>NC_072837.1:16501923-16824038 GCF_027744805.1 Dunckerocampus dactyliophorus | reverse complement strand
TCTCTTATAAAGTCTACTATATTGGTTAATAGGAGTGTAAAGGTGACTATTGGGGTGTTATTTCATGTCTAGAGGGCTTTAATAATGTGAAAAAGCTATATTTCAAAGGTGGGAAACAGGTTTCTATGTTTTATGTCTTATTTTCTCTCTTACCATGTCTACTATATTGCATAATAGGAGTGTAAAGGTGACTATAGAGGTGTTATTTCATGTCTACGGGTCTTTAATAATGTTAATAAGTGTATTTAGAGGTGGTAAATGTTTTTTTTATGTCTAATTTTCTCTTATAATGTCTACTTTATTGGTTAATAGGAGTGTAAAGGTGACTATCAGGGTGGTATTTCATGTTTAGAGAGCTCTAATAATGTTAAACAAGTGTATTTAGAAGGTGTAAACAGGTTTTCTATGTCGTATTTCCTTTTCTTTTATCTACTATATTGGTTAATAGGAGTGTAAAGGTGACTATAGGGGTGTTATTTCATGTCTAGAGAGCTCTAATAATGTTAAACAAGTGTATTTAGAAGGCGGTAAACAAGTGTTTTTTGTGTATTTTATGTCTTATTTTTTCTTATTTTGTCTACTATATTGAGTAACAGGAGTGTAAAGGTGCATTATTTCATGTCTAGAGAGCTCTAATGTTATAAAGCGTATTTAGAAGGTGGTAAACAGGTTTTATGCTCTAACTATGAAAATTGTCAATTTATAAATAAGGAATCCTACCTTGTGGAAATTCACTTATCACATCCAGGTTGGCACCAATTAACCATCACGAACAAGCTTGGGCGCTGTATACAGTATATATATATATATATATATATATATATATATATATATATATATATATATATATATATCTATATACATATCTATCTATATATACATATATGTATACGGTGTATATATATATACTGTATATCTATATACATATCCATCTATATATACATATATGTATACGGTGTATATATATATACTGTATATCTATATACATATCCATCTCTATATACATATATGTATACAGTGTATATATATATATATATACACACACACATATCTATCTATATATACATATATGTATACGGTGTATATATATATACTGTATATCTATATACATATCCATCTCTATATACATATATGTATACAGTGTATATATATATATATACACACACACATATCTATCTATATATACATATATGTATACGGTGTATATATATATACTGTATATCTATATACATATCCATCTATATATACATATATGTATACGGTGTATATATATATACTGTATATCTATATACATATCCATCTCTATATACATATATGTATACAGTGTATATATATATATACACACACACATATCTATCTATATATACATATATGTATACAGTATATATATATATATATATATACACACACACATCTATCTATATATACATATATGTATACAGTGTATATATATATCTATATACATATCTATCTATATATACATATATGTATACAGTGTATATATATATATCTATATACATATCTATCTATATATACATACTGTATATGTATACAGTATATATAGACTAGTGTATGTTGCAAGTGTGAAGTGTCGGTTCCCCAGGGCTCCAGCAGTGGGTGACAGGCGGCGAGCGCTCTCGCTTTCATGTGTCAGCGCCGCCCTCGTTGGTCACGCCTCCATTAAGCCGCCATGAATAAATCATCTTTACCGTGATTATTATTCACTTTGGGAATAAATACTGTGCACCTGCTTTAGCTACGGCCCTGAGATGCAAGAACAAGAAAAGTCATTAAAAGACGAAGATGGACGGCATTATTTGGAACATACTTTCTCATCCTTTTTTTTTTCCTTCTTCTTTTTCCTCACACACACACACACACACACACACACACATACATATCCTGTCCTCCAACTATGTTTCTCATTAAGAGCTGTCTCCTCACATTTGTCAGAGTGGCTGCTCACCCGTGACCATATGCTAGCATAGCACACCACCGTGTTTGTGTGAGTGTGCACGGTGGACTCCTCCTATGAGACTCCCACACACACACGCACGCACGCACGCACGCACGCACACACACACACTCCTCCTCTCTGCCATTTTGGGTGTAAATAAATGGACGCTATGATGAAGGAAGCTAGGCGTCATGGATGCTGCATGGTCAAATTTGGACTTGTTGGTAATTTGAAATGATTTTCCCCACATGCAGGAAATAATGTCAGTAGAAAGAATCTGTTCCAGGGTCAAGCTGTGGCCATCATAAGTTGTATTGTGACGATACGGGAAAGGTTGGAAGTGTCTAACCAGGCAGGCTTAAACAATTAAAAACTAGGGCTGTCAAAAATAATGAAAAAAAAACAACCTTCACCCATGACAAACAGCTCTTAGGTGAGGGACCAGGCAAAGAGTGGCTCAACAGACACCTATGACAAACAATTACAGTAATCGGACTGCGTTTTCCCTCAACCGGACGCAGGTCATGAAGGCCCCACCTCTGGAGCCAGGCCTGGAGGTGGGGCACGATGGGCCTCGGCCGGGCATAGCCTGAAGAGACAACATGGGTTCTCCCTCCAATGAGCTCACCACTCATTGGAGGGACCAAAGGGGTCTGGTGCAGAGTGAGCTGGGTGGCAACCGAAAGCGAGGACCTTGATGGTCCGATCCTCGGCTGCAGAAGCTAGATCTTGCCATGTGGTATGTCACCTCTCTGGTCGGGAAAAAGCCTGAGCTGGTGTGCGAGGGGGAGAAGTTCTGGCTAGGGCTCTGGAACCAGTCCTCTCGAGAGGGGGTGGACTTTATTCCACTCTGCCGTTGCAGGCAGTGAGAGGCAATTCTTGTTCTGGAGGGACAGGTTCTGGCTGTTGTTTGCGCTTGTGTGCCAAACAGCAGTTCAGAAAACCCACCCTTTTTGGAGTACCTTGAGGGGGTACTGGAGAGTGCTCCCTCGGGGGATTTCCTTGTCAAAAAGATCCTCGGTGGTAGGGCCCTGGGTATGGATGAGGTCCGCTCAAAGTTCCTTAAGACCCTGGATGCTGTGGGCGTGTCTTGGTTGACACGACTCTGCAGCATCGGGGGCAGTCCCTCTGGATGGGCAGACCCGGGTGATGGAAGAAGGGGGACCAGAGGGTGTGTTCCAACTATCGTGGGATCACACCCCTCAGCCTTCCTGTTAAGGTCTATTCAGTAGTCCTGGAGAGGAGGATCTGCCAGATAGTTGAATCTCAGATTCAGGAGAAGCAGTGTGGTTTTGGTCCTGGAACTGTGTTCTTCAAAGAATTCTGTGGAGAGTACTCTGGGAGTATGGGGTACCGGACCAGCTAATTCAGGCTGTTCGTTCCCTGTATGACCGATGTCAGAGTTTGGTTCGCATTGCTGGCAATGAGTCACACCCTTTTCCAGTGAGTGTTGGACTCCGCCATGGCTGCCCATTGTCACTGATTCTGTTCATTACTTTTATGGACAGAATTTCTAGGCGCAGCCAGATTAGGGGTTCCGGTTTGGTGGCTGCAGGATTGGGTCTCTGCTCGTTGAGCCGAGCCGTGACCTTCAACTCTCACTGGATCGGTTTGCAGCTGAGTGTGAAGCGGCCGCGATGAGAATAAGCACCTCCAAGTCAGAGACCATGGTTCCCGCTCAGAAAAGGGTGGAGTGCCATCTCCGGGTCGGGGAAGAGATCCTGCCTCCAGCGGACTTCGGGGTCTTGTTCACGAGTGAGGGAGCAATGGAACGCGATAGCGACAGCCGAATAGGTGCAGTGTTTGCAGTGATGCGGACTTTGCACTCTCAATTTACCGGTCAATCTACGTTCCTACCCTCACCTATGGTCATGAGCTTTGGGTAGTGACCGAAAAGACAAGATCGAGGGTACAAGTGGCGGAAAATGAGTTTTATCTGTAGGGTGGCTGGGCTCCCCGTTAGAGATATGGGGAGAAGCACTGTCATCCGGGAGAAGCTAGGAGTAGAAGCGCTGCTCCTCCGCACTGAGAGGAGCCAGATGAGGTGGCTCGAGCATCTGGTCAGAATGTCTCCCGGAAGCCTCCCTGGGCAGGTGTTCAGGGCACGTCCGACCGGTAGGAGGCCTCGAGGAAGACTCAGGACACGTTGGAGAGACTATGTCTCTCAACTGGCCTGGGAACGCCTTGGGATCCACCGGGAGGAGCTGGACGAAGTGGCCGGGGAGACATCCTGATGCCATCCCATGCCATACCATACTTATATTACATTACGTTACATTACATTACATTACATTACATTACATAACATAACATAACATAACATAACATAACATACAGTAGCATAGCATAGCATAGCATTGTATTTTATTGACATTTTCGTTTATTTTTCACATTGAATCTTGCATTCTTATTGTAATTTTGTCAGGTGATAGTGTGTGTGAGTGCGTGTGTGTGTGTGTCAAGGTTGAACGTTGGAAAAGTTAGCGTGACGATGAAGACATCCTCCTGACGGCTCCTGAGAGAGGTGGGCGGGGCGGCGGGAGAAGATGAAGAAGAAGTGAGGAGATGAGCTTGTTGTGATGATCGTCTCTGAGAGGAGAGGAGGAGGAAGGCGGAGACAAGAGGACAGGAAGGAGGGGGGGCATGGACAGATGAAGGGTGGGGGGGCAAACGTGGCGTGACAGAAGCGCTGTGATGAAGATGATGATGACTTTCTCACGTGGCATCAATGGCGGCTCCGTGTCCAACTACCTTTGGGAAAGAACATCACATCATCACACGCGTCACATTGCACAACTCATCCAGCGAGCTTACCAGTTATTTATCAAATTGATTTCTTATAAACTTTAGAAGCCAAAAACTTACCACTTCCACACAGTGGGAGGAGAATGTTTCTTCAGTCTATCACGTGGGACACGCCATGGCTGACTTCATGGCTTCATGCAGTGTCAAAGGGATAGTTTGGAATTTTTGACATGAAGTTGTATGACATCCCCATCAGCTGTGTCGTGCATCAACGGTGACTTACACCCCCCCCCCCCCCCCCCCCACCCCCCACAATTGGTGCTGTGAGTCCGGTTCTGGTCGGAGATCCGTGACTAGGAGCGTAGTTCCGCTTAGCTGCTGGGGCCATTTAAGTAAAGACTTTGGCTTTTAAGTGCCCCCAAAGACAGAAATCAAACGTCAAACGCATCTTCTAGCTGATCTGAAACATAAAAAAATATCCATTAGGGATGCTCCGATGGATCGGCCACTGATCAGTATCGGCCGATTTCTGTGAAAAAGCACACGATCGGCCCATGCCGATAAATGCCTTTCAATGCCGATCACCTGCGGCTCGTACCGTCGCAGCCTGCAACCTGTAGTGGGCGTCTCCCTCCCACTCTCACTGCGCAGGCGTGCCAAACCCAAAACAAACACGTCCGCCTCGTGATAGAAATTTTACACCCTGCTCCTTGCCTGCTTCATGCCCCACCTTGCCTCGTGTATTCCTTCTTGTATATTAGCTTTCTGCTCGCTACCTCACATGTATTTGAGTATTTTTCTGTTTCCTGCTTGGCTTCCTCCTTATTTGTACTTTTGCTAAAGATTCGTACCTGCTTGGTTTTCAGCAGCGCCTTTAGTTCTTTGCTAGTATTTTTCTTCTGCTTGATTTGCAGCAGCGTTTTTTTTGTTACTTATTGATTGTTCCTGCTATTACCGTGTCTAGCAGCGCTCCGTGTTGTCTCTTATTTTTCGGTGGCTTGCCCCGGTGTGCTTGCGGTGGACTTTTGCCTTTTTGATATTCTTGTATTTGTCTTTTTACTCCTGTGAAGGACACTTTTTTTTTGTGTGTGTAATAAACTTTTGTCTCGTCTCTGCATCTTGGGATCCTAAACGCTGGCTTTGGCCACGTGTGAAAGTAATTTTCTATACCGCTTCTCCTCATTAGGTCGCGGGGCAAAAAGTAAGTCAAATATGTTTTTGTTTCAATGAAGGTGATTTTGAGCTCCCCTTTTTCATACCATATAGCCAACAGCAAGGGTGCAGCCAGGAAGTGTGGGCCCCATGAAAAAAAACCATGTTGCCCCCCTCCCCTTTTTCATTTTTAATAATGACCTAATTTTGGGGCCCCCTGGCACTCAGGAGACTTTGTAATTGTCCTAACTTTTCCCCCTTATAACACATCCCTGGCGAATAGCACTCATCATGAATAAATTGAAAGATTTACACTTATTGGCCGATTTCACTTGTGGTATCGATAAAAGGCAGCATGAAACCCTGATCGGTGCATCCCTAACATACATGATGCATTTATGGCCCACTGTTCATTTCACCATTTTTATGCTGGAAAATGCTTCATTTGGGCAAAAAATGAAAACGTACAGTACAATTTGCTTAAATTTGCATATTTTTTTGACAAATAATCAGTCACCCACAAAAACAGATCATTTAGGAATTAATTCAAGTTTGAAAAAAGGCGCTGTAGCGAGGGACGACTGTCTCGTGTAGAGAAGGTATTGATATTAGGCATAAATAGCAACACGCCGTAGCTGATTAGCATATAGATTTTGTTTGGTCTTTGACTAAAGCCCGGCTGAGTCGGGATCAGCAGCTTTTTCAGGGAATTCTTCTCCAGTTTGGGAGGAGAAGCAATTAAAGTGACTTTAATATTCATGCTCACGCTCCGTCATGTTGGCGGGAGGTCAGCTATTTCCGCTTCATTAGGTACACCTCATGCACACTCTGGTGCAAAGACGATATTGGTGCAACAATACAGCATGGTTGTCATGAGCGGGGGTACGGTGTGTGTTAGCCTGTCTTGATCACGACACTTTCAAAGTGCTTTTTGTGACACGCTGCTGCGTGTGTGTAGCTTTAATGCTAATGAGCACACAAACCTTAGCATAGCTATGTGAGCTACAGTGCTAACAAATTAGCCTATTCGCTGAAGAAAAACGAAATCATCAAACTTACAGCTCGCACATCTGTAGCTGACTGCATTTTAAGACGTGTAGCAAAGCCTGATTCTTTTTTATTTTTTTGCAAAGTGGTGGGTGTATACATGGGAGGGGCCCACGTAGCTAGGGGCGGGTCAGAGGTGGTGGTCATGAAAAGACTTTAAAAGCCTGAACAAGTAGCTCGTGCAGCCTCAAATGCTTTTTGCTGGATGGTGTGAGGCGAAGGTGTACCTAATGAAGTGTCCAGTGAACGTAGGGTATGACCCAGTGGGACACCTCATAGCATAACTTGCTTTTATTTCTCCTTTGCTTCATACAGACAGGAAGTGAGGCTGCAAATCTACAATAGTACACAAGATGGACGGTCCAGTCCAGTCCAGTCCAGTCCGGTCCAGTCCAGGGAAAGGTTGTGTGCATGCAGTGCAAGTCTCTGCCGTGTGTTCCATGTGTTGATGTGAGTGGGACGCGTGTCCATCTCGTGGTGTGGCAGTGTGAGCGTACCTCACGTCCACCGTCCTTCACCTACGGGCGTCCAGAGGGGGCGCACGCTCACACACGGCCGGCACCGGTGTTGCGTTCACAGCCTCTCAATGTCCCGGTACTTCTTCCTCAGGATGGAAACCTGGTCCCGGAACAGCAGCGGGTCCAGTCTCATCTGCGAGTGCAGCAGAGGCATGAAGCCCAGCCAGCGGCTGAAAGCGTTCATGCACGTCTGGCGCTGGGCAAAGTGGTCCGGATCGGCCCAGCGGGACGCCTTGGAGCCCTTTGATTGGACACAAAGACACAAAGCAAAAATTATGCTTTTCATGACACATTTGATTTAGTATTAAGTATTAATTTAGCATTAAAGCGGTAAACTATATGAAATGTTACGTAATGCTCTTGTCAGGTGCAATAAAAGTGTTAATTGGGTAATAATCATCCCCCAGGAGGATTATTACGGACTTTGTCCGTCTGCTGACTGCTTGACGTGACGCACGTGCGTTAATGACGCTAAACATTTTCATGGAATTACGTAATACGAAATTAATAAATTAGCTAACGCACCATTTTTGACAGCCCTATTATACATGTCACATGTCTACCATAATTAAAAAAAAATGTATTTGATTTTATTATGAATTCATTCATTCATGATTGAAGGGAGGAAAGGAAGCATGACTGAATGAGTGAAAGGAAGGAAGGGAAAAGGAAGGAATGAATAATTGATGGCCATAATGAATACATTAATGAAAGAAAGACGGGAGAGGAAGAACGGACATTAAAAAAAAAAAAAAAGAACAGTCGGAAAAATGAAGGAGGAGGTTTGCTGCCTGCTCAATTAAGACATTAATCACCAAAAGCTTTCTGCTGAGTCATCATCCGGCTGTGGTCAACACATCAATCACCATGTGACCACGCAACACACACACACACACACACACACACACACACACACACACACACACACACACACACACACACACACACACACGGGTTTCTCAGTGAATAACATCGGGGGCTTCATGTAGTATTTTGGATACAGTCGTCCTTCATTGGTGGCGGTTAATTGGTTCCAGACCCAACCGTGATAAACTGAAACTGAAATAACAAGCCTATAGTTACCCTTACACTCCTATTACTCACTATAGTAGACATAATAAGAGAAAATATGACATAAGACATGGAAAACCTGTTTACCGCCTCTAAATATCAATTTAACATTATTAGAGTCCTGTAGACAGAAAATAACACCCCTATAATCACCTTTACACTCCTATTACCCAATATAGTAGACATAATAAGAGAATATAAGAAATATAAGACATGGAAAACCTGTTTGCCAACTTCAAAATACACTTTCTAACATTATTAGAGCCCTATAGACACAAAATAACACCCCTATAATCACCTTTACACTCCTATTACCCAATATAGTAGACATAATAAGAGAATATAAGAAATATAAGACATGGAAAACCTGTTTGCCAACTTCAAAATACACTTTCTAACATTATTAGAGCCCTATAGACACAAAATAACACCCCTATAGTCACCTTTACACTCCTATTACCCAATATAGTAGACATAAGACAATATAAGAAATATAAGACATAGAAAACCTATTCACCACCTTCGAAATACACCTTTTAACATTATTAGAGCCCTGTAGACATGAAATAACACCCCTATAGTCAGTCACGTTTACACTCCTATTACCCAATACAGTAGACATAATAAGAGAAAATAGATAAGACACAGAACACCTGTTTACCACCTCTAGATACACATTTAAACATAATCAGAGCCCTGTAGACAGGAAACAGCACCTCTATAGTCACCTTTACACTCCTATTATTCTTTGCTTGCAACACACTGCTAGTGCGGAGGCTAGGGGGTAACTGCAGGGATACAGGAGACGGCCATGGCATGAGAAATTAGCAAGCTAGCGAGCTAACTAGCTAGCCTCCAATGTATTTGCTGTATTCTAAACTTAAGAAAATGTTTCAAACGGAGTGGGGAAGACGGGCAAAGTAAAAAGCCAAAAGCGTACCACTTCCACACGAAATGGGAGGAGAACTTTTTTCTTCATGTTGGACATGCCAAGGCTGACTCGTTGCAGTGTGACGGTAATGTCATGTAAAATCCCATCGATGTAACCTGACTGATGCCAAGTCACCACAACGCCACACGTAACTTGTCTTGCAATATGGTTGGACTAATAATCAACCACGAATCACTGATTCATCGGGAGCCATGTTCCAACCGCCATATAGCGAGGGACGACATAATCACATGAGGTGGGATAACCAATATGACAGGGGTGTCCAAAGTGTGGCCCGGAGGCCATTTGCGGCCTACAGCTCGTTGTTTGTTGGCCAACTGCACATAGTCGAAATAAAATGAAATGACACCCCCCCCACACATCCTTCCCTTTTCAGTATGTCTTCAATGCAAGAAGGATGTGAAGCTTCCTGTCACCTGCGCCATCATGGTCTCCTTGTACTGCTTCTTCTGCGTCACCTTGATGGGCGCCTGCTTGCTGACGGCCGACACCAGGAAGTTCATCAGGATGTCCTCGCAGTTGACCATGCGGTCCACCATGGCGAGCAGGCTAGCGGGGACGTAGTGGCTGAACAGGTAGTGGTAGTACCTGCAGGGGGCGCAACACAGCCGTTGCTTACAAAGTCTTCTACTCCTCAAATGCGTCCAAACACGCACCCCAACTCTGGTGCCTGTGCTATTATATTTGTGACAAATACACCACATGGTGGCGCTGTTATAATAAAGCCCACAAGTGGGACAAATGGAAAAATCAGCAGTAATTTTACTAATCATTTTAGGAATAAAGTCAAAATATTCTAATGAGAAAAAGAGTCAGAATTTCAAAGAGGAAAAATAATGTTATTTTAGTAGCATAACGTTGAAATATTCAACAAATATGTGTTATTTTACTCGTAATGTGAAAAACAAACAAAACAATGAAAAGAGTTGTAACTTTTGGGAAAATAGGTTGTGGAGAAAAGTTAGAATATTACGAGAATAAAGTGAAAATATTATGAATAAAGTCATGATTATGACAAGAAAATTGACAAGAAGAAAGTTGAAATAAAAAGAAGAGCAGAAATGGAAAAAAACAGGTGTCATTTTACAAGAATAAAGTCAAAAAATGTTAACAGGTGTCCTCTAATGAGAAAAAAAGAGTAAACTTACAAGAGTAAACTCATAATATTTAGAGGAAAAATTACGTCATTTTAGGAGCATAAAGTTGAAATATTAAAGAGAAAAATGTTTTTTTTTTAAGTCGTAATATTATGAGAAACAAAAAAGGTTTCTGGGAAAAGTTAGACAATAAAGTCAAAATACGATGGGAATAAAGTCATAAAAGTCCAAAAAGTTGAAATAAAAAGAAGAACACCAGAAATGTAAAAAAGAGCTGTAATTTTACAAAAATAAAATCAAAATATTAAGAGAAAAAAAGTTGTATTCTACTGAGAATTTTATGGCAACAACATAACATAAACAACAGAACGACAAAGTTAATGTCATTTTATTTGCGTAAAGTTGAAATATTAAACAACAATTGTGTTCTTTTTGAAGTCGTAATATTATGATAAACAAACAAAACAACAAATAAAGTTGTAATTTATGCGAAATTAGGTTCTGGAAAGTGTTCGAATATTACGACAATAAAGTCAAAATATTACGGGAATAAAGTCAAAGTTGAAATACTTGAAAAAAAAACAACAACATAATATTATGGAAAAAAAAATGTCATTTTAGTAGCATAAAGCTGAAATATGAAAGAAAAAAAGTGTTATTTTGTGTTAAGTAGTAACATGAGAAACAAACAAAGCAATGAAATTTATAGTAAATATTAATATATTATTATATTATTATTATATTAATATTATTAGAATATTATGGGAATAAAGTCATAACTCTTTCAATCCCAAAGACGTTTTTATAATCACGTATCCTGTATGTGTTGACAAATGCACTTCTGCCACCTTGTGGCCGTTTTTATGGCTTAAAAGTGCTCTGAAATGTTAATGCATTAGTGCAGAGTTGCATCATCACCTCTTCTTGCCTCTCGCGCCAAAAAAAACGTACAAGACGGGACGTCTTGGCATCCGTTTATTACGCACAACTTCCTGCTTTATTTGCTTGGGCTGCTCGCTTGCCGCTGGCTCTTACCTGTGGTAGAAAGCGGCCCCCGTCAGCACCATGGAGTAGTCGTTGGTCCACTTGGAGGTGTAGCCCCAGCAGGACCTGGCGCTGTCCCAGTAGTGGCTCCTGGCGGGGTAGCCCACGATGCGCTCCGGGAAACTCTGCCACACGATAAAGGCAAAATCCACCTGCAGGAAAATATGACATCTCCAGTGAGGTGAGGTCAGGTGAGGTCAGGTGAGGTGAGAGCATCGTGGAAGTCTGTGAGTGAAAAAGGCTTAGAAGAAGAAGAAATTCGGCGTGCTAACAGCTAACATGTTAGCATTGTTAAAGGAAAAGTGCACTTTTTTGGAATTCTGCCCATCATCCACAATCCTTATGTGAGACATGAACACACGTCTTTCTCTTTTCTGTGTTCTAAAGATACAAAAACAGCTAAAAAAGGCAGCTGAGAATGCACGTAATAGGACGCACCTATTCCGCCTATAAAGCCTAAAAAACCTCCAAAAAGCGCCAATAACGCTCCATTTCCAAAATGTGACCTGCATATTAACCAAGCTACAGCAACATTGTTATTATTATTGTTACTAACATTGTTATGCCCAAGAACTATGTTACTGGTGTAGTGACACCTCGCCACACCACACCGGCTAGCTACTAGCCAGCTAGCGACTAGCTTCACCACACACTCACACACTCACACCACACACTCGAAGTTCCGCTAACGCTTCAAATGAGAAAAATACTGTATTAATAAGTATTCCATGTTATCATTAATGTACGGGTGATGGGCAACATTACAAAAAAAGTGCACTTTTCCTTTAAAATTTTAACTTTAGCATGTTAGCATTTTAACCATTTTCTCAGGCATTACCTAACATAGACACTTAGCATGGTAGCATGTTTTATCATGCTAGATGTTAGCATGCTAACAGTTAGCACGCCAGCCACAGCATTTCAGTCCAGCGTCAGCTTGCCAGGTTTGGTCGAGGGATTCGACAGCGAGTGCAGCACTGCATTCGGCGTCAGCATCGCCAGCATTCACACGCAATTTCTCCCCAAATTGCACATTCTAGTTATAACATAAAATAATATAACGTACAGTATATGAATAATAATTGATAATACTAAAGGACGGTGAGGCGGTGCACCTGCTGTCCCCCGCAAAGCTTAAATAAAGAGCTTGCATCGCTCCAGCACATGCAGGTGCACACCAGAGGAAGACAGAAGAAGCCCGGGAGCGTAAAAACACGACGTGAAGGAGCAGCTTAGTACGAGCAAGGCGGGCATGGAGGCTCCCGGCGCTAAAAGCGGGCGTGAACGGGCTGAGCAGGCAAGTAGAAAAGGTTGCGGCTGCCATCCTGGCACCCTGGAGTGATTGAGAGCGTGTGACAAATAATTCCCAACGTCATGAAACTTTCATGGTGTTGCCGTCAGGGATTCAAGTGGGGCTAATAATGCAAAATGACATGTGGGACTCCACTGTGGCGCCAGCGACACGGCGCTGCACTCATGTGTCTGTCTTACTTTGTGTGTGTGTGTGTGTGTGTGTGTGTGTGTGATACATACCAATAGATTCTCGCAAGGCCAAAATGGATCCAAGGAGCAGGGGTTCAATACGGCATTACATGAGCTATAAATCTCTGCCCACGTTAGGGCTCTAACGCGGCCGAATAAAAATAAAAAAAGAGTTACGTCACCTTTCACAGACCAGAATATGTTCATCGTATCGATTTTTTTTTTTTTTTTACAGTGACATCAGTGATGAAAAAGCAAAGAGGACGATGATAATGACAGTAATGGCGCTAATAAACAAACCAAAAGTCATAATCATCAATAAATGACATTCAACACATCTGATTGTTTCTTGTTTTACTATCAAACATTATATTATAATATTACAGGACTTTTCATCGACAGTCGTCCCTCACTATATTGCGAAAAAAAAAAAAAAACAAGTTATATGTAGTATTGTGGTCACTAGGCATCAGTCATGTTATGAGACATGACGTTAGATTACATTACCTTTCACACTGCATGGAGGCTGGCTAATGAGCCAGCAGAGCACAGCTCACACGCCATGGCTGAGACGGACACGTCATGGCTGAGACGGACACGTCATGGCTGAGATGGAGACGCCATGGTTGAAACGGACATGCCATGGTTGAGACGAAGATGCACTCACCGTGGCTGAGACGGACACACCATGGTTGAGGCGGACATGTTATGGCTGAGACAGACACGCCATGGCTGAGATCGAGTGGAAAAAAGGCTCTCCTCTCCTTCCGTGTGGAAGTGGTACATTTTTGGCTTGTTTGTCTTTCATCCTCACTCCATTTGAAACACTTTCTTAAGTATAGAATAAGTATATTGGAGAAGTAGTTCCCTCGTTAGCTTGCTACGCTAGTGGTGGTCATCTCTTATGTCCCTGCAGTGATCCCGTAGCCTGAGCAATGTCATGTAAACAAAGACTAATAGGATCGGAGGGGCGGCATGGCTCAGGTGGTGGAGGGGTCGATCCTCCGTCTTCCTGTGTCGAAGTGCCCTTGGGCAAGATACTGAACCCTCAGCTGCTCCTGATGCTGCGTCATCAGTGGGTAAATGTGCTAGCAGTGTCAAAGCGCTCTGAATTGCAGATATGGGGGGATCCACTGCACTGATCCCTCAAATGATCAAACACAAAGCTACCACATCTGCAGCTGACTGATGGGTAGTTGCCAGAGCTCCAGGCTGCATTTTAAGATGTGTAGTGAAGCCTAAAAGAGGGATTTTTTTCCCCCCGGCAAAAGGCAGCGTTTGAACACCTTTCAAAAGTTGGGAAAACAAGTAAATTATTATTAAAGTAAATTATTAGTAAAAAAATGCATATTTAAGCAAGTTGTATATATTCATTGCCCAAATGAAGCATTTTCAAACATAAAATTGGCTAAATGAATGAAGGACACAAACACAAATGAAATGACGCAAATATAAAGCATTCAAACGATGTGATATAAAGTGTAATACAGTATCTATGACTTGTTGTGTGGCTAGACTTGACTGTTAGCTGAGTGCTAGCAGGTTAGCAATGCAAGAGTGGCTGACAGCAGCTCCTGTGTGAAGGTTCTGTGCTTGTTAATAAAGCCATTCAAGTGCATTATCTGACAATTATTGTATAACTGCACATGTATTCCAGGAATATGAGGGTTCTACCAGCAGCACGAACAGTAAACAATACAACACTGCTCAAAAAAATAAAGGGAGCACTAAAATAACACATCGTAGATCTGAATGAGTGAAACATTCTTCTTAAATACTTTGTTCTTTACATAGCCAAATGTGCTGACAACAAAATCACACAAAAAGTATCAATGGAAATCAAATGTATTATTATTATTATCCATTCCATTCCATTCCATTCCATTCCATTCCATTTTCCTCCGCTTATCCGGGTCCGGGGGCAGCAGTCTTAGTAGGGAAGCCCAGACTTCCCGGTCCCCGACCACCTCCTCCAGCTCCACCGGGAGGACACCAAGGCGTTACCAGGCCAGCTGTGAGACATAATCCCTCCAGCGTGTCCTAGGTCTTCCCCGAGGCCTTCTCCCAGCTGGGCATGCCCGAAACACCTCACCAGGGAGGCGTTCGGGAGGCATCTGGACTAGATGCCCGAGACACCTCAGCTGGCTCCTCTCGATGTGAAGGAGCAGCGGCTCTACTCTGAGCTCCTCCCGGATGACCGAGCTCCTCACCCTATCTCTTAGGGTGAGTCCCGCCACCCTACGAAGAAAACTCATTTCAGCCGCTTGTATCCGCGATCTTGTTCTTTCGGTCACGACCCAAAGCTCATGACCATAGGTGAGGGTGGGAACATAGATCGAACGGTAAATTGAGAGCTTTGCCTTCCGGCTCAGCTCTCTCTTGACCACGACGGTTCGGTACAGCGACCGCATTACTGCAGACGCTGCACCGATCCGCCTATCGACCTCACGCTCCAACCTTCCCTCACTTGTGAACAAGACTCCGAGATACTTGAACTCCTCCTCTGGGGCAGGACCTCATTCCCAACCCGGAGGGAGCAATCCACCCTTTTCCGTGTCAGAACCATGGCCTCGGATTTGAAGGTGCTGAGTCTCATCCCAGAAGCTTCACACTCAGATTTAAATCGTCCCAGTAAACGCTGCAGGTCACAGCTCGATGAGGCTGTCAGGACCACATCGTCTGCAAATAGCATAGATGAGATCCTAAGGCCCCCGAACTGGACTCCCTCGACACCTTGGCTGCGCCTGGAAATTCTGTCCATGATGTCGGTGACAAAGGGCAGCCTTGGCGGAGGCCAACGTTCACCGGAAACAGGCTTGACTTACTGCTGGCAATGCGAACCAGGCTCCTGCTCCGGTTGTACAAGGACTGAATGGCACGTAGTAGCGCGCCACCAATCCCATACTCCCGGAGCACCTCCCACAGGACACCGCGAGGGACATGGTCGAATGCCTTTTCCAGGTCTACAAAGCACATGTAGACGGGTTGGGCAAACTCCCAAGTACCCTCCAGTACCCTTGCAAGGGTGCTGGTCCAGTGTTCCACGACCAGGACGAAAACCACATTGCACCTCCTGTAGCCGAGGTTCGGTTAACGGTCGTACCCTTCTCTCCACAACCCTGGAATAGACTTTCCCAGGGAGGCTGAGGAGTGTGATCCCCCTATAGTTGGAACACACCCTCCGGTCACCCTTCTTGAAAAGGGGGACCACCACCCCAGTCTGCCAATCCAGAGGTACTGTTCCCGACTTCCACGCAATGTTGAAGAGACGTGTCAGCCAAGACAGTCCCTCAACATCCAGAGCCTTGAGGAATTCAGGGCAAAACTCGTGCACCCTCGGAGCTTTGCCACTGGGGAGCGTTTTGACTACCCCAGATACCTCAGCCACGGTGATTAAACTGTCCGCGTTCGTGTCCTCGGCCTCTGCTTCCTCTATGGAAGGTATGTCAGTGGGATTGAAAAGGGCCTCAAAGTATTCCTTCCACCGCCCAACTATATCCTCAGTCAAGGTCAGTAGGCCCCCGTCCCCACTGTAAACTGTGTGAACCGGGCACTGCTTCCCCTTTCTGAGGGGCCGGGCGGTTTGCCAGAACCTCTTCGAGGCCGACCGAAAGTCGTTTTCCATGGCCTCACCGAACTCCTCCCACACCCGAGTTTTTGCCTCGACCACTGCCGAAGCCACGTGCCGCTTGGCCTGCCGGTACCTGTCAGCTGCTTTAGGAGTCCCACAAGCCAATATTATTATTATTGTTATTATTATTATTATTATTGGGGGCGTCTTATTGTCCACCTGGGTCATATTGCACAAAACTAGGATAAGCGATTAAGCTGGGATATCTCGGTTATCCTGGCTCAATTTATCAGTGATCCGGTTGCACACAAAAGTGGGAAAGTGGAATATGTTGCCATGGTGAATCGGTGACTCTGTGATCGATAGTCGGGGTCTATTTAAGGAAGCTGCATTACGCGCACTGAGCCGGGATTGGTTTCACCTGGCTTGATTAATCAGTGATTAACTTGATTAACTCATCCTGACTTGGGCTTTGTGCAACCAATTAAGCCCATACGCTCTTGCTTGGGGTTTGTTGAGCTCAGCTTAGTCATTTATCCTGGATTTCTGACTGCTAGCATCATCCAATAGGACCCTGTTGTCTATTCCATTTGCACAACAACATGTGAAGTTGATTGTCAATCTGTCTTGCTCCCTAAGTAGACAGTTTGATTTCACAGAAGTGTGATTGACATTGTGATTGATTAAGTGTTCCCCTAATTTTTTATGAGTAGTTTATATCAGTTTGGACTGTTTTTACATAGCACAGCCAATCAGGTGCAATAAAACCTCACATACACACATATAGGGTGACTCCTGGAAAGAGGGTCCCGCCAGACCCACTATAGGATCTTAGCGAGGCCCCTGATTGGCGCCATGATTCTATAGACGTGACAGTCGTTGGTCAACGTCAAAACAACGTGTGTTTTGACCATGTAAGGAAAGTATGGTCTACATACCCTATAAGTCTGACTGCCGGCCAAAGTCTCGTTGGAAGTGTTTCCGATCCGACCTAGCCTTCTCGTCGGGTGGCCGACCTGTTATGATGCTTGCTGGTTGTAATAAAGTTCTCTTTGTTCAACTGGTTTGCCTCATCGGATCCGTTTCTTCATCACAACATCACCAACCTCTTGTTTGGGAAGATGGAAGGCCTGAATACACATCAGTAGCATTCTACATTGGTTTCTCCGTGTCAGTAACGTTACATTGATGAGACAATAGCTAGCAGGATGTACGCTGTCCATGCTAACGTGTGAGTCTATCTTATTTATGTCTAAGATGGCTTATTTTCTATTATTATATTGGAGATATAGGAGTGTAAATATGACTGCAGGGGTGTTATTTCATGTCTACAGGCCTCTAATAATGGTAAAAGTCATATTCAGAAGATCATAAAAAGGTTTTCTATGCTCTAACGATGAAAATATTCCGTTTTTAATATTATCGCAGTCGACTGTACAATATAATAGGAGATCTTTACCACCAGCATTCCTTGTACAATGTCGTCGTGCTTACATGACAATTCCGTCCACCAAAAAGGATGAATTCTCAAGTCACGTGTTCACAAGCTGGTTTTATAAACCAGGACAGTGTTCTACTCAAACGCCATCAAAATGTCTCCCAAAGGCCAAGCGCGCGGAAGCGTCTAATCCATGCTCATGCGTCCATCGTACATCTACGAGGAAAGCAGAGGGCCAATGTCATCAAGAAACTTGCAGCGCCTCCTTTTCAAATATCCAAGTGACATTCAAAGCGTGAAGTGGCCTCCTCGTGCATGATTCCACTCCACACACTTCATCCGCTTTCCCTAAATCCCTGCGCGCTGCTAAAAGGCCAATTAGGGTGACGGCTTATTGAGCACAGCAGAGATTCTCTCCACGTCCTTCCTCCACCTCCTCCTCCTCCATAAAACAAGTGGCGAGCCCATAAAAGTTTACTTTCAGAGGCGGGATTGTTTAGTCGCGCCACAAAGTGTGATTGTGATCCCATTAGCGTAGGAAAAGGTGAACATCGACTTGCTCCCGTCAATAAAACATCTCCGAGTTTCAAGATAAGTCGGCTCTCCCGGGCTTGTCCTGGCTCACATTCCATTATGGATCACATGCTTGACTTGCCCAGGAGCTGCACTCCACCCTGGAGAGACTTCTAATGGCTCTCTCAGCACCAACACCATCCAGGATGCTTTGCATTTCAACACAAAAACATGGCAGAAGATGAATTTCACGTCAGAAATGCATTGCATGATGCAAAGATGCTTTCACAATGCCATCAAACACAACACAATTCCAAACATTACACACAAGTAAACATGCTTGCAACTATACTGTGACGGCTGCGGGTGGGACACACGGCACCACTTGCATGCACATCTAATACGGTTCCCACCAAACAGCCTATCAACTCAGTGTTTCTGCCTGGCTCATTTTACATCCATAACACTCATTTCTTCTTCCAACCACAAAACATAAGCTTACAAACCTACTGTGGCATGTTTGCGGCATCCGGAGTCAAACATAGCACACGTCACCAGACACCTTATAAGGCATCTTTGCCGGAGCACTTCTGTGACGTTACTGCCTCCAGCGTTTTTGTTTTCATATATATTTATATATATTTCTATATTAAATGGCAAAGCACATGTTTATTGGTTCTAGAATGTTGAGATTTAGTTTTTTTACCATCCATCCATCCATCCATCCATCCATCCATCCATCCATCCATCCAGCTTCTTCCGATTATCCGAGGTCGGGTCATGGGGGCAGCAGCCTAAGGAGGGAAGCCCAGACTTCCCTCTCCTCGGGTACTTTGTCCAGCTCCTACCAGCGAATTCTGAGGCGTTCCCAGGCCAGTTGAGAGACATAGTCTCTCCAACATGTCCTGGGTCCTCCCCAGGGTCTTCCCCTTTTACCGGTCGGATGTGCACTGAACACCTCCCCAGGGAGGCATCCAGGAGGCATCCGGACTAGCTGCCCGAGCCACCTCAACTTGCTCCTCTCGATGTGAAGGAGCAGCGGCTCTACTCTGAGCCCGTCCTGGATAACCGAGCTCCTCAACCTATCTCTTAGGGTCAGTCCAGCCACTCTATAAAGGAAACTCATTACAGCCGCTTGTATCCACGATCTCGTTCTTTCGGTCACGACCAAAAGCTCATGACCATAGGTGAGGGGGGGAACATAGATGGACCGGTAAATTGAGAGCTTTGCCTTCCGGCTCAGCTCTCTCTTCACCACTCGTGAACAAGACCTTATAGAACAAAACCCAATACTTGAACTGCTCCACTTGGGGCAGGACCTCACTCCCAACCCAGAAGGTGCAATCCACCCTTTACCGACTGAGAACCATGGCCTCAGATTTGGAGGTGCTGAGTCTCATCTCAGAAGTTTTACACTGAGCTACAAACCGCCCCAGTAAACGCTGAAGGTCACAGTCTGATGAGGCCATCAGGACCATATTGTCTGCGAATCGCAGAGACGAGATCCTAAGGCCCCCAAACTGGACTCCCTCAATGCCTAGAAATTCTGTCCACAAAAATTGTGAACAGAATCGGTGACAAAGGGCAGCCTTGGTGAAGGCCAATGTTCACCGGGAACAGGCTGGACTTATTGCTGGCAGTGTGAACCAGGCTCCTGCTCCAGTTGTACAAGGACCGAATGGCAGAGTAGCGTGCCGCCAATCACGTACTCATGCGGGACACAGTCCAATGCCTTTTCCAAGTCCACAAAGCACATTGGTTGGGCAAACTCCCATGTACCTTCCAGTACCCTTGCAATGGTGTAGAGCTAGTCCAGTCTTCCATGACCAGGACCAAAACCACATTGTACCTCCTGTAGCTGAAGTTCAGCACCGTGGAATAAACTTTCCGAGGGAGCTTGAGGAGTGTGATCCCCCTATATTTGGAACACACCCTTGAAAAGGGGGGACCACCACCCTGGTCTGCCGATCCAGAGGCACTGTTCTAGACTTCCATGCCATGTTGAAGTGTCAACCAAACAACGTGTCAACCAAGACAGTCCCTCAACATCCAGATGTGGGAAATGATGTGTGTCGATAATACACTTCACATTTTTCCTTCTAATTGTATTTGTTCTTGCATTTTGACAGAAAAATTATGCAGTACTGCGTGCGGTTCAGATCATTCAACATGATATTCCAAGCATTTGTTGTTATCAAGAATAAATACTTGAATGTCTGTCACTTAGATATTCTCACTTCACTTCTCATTTCAAAACAAGTTATCCAGCAATCGTAAAATCATGAGGTTATATTTAGGGCCCCAGCACAGAGACCCAGTCTGTGCAAGGGTCCGATTGTAATCATTTTGTTTCTTGTTGCTGTTATATTTTGGGTATTAAATGTGCACAAAAACTCACCAAAATTTGCAGATGCGTCAGGACTGGTGAAAAACTCGGAACCGGGCCATATTCATTTTTGCTCCTTTAACTTGCCACCAGTTTGACTTGAAATCTAGTGGAGAATGTCTGTCATGACGGTATGAACAAAGAATTCAGCGTAGGCCTTGTTTTAAAACGCACAGGAAGCCGGCTATTCGGGTCAGAATCGGCCGCAGACCAGGGCTCAAATTCTGACGAACGCACCGAACAGACTTGGACAAAATGAGTCCAAATCGGAACCATGAATACTAGACAGATGGCCGATAAGTTGCAAACAGATTTGTGTGTATTTGATGAGTATGATGACGTTACATTTCAGTTACTGAGGCAGTTCATACTTTCCACCACAGGATGGCAGTGTTTCCACAGTGATGTTACAGTCTATCAGATAGTGTCATGCAATACAGGCCTTGATATTCCCAACACAATGGTAAAAAATACTCATGAGAAATAAATGTATATTGCATTTGAAAGGGTGTACATGCATTTTTATGATATATTTAATTGCATTAGTGTTTAGTTTGATCTCTACAAACTTTTGACAATAATATTGTTTATGTGTGATGATGACGATATCCCGGTATGACCAAGTATACGGTGGAAAGGCCCCAGCTATACACAATATTTGAGAGACTGCACCCTTTAACGTTGTTTAATAGCGTGGCTAATAGTCAACTAATATGAAGCGACATAACATCCAAATGTATGTTTCATTCAGGATGTGTGTTATTATTTTCTGGACTCCCACCTTGCGTCCATTGTGACATATTGGACTTTCTGGACAAAGAGGAATGAAGTGGACGCAAAGGACGCAAAGGACACCATGGAGCGATGCTGTCATTTCTAAGAATATATTGTACAGTAATCCCTCGTTTACGGTGGTTAATTGGTTCCAGACCTGATAAGTGCATTTCCGCAAAGTAGGATTTCTATAAATGGACTATTTGGTAGTATAGAGCATAGAAAATGTGTTTATGACCTTCTTAATATGCTTTTTAACATTATTAGAGCCCTGTAGACATGAAATAACACCCCTATAGTCACTTTCACCCTCCTATTACCCAATATAGTAGACATAATAAGAAAATAAGACATTTTAGACATAAATAAGCCATAACAGACTCAAACATGAGCATTGGGAGAGTTCCTTGCGTTGGCTACTGTCTCATCAATGTAACATTACTGGCACTTGCTGACGTCTTCTAAATGCCTTATATTTGTATTTTTTGTTCATTTAGCCATTTTAATGCCGGAAAATACTTCACTAGGGCCAAGAATACGTGACATTTGCTTAAATATGATTTTCCTTTTTTTTTTTAAAACTAATAATAGGCTGTAGTTAACCACAACAAAGCAATGATTTATTAATGAATTTATTTTGAAAAACCGTGAAGCTGTGAAATTCTAACCCAATCAGACTGTTTGGATGGCCTTGTGGCTCATGTCCACTAGGGGGCATACTTTTACGTTATCTCTGCCCTGCTATGATAGGCTGTGATGCATTAATCAGAAGGTTATTAATGAGTGGAAGTCTTGGATTTGTTGGTCCAACTGGCAGGACCTGCTCATCGTTTTGCGTTCACGTGACGTCTTTGGAAAGGCTTTCTGAAGTCGCAGCATTTAAAAAGTTTTTGTGCCGTCCAATCGGCAAACCTGTTGATGCTGAACTCACCTCATTGGTCGAGAGAACCGAGTCTTCATCTAGACTGAGGACGGCGTCTGTGAGGATGACGTCGTGGGGGGAAAATCGACTGCTCATGGTCTGCAAGAGGACGTAAAGACAAAGAAACTTTATTTGAGGGCTAGGTAAATGTGCGTCATTTGTCTTGAAGTTAAATAAAAAGCCTTCAGGCAAAGTAAATGTGTTTATTCCACTCCGGCTTGTCCATCGATCACGCGGCCAACTTAATAGCTTTTCACGGCCGCCCTCGTCAATTGTGACCCTGCGAGCAAAGCGCAGCGGGCCTTCATCCATTGGCATAAAGAGGCTGCTGACAACCTTATTGACTTCTAATTCAAGTGGGAATTATTTCACTCTTTCAACACTTTGACGAGCGTTTGGAGAGAAAAACAAAAGATGGAAGAACAGAAGGGTTGACGCTCACTGGACACAATATTAGGTACACCTGCAAGAGCTGCTGGTGCTTTTAGCACTGTATCATATGAACTACTGTATCAACTACTACTGTATCAGCTATTACGGTATCAACTACTACTGTATCAACTAGTAGTGTATCAACTAGTAGTGTATCAACTAGTACTGTATCAACTAGTACTGTATGAACTACTGTGAGGCTGTAATAATCACCCATTACAACATACACCTCTTTCTTTTCGCCACAGTGTAACCATGCACTACAACAGAAACAAGAGAACTGCTGCTAATATTCTATGAAAGTCATTTTGCAACATTATGAAGGCAAAATTTTTCTTGGAGATTAATAAAGTATCTATCGGAATATTACAAACCCAATCATACCACATTGCTTCACATTTCTGTCATGACTTGACAGAAAATCTAACATTTAATTTTACATTTAATCTAAAATTTTAATTTACATTTAATCGAACATTTCAATTTACATTTAAGATAACATTTAATCTAACATTTAAATTTACATTTAATCTGACATTTATTCTTACATTTAATCTAACATTTAATTTTACATTTAATTCAACATTTAAGACTACAATCAATCTAACATTTAATCTTATATTTAATGTATCATTTAATCTTACATTGAATCTAACATTGAACCAAACATTTAATTTGTCGTTGATTATAACATTTAATTTATCGTTGATTATAACATTTAATCTTTCATTGAATCTAACATTTAACCGAACATTTAATCTTACATTTAATGTACCATTGGTTATAACATTTAATCTTTGATTTAATCTAACATTTAATGTAACATTTAATCTTACATTTACTCTAACATTTAAATTTACATTTAATTTTACATTCACTCTAACATTTAATCAAACATTTAATGTAACATTTCATCTTACGTTTATTGTAACATTTAAATTTACATTTAATCTTACTTTTAATCTTACACTGAATCTAACATTTAACATAACATTTGATCCAATTTTTAATCAAACATTTAATGTAAAATTTTAATTTACATTTATTCTAAAATTTCATTTTTCATTTAATCTACCATTGATTATAGCATTTAATCTTACATTTCATCTAATATTTAATCAAGCATTTAATGTAACATTCAAATTTACATTTATTCTAACATTTAATCTAAAATTTAAAATTACATTTAATGTAACATTTAATCTTACATTTAATCTACCATTGATTATAACATGTAATTGTACATTTAATATACCATTAAATCTTACAGTACATTGACTCTAACATTTACATTTACTTTTAATCTAACATTGAATTTAACATTTAACCTAACATTCAATTTACCATTGATTATAACATTTAATTTTACATTTAATCTTACATTTACATTTAATCTAACACTGAATTTAACATTTAATCTAACATTCAATCTACCATTGATGAGAAGACTTAGCCTTACATTTAATCTAACATTGAATATTACATTACATGTTACATTTTATGTAACATCTAATGTCACCATGTGGTGCTTGCCTTTGAAATGCACTGAATGCAGGAGTGTTCAGTCCATACCTCTCTGGAGAAGCCCCTCCACACCACCCTGCCACCCCCCTCCACATCCACCCTCCCTGCTGGCTGGTGTCAGTGTCTTTCTGCCTCTGGTCCAAGATTAGATCCCACAGAGATCTTGGGCGGTTCAATGGTCCTGACCCTTATGTTGGCCCCCCCCCTCGCCTTGCAAAGCATTTACTCACTTTCTATTTGCACAGCCGCTGCGACTCAGAGGGAATCTTTTTCCAAGGTGCGGTGGGAAGTAAAAAGTCCTGAGCGCTGCGGCAAATACTTGAATTGAAATTAAAATGAGAAGGCAAAGATCACATGCGGATGCAATTAAATTTATATTTAAATCTCTATATAAACTTATATATAAATCTATTCATCAATCGATCTTTATAAAAATCTATTTATAATTCTACATACTGTATAAATCCACATATAATTCTATATGTCAATCGTTATAAAAACTTATATACAAATCTACGGTAATTTCCGGTGTACTTTTTTTCTCAAACTTTGAACCCTGCGGCTTATAAATCAGTGCTGCACCAGTGTGGTCATGTTCTAATCTCGTGACAGCTCCTATAATTCAGAACTACTACTATCGTTGAAATATGTATTTCTGAAAATGCTATTACTAAAATAGTCCATCGTAAGGGCAAAAAAAAAGTTCAGGAAACAACCAAAATGGTTGTGCGGGGAGCGGGGAGCTCGCACGGGAAGTGTAGCTCTAACCGCTGATTGTTTATACTAGCACCCGTCAATAAATTGCGACTGCGTTGGAGAGAGTTTCGACTGTGATGAAGGAATGACGCTGTTCAATTCTGTTGTTACACGCATTATTCGGCACTGTTTAACTTGCCGTGTACTTTTCTGCTATGTTTAAACAGCTATGTTGCACCACTGTTTGGCATGCACTGTTTAGAAAAAAACATCTATCAGTGTAGAAAAGGTTATAAAGCCATTTCTAAAGCTTTGGGACTCCAGGGAACCGCAGTGAGAGCCATTATCCACAAATGGCAAAAGCATGGAACAGTGGTGAACCTTCCCAGGAGTGACCGGCCAAGCAAAATGACCCCAAGAGCGCAGCGACGACCCATCCAAAGGGTCACAAAAGACCCCACCACAACATCCAAAGAACTGCAGGACTCACTTGACTCAGTTAAGATCAGTGTTGATGACTCCACAAGAACGATAAGAAAGACACTGGGCAAAAAAGGCCTGCATGGCAGAGCTCCAAGACTAAAACCACTGCTGAACTAAAAGAGCATTAACGCTCGTCTCAATTTTGCCAGAAAACATCTTGATGATCCCCAAGACCTTTGGGAAAATATTCCGTGGTCTGACGAGACAAAAGTTGAACTTTTTGGAAGGTGTGTGTCCCATTACATCTGGCGTAAAAGTAACAAACCATTTCTAAAAAAGAACATCATCGCAACAGTAAAGTATGGTGGTGGTAGTGTGATGGTCTGGAGCTGTTTTGCTGCTTCAGGACTTGCTGTGAACCATGAATTCTGCTGTTGACCAAAAAATTCTGAAGGAGAATGTCCGGCCATCTGTTGGTGACCTCAAGCTGAAACCAACTTGGGTTCTGCAGCAGGACAATGATCCAAAACACACCAGCAAGTCCACCTCTGAATGGCTGAAGGAAAACAAAATGAAGACTTTGGAGTGGCCTAGTCAAAGTCCTGACCTGAACCCTATTGAGATGCTGTGGCATGACCTTAACAAGGCTCTTAATGCTGGAAAACCCCCCAATGTGGCCAAATTACAACAATTCTGCAAAGATGAGTGGGCCAAAATCCCTCCACAGCGCAGTAAGAGACTGATTGCAAGTTATCACAAACGCTTGATTGCAGTTGTTGCTGCTAAGGGAGGCCCAACCACTTATTAGCTTTAGGGGGTAATCACTTTGTCACACAGGGACATGTAGCTTTGGATTTTTTTCTCCATTAAAAATAAAAAGTTTCATTTCAAACGTCACTTTGAACACTTTGTGTTCAGTTGCGTTGTCATTGACTAATATTTAAATTATTATATTCTTTGTGACAAACATGCAAAAAAAAACAAATCAGGAAGGTGGCAAACACTTTTTCACACTAATGTAAATCTATATACACACCTACATATAAATCTATATATAAATTTACATAAACCTATTTCCAAAACTACATATACATCTATATACATCTATATGTAATTATATAAACATATACATATACATACATACAGTATATATACAGTATACATATATATAAATTAGGGATGAGCGAGTACACCACTATCTGTATCCGTATCTGTTCAGCCATCTAAATGATCTGTATATGTACTCCGAATGGGCGGGGCATAAAACGGAAGTGGGCGTGGTTTAAGCGGAAATGGGCAGGGCTTAAATCTGTACATTTAAATCTGTACAAGTGTGAAATTGACATGGATTGATCAGAGGTTGCTATATTTATTGTTTATGATTCATCCATATGTGTACTATGTATGTGTGGAAGTCACCTGTAAGACTTTATTATTTCATTATTTTTGAATGATGTGTGTGACGTTGGTGATTCATGCAGACCTCCGTTGATGGCAAAGAGGGAAATAATCTGTCAGCCTTGTTCACTGTAGCTTTCTCTAAAGCAGCGCGTTCAGGCCTACAAGCACCACTTTCCAACTTTATATCACCAGACAAATTATAAGCAAGCAGACGGAAACAAAACAACAACGTCAGTGACTGACGCGCGAGCTGTCTTGTGAAATGCACCGCATGCATCACGAAACAAGTTCAAGATTGCAACGTGCATCCTGCAACGTATTGAGAGGGGTGTAATGTTTGACCACGATTATGTATACAGTGCAGTATGATAGCCATACAGGCAGAATGTTTGATGCAGCTGGGCAGGTGTACCTAATGTTGTGACCAGTCAATGTATGTTACTGTTACCACTCTAAAATTGCCAAAGGAAAGTTAACAAAAGGTAGCACGCCTGTTTTATGATGACTTCATGGAATAAGACAAAAATACATTTCAAGGAAAAAAGCGGTCATGCTATCCCAACTGAGTTGCACAAGTGACTGACGCAACACAAGCCTGCACAGCGCTGTCCTGGCAAATGCACGGCGTACTTCACCAAACAAGTTTACCAAGCAACTTTAGATACAAACCGAAATAGAGGCGAGCTGAGGAAAACCTAATAAACGCCACACGAGCCCTTTTCAACTTGCCAATTGCACCGTGCACGTGAATGAGGCACCGCTCAGCTCCCATGTGGCTCCAGCCCGGACGGCGTGTCTCGGGAGGGTGTCAGGGTCGCTGTGTGTGACTGGCCAATCACAGAGCGTGAAGAGCGAATACATAATGAGGATTTTCTTTTCATCACGATTACAAATAATGACGAGATGTACTCCTTTCATGCTCGTATTCGTCAAAAATGTCTCATCCCTAATATTAATCTCTATATAAACCTATATATAAATCTACATATAAATGTCTATACATACACTTTTATATAAATCTACATATACAGTAAATGTCAACATAAATCTACATATAAACCTATACATAAATCTACATATGAATGTCTATATTTACACCTATATATAAATCTATATACAAATCTACATATAAATCTCAACATAAATCTACATATAAATCTCTATATAAACCTATATATAAATCTACATGTACATTTATATACTAATCTATATATAAATCTTCATATAAATCTATGTATAGACCGATATATAAATCTATATATAAATCTACATATAAATCTATATGTAAACCTAAATATAAATAGCTATATAAATCTCTATAAAAATATCTAAATACATATAAATCTCTATATAAACCTATATATAAATCTACATATAAATCTCTACATAAATCTAAATATACATTTATATACTAATCTATATATAAATCTACATATAAATCTCTACATAAATCTAAATATACATTTATATACTAATCTATATATAAATCTACATATGAATCTATGTATAAACCTATATATAAATCTGCGTAGAAATCTATATACAGTATAAATCTACATATAAATCTATATGCAGTGGCTCCCCACCATTTTAGCCATTCAGCATTCGAGACCCAGCATATTTGCAGAAAATATTTTTTTTATGCTTTAAATTTGTGTGAAAAGCTTCCATCTTGTGCTTCCAGTCTGCAGAGTTGCACAGAGAGTCGTCAAACGTCAACTTGCTTGAGGAAGTTTTTTTGCAATGAATTACAGTACCTTATCACCCGCAAGGCATGCTGGGAGGCCCACGCGCACACTTGTCGAACAGTCCAGTTGTCCAGCTACCCAGCATGCTTTGCGGGATATACAGTTCTATAAAATAGTGACCTGTATTATGATATTTCTAAATGATTGAGAAATATGACCAACTTAGGGTGAACGAGATGTGTTTTCTGTGGGGAAAATAAATAAATAAATGCAAATAAAGGGATGTATAACCATTTTTAAAAAGTAACTCTCAACACTGGCCAATCATGACAATGCTGAGCCGCAGGGTTTGTTTCTTTGCTAGCAGGGTTAGGCAAAACTACACAAGCGATTTCCACAGAACCCGTCCAAAAATAACAAAAAACTCTCCAAACCAGAACAAAAAATGTTCTCAGTTGGACTCAGTAATGAGTAGCTCCACCGTTCTTGACATTTTGGGTGGAGTTTGGATAAACTGCTGAGTGAAAATTCAAGAAGTCATTATGCATACGCATGAGCACATTGGCACAAGGCACAAGGAGTGCACCCGATCTTCCCATCTCACATTGCGCTCAATGACGCATGCCTTGCGGCCCTTTCACCTTTGGCGCTCCCTGCCGCCATCATTTCCTTGCACGGCTAAGGAGCCCGGATCGATGTTTAAGACGGAGCCGTATATAAAAGTTCCGGGGCCGGAGGACGGAGACGTGGCGGGTTGAGGCGTGATGGATGAAGCTGAAATACGGCCGCGCCGCTGCTGATAATATTGATGTGGCGCTCCAAAGTGCTTGCTCGGCAGAAGTTCTGTCAACGCCAAGCGACCCGTCTCGTATGATTTACCATTTGCACTCGCGGCTAAGGGGTCATGTTGTGCTTAGTCGCCCAGACGGAAACGAGAACAAAAGTTCAGTACGGAATAAGACGGAACGATGGCGCAATAAAAAGCTGCTTTTCTTCACAGCCATAATGCAAACATGTGTAGATCATTAAATACTGGTTACACCTCTTTTATGCCTTGCATGTGTCTGCATATTACAGTATTCCATGTGCCGTCATATACATTAGATCCCTGCTAATCGAGGGGATTACATTCTGAGACCACCAATAAAAATGTCACCCTAATAAAGCCTGATGATGCTGCTGTGCTATTTTGCATCGAGGCCCCACCATATGCTACACCACCTTGCTACTGCCCCTCCAAACACTCCTGCTTGCTTGACGCTGACTTTCTGATCACCATTTGCAATAAAAGTGATGGGTGGAAGTGATGGGTGGAATTAGATTCAGCTCCAGAACCTCCCCCCTTCTCTCTGCAATTACCTGTGTTCACTTGCGACAAAGGAAGCTAACAGGCTAAACGCATAGAAGTACAATCCTGGTGTAAGCCCTAAATGTACGACTACGTATGTGTACAGTATATACCTTGCTCTGTCCTTGGATGACCGTGAGAGGCACGCTGGTGGAGGGCCACTTGTTCCTGGGAGGTAAAGGCTTGTCGCTGTTCCATAAAACCACAATCTGCATTTAAAAAAAGATACCATATTGTTATATTACAACGAATCATATCAATATTACCTTATTTATGTGCAATTTCATTGTATCCACAGTATGTTGTGCCGTAGTATACCAACTCTATACGAATACTACAGGGAGGTCCAAAGTGTGGACCAGGGGCCATTTGTGGCCCGTTGAAATAGTTGGAAAATTAAACACAAACACAAACAGCACCAAAAATGGAAATATCATAGGTAATTTTACAAGAATAAAATGAAAATACTCAGAAAAAAAATTGGAATCTGTAATGTGAAAAAGTAGCCTCATTTTAGTAGCATTAATGTATTTTTTTTAAGTCATAATTAGGGATGTCTGATAATATCGGCCCACCGATATTATGGGCCTGATATTGGCATACAAATGTACGTAACATCGGTCAATATCGGTATCTGGATTTTTCCCTGTAATGAAAGCTGACAATTAAAATAATGCTTTTTATAGGCCTATAGGCTCCCGTATTTTCTGGTGCGCATATCAAGCATGTAAACAACCGTGTGTGGCTAGTAGCAAGCTGGCTCTCTCCTTCCATTCCATCCATTTTTTATGCTGCTTATCCTCACTAGTGTTACAATTCCTGGAAGTAAGCAACGGTAAAATCTGACACTGTGTGGACATCCGTGAAAATGCTGCCTTTCCATATGTTTTCATCTGTATACATGTTTGTTAGGTAGATTACTTCTTCCTCATCAATTTTGTAGCAGAGTGCTGGACCGCCTCAACTCATACGATGGCTTTGAATGTTAAGTCCAACTTTAAGCCTTTCAAACTCATGGATCTGAGCTTCAGGACAAGATAAAAGGTATGTAGGATATACATTCACTTATTATCTATATGCAGATGAAATTTCATTATGAAATATCTTAATCGGTAATGGAAATTGAGAGTTGGCCAATATCGGCATATCGGATATCGGCAAAAAAGCCAATATCGGGCATCCCTAGTCATAATATTATGGAAAACAAACAAAACAAAATAACGTTGTAATTTTTGGATAATGAGTTTTTGGAAAAAGTTAAAATGTTACGGGAATAAAGTCAAAAAATGGGAAAAAAAACAGGTGTAATTTGACAAGAATAAAGTCAAAATACTAACAAAAAAATAGTTATATTTTGGCAAAAAAAAGCCAAAGATTTTTGAGAATAAACTCACAATATGAGGAAAAATAATGTCACATGAAATGATACATATTTTGAGTCATAATATTATGACAAAATAAAGTTCTAATTTTTGGAAAATGAATGTGGGAAAAAACGTATCATATTATGGGAACAAAGTCTAAATATTACAAGACAAAAATTTACAAATAATATTTTAGGAGAAAGCTGAAATATTGGGAAAATTTTAAAGAGCAAAGAGTGGAGTTGATATTAATGATATGCTTTTTCCCCTATATGACAAAGCATGCATTGAAATACATAACTTGTTCGCATGTCTACATGTGTTGCTTTACAAAATATCAAAGTGGCAACATTGCATCCTTGTATTTATCACTATGTGGCCCTGGCTGGGAAAATGTTTGGACACCCCTGCCATACCATAAGTGAACAAGAGCTATCGATCTAAAGGATATTGTGTAACATTTGAAACTGACACTACACTCAAATACACAGGCGAACGTTTGGACACACTTTCTCATCCAATGTGTTTCCTTTATTTTCACGACTATTTACATTGTAGATTCTCAAAACTATGAATGAACGCATGTGGAATTATGTACTTAACAAAAAAAGTGTGAAATGACACTAAACATGTCTTATATTTTAGTTTCCTAAGAGTAGCCACCCTTTGCTGTTTTTGATAACGCTGCAAACCCCTGGTGTTCCCTCAGTGAGCCTCATGAGGTTGTCACCTGAAATGGTTTTCACTTCACAGGTGTGCCTTGTCAGGGTTACTTAGTGGAATTTCTTAAATTATTTAATGGGGGTGTGATCATCAGTTGTGTTGTGTGTGGTTAAACTTTTGGCCGGGATTGTATATGAAAATATATGCAGTCGTAAGAGACAAATGTAGTATTCTGGCGTCAGCAATGTTACACTGATGAGACATGACATGAGATTAGATTAGCATCTAACTGCATGAAGTCAGCCATGGCATGTTCGACATGAGAGAGTGAAAACAAGCTATTCTCCCATTCCGTGTGGAAGTGGTAAGGTTTAGGCTTCTTTGTCCATCTTCCTCGCTCTGTTTGAAACACTTTCTTAAGTTTAGAATAAGTAAATTGGAGGCTAACGAGTTAGCTCTCTAGCCTGCTCATGTTTAAAGCCATGGCTGTCTCTTGTGTCCCTGCATTACAGTTGAGCAATGTGATGTAAACAAAGAACAACAGGAGTGTACAAGTGACTATAGGGGTGTTATTTCATGTCTGCAAGGCTCTAATCATGGTTAAGATTGTATTTAGAAAGTCATAAACAGTTTTTCTATGCTCTAACTCTGAAAACGTCCCATTTATTACTGTTTAATCCTACTTTGCAGAAATTCACTTATCACGGTTGGGACTGGAACCAACTAACCGCAATCAACGAGGGATGACTGTAGTAAGTTTTTGCATGGACTTGCGTAAACGGCCGCCGCCCACCTGTGCACAGAACTTGGACTTGGCTACAGCGATGATGAGCTTCACCACAGGGGACATGTGGGACTGCAGAGGACTGACGCTGTGGATCACGGCGGTGAACTGCGGCAGTGGGCTTTTACCTGGCAACACACACACACACACACACACACACACACACACACACACACACACACACACACACAGAGAGAGAAAGAGTTATCATGGGTAATGGGGTCTTTAACCCAGATTTGTACAGATGTACTCAGCCTCTCTATAAACCTCCATCATGGTTAAGTGGACACAATGTGTGTGTGTGTGTGTGTGTGTGTGTATTGTTGTAAGCGGGACCAGTCATCCGTCTTCCTGACAGGACACCCACTTCCTGCTCACATGACCGAGCATGAGTACACTTGTTTAATCCTCCACTGAATTCCTTTACTTTAATGGCATCCTTTCGCCGCGTGCAAATTTGCTCCAATTGTGTTTTTCTTCTTTGTGTATTCTCCGCGGAGTGTAACATGTGCAAGCGTAACCAAACTTGAAATGAGCGCGCTTGATAAATGAGGGCCAGCCTTGGGCATGATGGCTAAATGGAGTGGAGGAATCCATGCTTGCCAAGGAAAAGGTGTGGATGTTGGTGCAATTCCACCCATCATGAACTCAAGCACCTCTGACTTTTATGTAGAAGGAATTTTTTGTCGTGTAGCCCGCAGCCACCATGAGGGGGCGCAGCAGGGCTAGAGGAGTGGGCACATGGCGTGCCAGGTGTTATATGAGTGTTTGGGAATACTCGCGTCCTCACGGATAAGTGGAGGCGGAGTGCTCTTTAGTGCCGCTCCATCCATCTCCCTGACACGGAAGCCCCTGACCCCATCTCAGGTGGGCTCAGATTTATTTATGGAAGTGCGAGGTCTGCTCCTGTGCTTTACCTTGGGACAGCTAGGGTCACACATTTAGGCACAAGGCACAGTCGCCTCTCTGAGGGCTTTTTAGACATTTCTTCAAATGCTTTTCTTTGTTTTTTTCATGCAAAAACTACTCAACAAAAGTCATCATGTGCCATCAAATGAAAGACAACTCATTATTATTACTACTCAGTGCCGTCAACATAAGCTTTTGTCCACATTGAAACTCGAAGTGCGTTTATGTCCACGTGTGTATCGTTAACTTCACTAAGCAACGTGGAATAACAAAATAACTTTTTTTCCCTCCTGTCCAGCCATTAGGGCCACAGGGGCAGGCAGCACAAAGACCAGCCCCCCAGGGAAGACCAGTAAGGGACTGCAGAGAGGCAACCCCAACCGGAAAAAGGGCGCTGGCAGGCCGGAGGACAACCAAGCCCTGAGACCGACGAGAGATCACACCCCACAAGGGCGGACAGGCACCGGGGGCCACACACCAGCAGGCCCAGAGACGTCCCGCAACTTGAAAGGAGCCCGCTCACGGCGGAAGCGTCAACTTCCTGTTCAGTGCAAAGTAAGCTTCAAAATAAAAGAGTAACCCGACTTCAAATTCAGTATAAATTAAGCTTTAATACAACAGTGTAACCGGACTCAGGAATCAAAATAATATCAGGGCAATCAAACCAGGGCTCACAGATGAGTGCTGACCAGCGCTAGCCAAAAAGCCTTAGCCGTCATCTGGTCGTCCGGCACAGCTCCTAAGGCGTGAGGGAGTGAGGTTTACCGACGGACGTTTATTTGCACAGCCACACCAGCTGGCATTCGGTACAAAAGCATGGCAGTAGAAACCTGGCTTCTATCACAGCAACTACCAAAATGCACCTATTTTGTTGTTTTTTTAGCTTGTTAACCGCCAGAAGAAAGATTTGCGCATGTATGAAAGCTTTGCGGTCATTGCAGTCAAGGCCTACAACAAAATGAGTGCAGAATAGTGTCAAATAAATACACAAACGCAGGAAAAATGTGAAAAATCTTTGATTATCACCCGTTCTCCTCATGTCTCAACCGCTTATGTTGGCGCCAGTCAGCGAGTCTGAGGGGCGTGGACATAAAGCGGCGGTCATACAAAGAGACGCCATGTTGCTCACCCAGGCTGGCGTAGTAAAAGGGGAAGTGTGCGGGGTCAGTGGAGTACTGAGGGAGTGCATAGAGACCACCGGGCAGGGAGTTCCACATCAGCCGATTTCTGGAGACGTGCCAGTCCACACGGTCACGGATTATCTGGGGAAAAAATAAAAAAGGAGGAGTTGTTACGGTATCAGCACTGTTTAACGGCACAATAACTCCCATTTGGAGGCTCCTTTGTGTTCCTTTCTATATTATATTTATAAACACAAAACGCAAACAAAGCTGCTGGCCTGCGCTCTCTCCTCAGCTAAGCGCTAATATTTGGAAAAGAGAAGCAGCCGCGTGCTCTGAGCTGTCAGTCGGCGCCGTGGGAAGCGGAGGCGCTACGCAAAACAGGCCCGAGATAATTGAAGTCCTTCACCCGCGGCACCCGCGCTCCCAACATGAGGAGTCCATTAGCTGTTTAGCTGACGATGTCTGTCGGCCATGTTAGCAGAGGTCAGCAAAGTTGGCGGCGTGATGATGTCAGCCGCCGTGTCTTTGGGGATTTGGAGAAGGACGCAGCCTCCACCTGCTGGCAGACATTGCTGCCTTCACTAGATCATCCCTAACCTTGCTGATAATTACTCTCTGCACGCACACCCACTCAAAAAGACTTCTTTTTCAAAACTCGACTCAGTTATACCATGATTTTTACAATCTTATTGATGATTATTAGATAATTTTACATTGGAACCTCATTTTTCCTCATGAATCCGTTCCAAAAGGGAAAACAAGAACCAAAACATCAAAAAACGGAGGCAATTTTCCCTGCAGAAAATACAGTAAATCCAATTAATCCATTCCAGACATTTTTATAGAGAATAATTGTAGTTTTACGTGCAGAAAACAATGTGAAATAATTATCAACGAGGGATGGATGGAACTTCTGGTTGATGCAGACTTCCTGGTGAGATGGACTTCAATGGTCTTTCTCACCTTACGCATCCAATTGCTGCCACTTTTACTTTCCTTTGGCCCCATGGTGGGTTATTTATCAGTCGCGTTCAATAAAAAATGCACAGATGGTGAGTCAGCAACTCGTAGGGTGCTTTGTTTGGCCACCCCATTCTGTGAAAGGACGCAGTACAGGGCAAACGTACTACTTTGATACGCACAATAATCTACCTATATATATATATATATATATATATATATATATATATATATATATATATATATATATATATATATATATATATGTTGTCGTAATGTAACGACAACAACTTGAAATGTTAATACGAATAACAGTAAAATAATATGCTTTGTGTACACATACAGTAGCTGACCTGACCTGGATGGCCTATTACTAGTAAAAAAAAAAAAAACAAAAAAAACATATCTAAGCAAATTGTACTTACCTATTCTTGGCATAAATGAAGCATTTTTAAGCATGAAAATGTCTAAAAGAATTAACTAAATGAAGTAAAATACAAATACAAGGCATTCTAATTGAGAATGTAGTATTCTACATTGGCCACTAGGTGTCGGTGTTCGGTGAGACAGGCGGCAGACACAATAATAACATACAGTAAGTATTTTAAAAATAATTCATTATTAATTAATAAAATGATTAATTATTACAAATTTTGGGAAAAAAAAAGTGGTGAGGGCTTAGTGTGCATGGGTTTGTTTTAACCCTTCTAAAAGTGACAAATACCAAAAGCCAATAACACAGCAGGAGAGCCATACTCATGAAAACTAATTCTATTCTATTTGGACCCTCACGGCTTTATGCTTTACTCACACACACACACACACACACGCACGCACACGCACGCACACACACACACACATACACGCACACACACACACAGATATCAACCTCGGCTCATTTCTCTGCCTCATTGGGGTCATTGGTTGGTTCAGTTCTGTCCAGCAGTGTGCAGCTGTCAGGGTTCTAATGGGTCAACTTCACATCCTGATAGCACTGCACTCACCGACTTCCTTGCTTTCATTTGAAAATGAGAATTTTCCTTATTTTTCCGGAAATGTTGCCTTATTTTATAACGCAAATGTTGACAGGCCTCCAAAAAAGCTTAGAATGAAGGTAAGAATAGCAAAATGTTGTACTTCATGTACTCACACGTGCGTTAAACGGGGGTGATGCTGCGGTTGAAGCCATGATGTTTAGTAATAAAACATCTAGTTGATAAATAGCATAGTGTGTATAGTGACGCCGGTAATAAAGCTGATTATCATGCTGTGTTTTTGTCTTGCGAGGAGCTAGCCAACGCAAACCAACAGTCCCCGAGGCCTGAATGCATTCCTCCCTAACACTTTCACCTGACGAGGTTGCCAAACGAGCCGGCCTGGAGCTTCCTCGTCTCCGCAGCGGCCGTCTGCGCCCACGCAGACCTTGGCTTGAGCCTCTGTGGCTGCAGGGCCGCCAGAGAGAACGCCGCGCCGCCTCGCGCTGCTTCCTACTGTGTTTACTTCGCTCTTGTCAAACTTGCACAACAAGTCATAAAGTAGCAGTGCACCGATGACAGAGTTCAAATTTCTTGTAGACTTTTTCTTCAACTTTGTTTGGCAAAATAGTTGGAATACAGACGAACATGAGCTAACCTTTTGCAATATTACGCATCAAGTTTTTTTGGTCCATAAACACAAAACTGGACAACTAGTTAGAGCGGCAAGAACACCGTGTGAGCCAGCACAGCCACACTGACCAACAACAACATCACTTAACACACGACTGTCCAAACGCATCCAGCAACGGCCACAGAGTCAAAGGATGCAACTTTGCCACGTTTATATTTTATAAAGCAACACATGTAGATATGCTAACAAGTTATACTGTATATATTTCAAGAAAAATGTGCATTTCAGCTTTGTTATGCAGGTGAAAAAGCATATTATTAATATCAACTTCACTCGTTGCTCTTTTTTGTCCCCATTTTTACTGTTGGTTTGTTCAGTGTTTCACATACTTCAACTTTCTTTTTGTTCCTAAAATATTAGAACTTTATTCCCATAATATTTTGACTTTATTCCCATAATATTATAACTTTTCACCCCAATGTAATTTATAATGAACCTAATTCATAATATTGCGACTTTTAAAACATTTTTTTCTTTCATGTTTCTTTTCTTTACTACAAAAATTATTTTTCCTCACAGTTTATTCTTGTAAAATGTAAAAGACTTTTTTTCCCTGAATATTTTGACTTTATTTTTGTAAAATTACAGATGTTTTTTTCCATTTCTGCTGTTTTTTTTTTAATTTTCCCAAATATTTCAACCGTGTTCTTGTAAATTATCTTCCCTTAATATTATTATTCCCACAATATTTGATCATATTCTCATAATTTTATAACTTTATCCCCAACGTCATTGTCCAAAAATAATTTTGTTTTGATACACTGTAGGTCAGGGGTCACCAACGTGGTGCCCGCGGGCACCAGGTAGCCCCCCACGACCACATGAGGTGCCCGCAAGCCTGCTTTTCATTCAGGTTTTCAGTTATTAATGTGAGAACACTAGAAAGAAAAGTATTCTGAAACATAAAATGTGAGTTGTGGACACCAGCATTTTGTGAATGTTTTGGTAAAACAAGCATATTTGATCTGTTTGGGTTGAAATAAGCTATGAAAATCATTTCTACAAAAATGAGTAGCTTGTGGCCATTTTCATTTTCTAAAAGTAGCTCTCACAAGAAAAAACGTTGGTGACCCCTGCTGTAGGTGAACGAGCCTATTATTCGTACCAACTTCACTATTTGCTCTTCCCCCCTCCCCCCATTTTTACTGTTGTTTTTTTTTTATTTTACATTTTTCAAATACTTCAACTTTCTTTTCTTCTTATAATATTATAACTTATTCCCATGACATTTTGACTTTATCCCCATTACTTTTTACCCCGGCCAAATTTATAACTAACCTAAAGGAATTTAAAAATTAATTTCAGAGTACGACTTTTAAAAGCAACACATTTTTTCTTTTATACTTCTACTCTTTGCAACAAAAATGACATTATTTTTCCTCACAATATTATGAGTTTATTCTTGTAAAATTGTGACTATTTTCTCTTTGGAATACAACTTTTATGAATAAGCCAATAGTTCATACGAGGACCAAGCATGTTTAACATGGGTGCTAAAGGGAAGCCAAGCAGCTTTGTACGGGTCACTAAGTATAAAAATAGACATTTCAACAGGAGAGATGTGTTCTCAAAGTTGATGTGAGAGGTGAAGCAAAGCCTGCGGCCACAAAAGAGCGTAGCGACGTGGTCGATTGAATAAAACTTTCCTGACAAAGTGAAAAGTCCCCATTAAGACAATTTCCCTGGCAAAGAAAAGAAGAGCTTACCTCCAGAGTGGTTAAGACGATCTTGGCTACGGAGGAGAAGTAGGCGTCCCAGAGGAACTGGGTCTGCTGGCGTAGAACCAGGATCCTGTCACGGCCTACGGAACGGGTAACGGATGGAACCTGAGGACGGAGGAGGAGTTTAACGTGAAGCTGAGGATGAGTCAGGGCAGGGAGGATGAGAAGGGCTTCTGCGTCGCCTCGGGACATCAACGTCCGCCCTCGTCCTGGCCGGGACCATGTTTGTCCACCGTTCCGACTCACTTACTCTTCATTGTCATTTGTATATTGCTACCGTAAATGCTAGGAGTGTCACGAGACGCTACGAGATTTACAATGAAAAAACGTAAAAAATATATGACAATATATTGCAATCTACTACTTTCATTTCCACTACATGATATTGCATTGCTCCTCACGAGGCTGCACTCTTCTGCACTCTGTGTGCATGCTGGCGGCCCCGCCTACACCCACCGAGACAAAGAGACTGTATGACTGACAAAAGGGCTCACACCGTTCACGCCGTTGTTCTATGGAACAAACACGCCAAGGTGCTCAAACCAATGCACAGAGTGAACCCTCTTCCTGCCTGTTTGGAGACGCGACACGAGGGAAACAGAATACAATATATTGATTATACAGATCATTTTCATTTACTGTGTGATTAATTAATTTATTTATCATCACCCCAGGCCTTGTGCCCACGAGAAATCGTGTCACATTTTAATCTTGCAAGATCTTGTGACACCCCTAATAAATGATAATAATGCTCATTATAGCCAGGGCTTTTATTGGAAGCAGGCGGTAATTGGGGTGAGGCTGTTATTTCCTGAATGTCAAAACACATTTTACACTCAACAAAAAAAAAGTCAACAAAAAGCTTTGGGTGTTGCTTTCATCAACTCAAAAATGTCAAACTTTTCCTGTGTGCAGTTCTTTCTTGCGCTACTGACAAAAATGTGTCTAAATCTGTGCTGGTCAATCCACAATCCACCTCACAGGCGTGACAGCAACGTGACCGCAGAACGATTGCACAGCTCCAAAATGTGCACTTTTACTGCATTTGGAATTCAACAACAAAAAAAGGATATTGTCTACAGCCACAGATGTTAACTCATTCAATCCCAGTCAATGATCTTTCAAGGCACACACAATGTTGTGTTCTATGGTTATATAAACATGGAACCTATCAAACGAAAGATTAGACTTCCCGTTTTTCATCAGAAGAAAAAAAGTTTGTTTCTACCTTTTCCGTTCTTTAGTAATCAGCAGTAGAACATACAGTAGGTAAGTTTCAGGAAAATATCAGTTCCCAACCAGAAAAGGGAGAAAACCAGCTTTTTGTGAAAAGATAAATTTCAAGCATAACTTTCACTTTGACACAAATGTTTTTTGCTTTTGGGAATATCAAAACAACTACACCAACATGAACAACACAAAAAAGTGTTTTTTTTTTACATCAAAATAATTTATTTACAAATATAACACCATGAACTATTCACAATTTTCACATTTGGAACTGAAATGTGTGTGTGCATGCGTGTGCACACGTGTGCGCATTACAATTCCCTACAATGCCTGTGCACGCTACACTCCTCCACGCTCTCTCACTTCCTCCTTCCTGTCATGTGTGATTTCTTTATTCACATGATCGCCGCCAACCTCTTATCAAATGCACTTCTGCCATCTAGTGGCATTTGTGGGGAGTTGCATCATCATCGCTTTCAGCCTCTCGCGCAAAAAAGGTAAAAGACGTATTACGTCTTTGGGATCGGGCGTTCGAGTTCATAAAAACGTATGAATACGTCTTTGGTATTGAATGAGTTAATAGCAATGTATTTTGAGCCCACACCCGCCCACTAGTGAACTAATAATGAACTCTGAACGATAAACCTATACGACTGGATATCCGATTTGACAAGCGAGAGCTAAGACTGCATGAGTTTCCGCTTCCTGGATGGATAAGAATCAGCCATAAATCCTGAGATGAAAGGACTGAGACGTTCATCGGGTATCACAAGACTAGCAACCGGTTGACAGTCACTCTCTTAAACAATGTGAGACCTTGGGCTTGCCGTGAAACGATTGTCGTGCATGCTCCGTAGCTTAGCATGACTGAAGACCAGAATGGATATAAATAGTAGCAGCGTGCTAGCTTGTCACTGGGAAAGATGTTCACCACATCAGCAAAATATACGTGCATTATAGCCATCTAAATGAGCTTATTTATTATGTGTTGTGTAAAATTAAAGCAGCATTTACACTTGCATATATTTTGCCTATGCGTTGTCCCGCAATTTGCTGTGGCAATGCGTGTATTTATTTATGTATTTAAGGCACGCTTCAAGTGTGAAGACTAGTTTGTGCACAGTTTACGTTGTGTTTAGGCATAAATTACGCACTTGCCACACAATTTGTGACCAACAATGGTGAGCACTGGCAGGAAATGACTACGCTCCCGCACGACTTATTTGCACCTTGTCTACTGCATGACAATACAGTAGTACGCACGACACACATTGCTCCTGCATGGGTTTGTCACTTCCCGCATCCGTGAAGCAGTCCTGGCATTATTTGGTCCCGCTGTGTCCCGCGTGATGCCGCACAACAGCAGGCATCACCCCTATAGCTTCATTAATTCCTCTATTCGGAAGGAACCTACAGAACTCCAGAGAAGAAGCTTGTGCAAAAAAGAAAGTTACGTTTATATTTTCTCACAGCTGCAGACAGAGAATGTGCAAAGAGCAGGGAGGAGGCAATAAACTAAGAAAAAAAACGGGGCACAAATACTGTGGGAGAGAGAATTGCTGACTAGAAGACATGGTTTTTTGGGCCTTGTGATTGGTTATTAACAGGAAATCACAAGAGGCTACAGAAATTACTTGAGGATTTCCTGCAAATTGGTCCAAGAAGTGTTGGAAAAGTTAACCCACTCATGTGAATGAAAAACGCTTTGATACGCAGCGCCTGCATTGTGTGCACATTGGCTGCGGTGTGTTCACGTTGCATTAACGACAAGTTCACGGAAATTATGGTACACCAGTACATTTGGAAGCAAATATGCGGTGAAAGAAACAGGGTAAAAATACAGTATAGAGGTCTGTCTGTGCAGCGTGGGACAAAGTTCGATGGTGTGTTCAAGGGCCGTCCAACAAAGTGGGATGAGTCTCCACTCGCAACAAACAACATCCATCCATCCATCCACTTTCTCCGTTTATCCGGGTCCGGGTTGCGGGGGCAGCAGTCTCAGTAGCGAAGCCCAGACTTCCCAGCTGCACTGGGAGGACACCAAGGCGTTCCCAAGCCAGCTGTGAGACGTAATCCCTCCAGCGTGTCCTAGGTCTGCCCCGGGGCCTTATCCCGGCTGGGCATGCCCGGAACACCTCACCAGCGAGGTGTCCGGGAAGCATCTGAACTAGATGCCTTAGCCACTTCAACTGGCTCCTCTCAAAATGAAGAAGCAGCTGCTCTACTCTGAGCTCGTCCCAGATAACTGAGCTCCTCACCCTCTCTTAGGGTGGGTCTAGCCACCCTACGGAGGAAACTCATTTCAGGCGTTTGTTTCCGCGATCTCGTTCTTTCAGTCACAATCCAAAGCTCATGACCATAGGTGAGGGTTGGGAACATAGATCGAGAACTTTGCCTTCCGGCTCAGCTCTCTCTTCACCATGACGGTCCGGTACAGCGACCGCATTACTGCAGACGCTGCAGCTTTTGTCCTCACGCGCCAACCTTGGCTCATTCGTGAACAAGACCCCGAAATACTTGAACTCCTCCAGCTTGGGCAGCACCTCATTCCCAATCTGGAGGGAGCAAGCCACCCTTTTCCGACTGAGAACCAGGGCCTCGGATTCGGAGGTGCTGAATGTCAACCAAACAAACAACATAAACTGCGGGATTTCTAACTGTATATGGCCCATTTTTTCTAAAATTGATATCCTTTTACATTACATTTACATTTTATGATGTAAGATTAATGCCCACACCAAAAAATCGTATCGTGTGTACTGTGTTGAATCGTTCTGTTTTTAAAATACACTGTTTTTGAATCGTATCGTAACCCGTGTGTCGAGATGGGTATCGAATCGTTTATCCCCCAAAGAGATTAAATCCCTAATAAACACACGTTGTTTTGCAGCCATGTAAAGACACAGCCTGCACGTGGCGCCGTGAGCACTGCAGAAACAGATATCGGCTCGGCCGATGACATCAGCAAAGTGGGCGTCGGCGTCTGAGCGAGATCTAATTGTTGATCTTTCTGAGGCGAGTAGACAAACCATGCAGATTGAATCAGCTCGCCTTTCTTCCCTTCTGTTCACTCTTATGCCATTGATATTTGTCAGCAGGGCCACTCTGTGTGTGTGTGTGTGTGTGTGTGTGTGTGTGTGTGTGTGTGTGTGTGTGTGTGTGTGTGTGTGTGCGCGTCCACATACTTAACAGTCAGTGATGGCGGCACTCAGTGGTGTAATTGAACATAATGACATTCAGATCTCTCAGCGGGCCACCAAGCTGTGAACTGTGCGTGCGTGCGTGTGTGTGTGTTTTAAGGTGCTCCATGAAATCATGCACGTTGTCGGCCATGTTTTTTTTCGCTGATGGGAACTTGTTGAGCTGTAGATTCAGGCGAGAAAATGGCAGTCTTCTACTCCTGAACGGCTACATAGAAAAGGGTGAAAATGTGTGAAAACACCCACCTCGGCTGTAACGACAGTACTATTATTTTCAGGACAAATACGTCACACGGTGGCGCTGTTTTTAACTGCCAACCGACAAAAAATTTCTCATAGAGCTCTGCGGTAACTTTGGGGTGTTTAGTGGAATCACTAGAAAATGCGAAAACCTTTTAGGGGGGCTGACAAGCACACGAGTACAATTTCAGCAAGACTGGTTGACAAACATGCAGGCAAGTAATTGTGCATAAGTCACTGAGCATTTGTCTCATGATGACAAACCTAGCAAATTACTTTCAGTTACTTTCCCAAAAAAGTACTTGAAGTACTAACAGAATGGATGTATTTAGTTAGCAAGGAAAGTAATTATTGTGTTGCTTGAAATACAGTATGTAAGAAATTGGGTTTTATCTTCGTAGTGAGATGAAGGCTGACGGCTGAGCTCATGACTTGCAAAAAGCTGGGGGGGCAGTGTTTCTCTGAGGGTGAGCAACCACAACTCTGGTTAACTAGCTGTTTAGCTCCCTGCGGACTAGTAGTAGTAGTAGTGATGAACGATGGAGACTGAAGACACCTCCAGATGCTCGACGTCAGTGCATAATAATAAACGCAGCACATTTCACTCTTGCTAACGATAACACTTAAAATGAAGGGTGTCCCGATACAACTTTTTCACTTCTGATACTGATACTGCAGCCTTGCAAATCAACCGCTCCTTGTTTAACGGCCTGTCGTAACTTCACATGAGCTCACTTGTAAACAAACATTCACTTAAAGAAGAAGACATTTTGCGTGTCTGTCGTACCAAATGCTCTGCACAAAAATCGAGCGCACGAAAAACCTTATCAGCCACCTGAATCGCCAGCGCCGCCGTGTTTGAAAAGTGCAAAAGGTTTGCCAGAGACCTCCGTGGCGTCACACAGACTGCTTGGAGCGTCTCCCCAAATACGGTGCACCTTGACCACCATATCGGTCTTGAGAAGTAGAAAGTTCTCAGATCTCGGATCCTCATGCTTTTTTTTGTGGTGCCGCTTCGGATGGACGATGGGCTTGGTTGTGTTGAACTTCCCTGGTTCTGTGCCACGGCACAGGACTTATGCGGGGCGTATTTTTTTAGACCGATGTTGGTCCTGCTGATGCAGGCCAATATAATCCAATATCAGACCGATATCCAATATCAATATCGGATTGGGACACATAGTAATTCATTAGTTGCTGGAAAACATTATGGGTGTTATTTTGAACTCCCAACACTGGGAACCACAAATATGATCATCTAGTCATGTGACCTCTTGAGTGGCACAATCATATAAACAAACACGGAGCAGCAGGTTGGGCACTAGCGAGCTAATTAGTCGCTGACTGTCGCCTCATTGCAGCGAGACGCCAAGTGCGATGTTGCCGCTGCCAAAACGACACCCTCTTTGTGTGATCGTACAACCGTTTGTGTTGCACGCCTGCCAGCTGCTGCCAATTAAACACACACACACACGCAGATGCGTTTTATCCCGATGGGATGGCTATTTACAGCACCAAACGTGTCTCAGCTGATTTGAAAGGACTTTGTGCGATTCAGCAATAAAGGCTTCAATTTCATCCTTAAGGTGTCGGCTTGGAAACGGCTTCCAAATTTAATTTCCACCATCTGTGTATCTCTGGAGGAACTCGTCACCTCACCAAGGTGTCCTCTGAGGGAAAAATAAAGAGGAACTACGAGTAGAGCATTCATTCATTTATTACGTACTTTTTTTCATTTTGCTCACATGACTCTCACGCATTGGAACCCGATAGATTTGATTATGAACCCTATTGATTTTGAAAGGCATCAAACACACAAACGCTGAGGTAGTTGGGGTGAAAGGTCGCCTAAAGGTACCTTAATTCTAACAGTCACGTGTCCCGAGAGTTGATTTGTCCTAATCCAATATCATGACATCACTACTACCACTCCTCCCTGAGCTACCACCTGATCGTGATGGAGGAGCTAAGTTGTCACCCACGACAAACAGGTCCTAGGTGAGGGACCAGACAAAGAGTGGCTCAATAGACCCCTAGGATGAAACAAACACACAGGGGCCCCCCTCTGGAGCCAGGCCTGGATGAGGAGCACGATGGCGAGCGTCTGGTGGCCGGGCCTACGCCCATGGGACCCGGCCGGGCACAACCCGAAGAGACGACATGGGTCCCCCCTCCCATGAGCTCACCACTCATGGGAGGGGCCAAAGGCGTCAGGTGCAGAGTGAGGCGGGTGGCAGACTTCGGGGTCTTGTTCACGAGTGAGGGAAGGATGGAACATAAGACAACAGGTGAATTGGTGCGGTGTCTGCAGTGATGCAGACTCTACATCAGTCCGTTGTGGTGAAGAGAGAGCTGAGCCGAAAGGCAAAGCTCTCAATTCACCGGTGGATCTACGTTCCTCTACTCTCATCTATGGTCATGAGCTTTGGGTAGTGACCGGAAGGACAAGATTGCGGGTACAAGCAGCCAAAATTATTTTTTTTCCTTAGGATGGCTGGGCTCCCCTTTAGAGATAATGTGAAAAGCACTGTCATCCGAGAGAGAGTCGGAGTAGAACCACTACTCCTCTGCATTGAGAGGAGCCAGATGAGGTGGCTCGGGCATCTGGTCAGGATGCCTCCCGAACGCCTCCCTGGGGAGGTAGAAGGCCTCGGGGAAGACCCAGGACACATTGGATAGACTATGTCTCCCAAATGCCATGGGAACGCCTCGGGATCCGCCAGGAGAAGCTGGACGAAGTGGCCGGGGAGAGGAAAGTCTGGGCTTCCCTGCTTAGGCTGCTGCCCTCGCGACTTTCCTCAGAAAGTGAATGTTTGTTTACAAGTGAGCTCAGGGGAAAGTACGACAGGCCATTAACGTCACAGGCAGGAGAAAAAAGGAGCACTTGATTTGGTCCCCCGCACAGTACGGATAATCTCGCCTAATTGGAGCAATTTTTTTTTTTAATTATCGGCTAATGTAGCTATTTTTAATGTTATCAAATTTACTGGTTTGACGTCATAATTCCCTGTAATTATGATTGATCCCTACTTTATTCCCATAATGTTTTACAATTTTGGCCCGACCTAATTTTCAAAAAAATACAACTTGATTTTGTTTGTGTATCAGAATATTCTGACTTTTTAAAAATAAGTTATTCTTTCTTTAATATTTCAACATCTGTTTTTTTCAAGATTCAAGAGAGTTTTATTGTCATGTGCATGGTAAAACAGCAGTTATACCATGCAATGAAAATCTTATTCTGTTCATTCTCCCAAGAATTTTTCATTTCTGCTGTAAAATTACTCTTATAAAAACAATTGAATCTTTTTCTTTTACATTTTCTTCTCATAATTATGACTTTATGACCGTATTATTTTGTAAAAAAATTCTCTTGTGAAAATGTTTAACTCTTTCGGCGACTTAAGTTTCAATAAATTACAACTTTATGCATTGTTTTGTTTGTTTCTCATAAAATTATGACACCAAAAAAGTATGTATTTTTTTCTTTGGTAGTTGTAATGGTAATGGTTTAATTCATCTAGAACACGCACACAAATTACAGTGGAGCTCATCACATGACACAAGTCACAATTCTGCATGTCCAAAAAGGAGTAGGAAGAAGCAAAGCTTATTTAATCCTACCTCTCATCAATTTCACATCAGTTGCAATACATTTGTTCACCGTACAACCGACTTTATCATGGTAAGAAATTCATAATAGCTGATGAAATAGTTGACGAGACTCAGTTTGATGGTGAGTGAGTACAGACAATGTACCCACCGAAAATGAAGAGTTTTTTAGTCAACGCAAGACTGGTAGACGTAGCATCGTACGTGCACAGTGGTTCAGGTGTCTTCTTCCTTGAACTTTACAAACATCAACTGCTTGTACTGTTTCTTGAAATCGTTCATTTTGGTGCATTGTTTGAGTTTTTTACTTAATCCGTTCCACAACTTGATTCCACACGCAGAAATGCTGCAGGTTTTTAGTGTAGTCCGTGCAAATAAGTGTTTTAGGTTTAATTTGTCCCTAAGATCATATTTCTCCTCTTTTGTTGAGAAGAATTTTTTTTTTACATTTTTGGGTAACATGTCATAGTTTGCTTTATGCAAAATTTTAGCTCTTTGATAGTTTACCAGATCAGCAAATTTGACTAATTGTGATTTTAGGAATACAGGGTTTGTACAGCATGTTCCCTGTAAGCGGCATTATGGATCATCCTAACTGGCCTTTTCTGTAGCGTAGTTAATGAGTGTAGTGTACTTTTGTGGTTGTTTCCCATATCTCCACACAATACGATATGGTAGATATGGTAGATATGGTAATACCACAGAGCAGTAGAGAGTATGGAGTGATTTTTGGTCTACAACGAAATTTGCTTTATTCAGTATTGAGGTATTTCTAGCCACTTTTTGTTGTTTATTTTTAATGTGCGATTTCCAGTTCATATTATTATCTCATGTGACCCCGAGAAATGTATTTTCGTTTACACTGTCAATGTCAGTGCGATTCCATGTAGTTCTAGTTCTGTAATTAGGATATTGTGATTAATTGTATCAAAGGCTTTTGTCAAATCCATACATACTGCAGCTGCACACGTTCTGTGGTCTGCAGCATTGGTCGTTTCCTCACTGATTTCCATTAGTGCCACGGAAGGTGAAATGTTAGTTCTGTGTCCGTATTGGCCGTCCGCTAGTAATTCATTCTTATGAATACATTTGTACAACCTATTGTTGAATAGCTTTTCAATGGTTTTTGAAAATTGGGGTAACAAGGAGACTGGTCGGTAGTTTGCAAATTGATGTTTGTCTCCATTTTTGAAAATGGGAACTACTTTAGCTGTTTTCATTTTGTTAGGGAATTTACCAGTCTGCAATGATAAATTACTGATGTACGTCAGCGGTTCAGCGATCTTATTAATGACTCTTTTTATCATTTCCATTCCTATTCCATTAGAGTCGGTTGATGTTTTTGCTTTACATTTATTAACAATGTCAATGACTTCCTTTTTGTTACCTCAGTGGGGAACACGGAGTTGAGGTTTCATTCCTTTCCTCTACTGACAAGGAATTTGGTATCTTTACTTCCAATTCTGGTCCAATATTTACAAAGTAGGTATTGAGCCTTTCGACTACGGCGTTCATATTATCATATCTAATATCTCCCTCTAAAATAGTGAGGGTAATCAGCTTTCTTTGTACCATTCCTGATAATACTGTTAAGAACGCCCCATGTTGCTCTCATACTGTTTTTATTCTTGTCTAATAATTGACTGTAATATTCTTTCGTACACATTCTGAAAATGTTTGTTTAGTCATTTTTATAGATCTTGTTTTTTCTACTTCTTTAGCTTTTTGAATTATAAATCTTCTGTTTAATGTGTTTTTCTTCTGATAAGCATTTTGCAATCCTTTTGTCATCCGCGGCTGATTCCTCTTTTCTTGCTTATTAGATACTTCTCAATACTTATATTTCAACTTTATAATTTTTTTAAATATTCCGACTTTATGCTACTAAAACGATGTTATTTTTCCTCATAATATTACAACTTTATTTTTTGTAAAATTCCGACTTTTACTCATTAGATTACAACATTTTTCTTCATATTTTGACTTTATTCTTGTAAAATTACTGCTGATTTTTCCATTATTCCAGTATTCTTGTTAAATTATATTTTTTGAATGTGCCGCAGGACAATAAAAGAACTGCCGCGGGCCGCAAAAGGTCCCCGGGCCACACTTTGGACGCTCTTGCCCTTGTAAGCACCAAATGTGGGAAAAATCTATCATCTCCATCACTTGTTTGCTCCACTTTTGAAGTTTCATCTTTCCATGACGTCATGAAGAAAGAAGCTCCCTCCTCAGGCTTCACTGCGCATCTTAAAATGCAGCGTGGATCTCTGCCAACTATCCGGACCAGGTGCACAACAGTGGGCGTGGACAAACACAGCTCATTAGCATTAAAGCTACAGACACACCAGTTAAAGCTGAGTGAGCTTTCTCCGGATTCACACGTCACAATGGACGGATTCCAGTTGGTACGAGCGGACAGGAATGCAACGGAGAGCGGTAAGAAGAAGGGAGGAGGAATTGCTGTGTTTGTGAATGATAGATGGTGCCACCCGGGACACATCTGTGGGAAGGAGCAACTGTGCACCAGAGACGTGGAACTGTTAGCGGTTAACATGCGGCCGTACTAACTTCCGAGGGAGTTTTCACATGTTATTGCTATGACTGTGTACATCCCCCCCTCAGCGGTCGCTGCTGCAGCTATAGAGCAGATCCACACCATCGTCTCTCAACTTCAGAACCAGCACCCCCAATCCCTCCTCCTCATCTCCGGTGACTTCAATCATGCTTCCCTGTCCTCTGCTCTTCCCACCTTCACCCAGTATGTCAAATGCCACACTAGAGACAATAAAACTTTGGACCTCCTGTACGCAAACATCAAGGATGCATACACCTCATCCCCCCTCCCCCCGCTGGGTCGTTCTGATCACATCCTTGTCCATCTCGTCACAGACTACACTCCAGTAGTGAATAGACAACCCCCTGTAAAGAGGCCAGTGAAGCAGTGGTCTGAGGAGAGCAGTGCTAGGCTCAGAGACTGCTTCCAGACAACAGACTGGGAAGCACTCTGTAGTTCCCATGGCAGTGACATTGACAGCATGACTCACTGCATCACAGACTATATCAACTTCTGTGTGGAGAACACTGTGCCCTTCAAGGTGGTGCGGTGTTTTCCCAACAACAAACCCTGGATGACCTCTGAGATCAAGGCCCTGCTGAACAAGAAGAAGAGGGTCTTCAACTCGGGGGACAAGGAGGAGCTGCACAGAGTCCAGAGGGAACTCCGGCATAAGATCAGGAAGGGGAAGGACTGCTACAGGAGGAAACTGGAGAAGCGGCTGGAGCAGAATAATGCCAGGGAAGTCTGGAGAGGCCTGCAGACCATCACAGGCCATGGCAAAGGAGTGGGGAGAGACCAAGCCAGTGGGGACAAAATCTGGGCAGATGAGCTCAATCTGTTTTTCAACAGATTTGAGTCTGCCCCCCCTCCATCCCCTACCCACTCACCACTCTTCACCCCCACATCCACATCCCAGCCATCCTCTACCCCCCTCTCTATAACTGATGATCAGGTGAGAAGTCAACTAAAGAAGATCAAGGCAAGGAAGGCCCCGGGACCGGACGGCATCAGCCCTAGAATCCTCAAGGACTGTGCTGACCAGCTCTGTGGAGTTCTCAGGCACTTGTTCAATCTCAGCCTAAGCCTGGAGAAAGTCCCGGCCCTGTGGAAGACCTCCTGTGTGGTCCCGATACCAAAGACACCACGTCCCAAGGAGCCTAACCACTTCAGGCCTGTTGCCTTGACCTCTCACCTGATGAAGACCATAGAGAGGATTATCCTGCAGCACCTGCGACCCCTGGTGGGCACTCAGCTGGACCCCCTGCAGTTTGCTTACCGGCCTGGGATCGGAGTGGACGACGCAGTGATCTACCTGCTGCACAGATCACTGCTACACCTGGAGGACAGCGGGAACGCTGTGAGGGTCATGTTTTTTGACTTCTCCAGTGCCTTCAACACCATCCAGCCGTCACTACTCAGAGTGAAGATGGAGAGTGTGGGAGTAGACCAACACCTGACTGCATGGGTTATAGACTACCTCACCAACAGACCACAGTATGGAGGCTCCGTCACTGTGTGTCTGACATGGTACTCTGCAGCACAGGTGCCCCTCAGGGTACAGTGCTCTCCCCTTTCCTCTTCACCCTCTACACCTCGGACTTCACACACAACTCCACACAGTGTCACATCCAGAAGTTCTCCGACGGCACAGCCATCGTTGGTTGTGTTTCAGAGGGGAATGATCTGGAATACAGGACGGTCATCATGGACTTTGTCAGCTGGAGTGAGCTTAACCAGCTGCAACTCAACACCAGCAAGACAAAGGAGATGATCATTAACTTCCAGAGGAAAACATCCCACTTCACACCGGTGAACATCCAGGGAGCGGACATAGAGTTGGTAGACAGCTACAAATTCCTGGGTGTTCACCTTACCAACAAACTGGACTGGTCCGTCCACACCCACGCCCTCTACAAGAAGGGCCAGAGTCGCCTCCACCTGCTGAGGAGACTGAGGTCCTTTGGTGTGTGCAGGACTCTCTTACGGACCTTCTATGACTCTGTGGTGGCCTCAGCCATCTTCTATGCTGTGGGCTGCTGGAGAGGGGGCAGCACGGACAGGGACAGGAGCAGGATCAATAGGCTGATCAGGAGAGCGAGCTCTGTCCTGGACGGTCCTCTGGACTCCGTGGAGGAAGTGGGGGAGAGAAGAATGTTGGCTAAGCTGACATCCATCATGGACAACACCTCTCACCCCCTACATGACACTGTTGTTTCCCTGGGCAGCTCCTTCAGCAGCAGACTGTTACACCCACGGTGTAAGAAGGAGAGGTTCCGCAGGTCCTTCATACCGACCGCTATCAGGCTCTACAACACCTGAACCTTTTTGTATTCACTATGTCACTATGCATTCTTTACTTGTGTATCTTGCTTGCTGCTGTAACAGGTGAATTTCCCTGCTGTGGGATTAATAAAGTACTACTACTACTACATTAAAGCGATCTATTCCAGCACAAAGGCTAACTTGATGATTGTGGCACCGCTGACCCTTGAATGCAACAAAGTGATGTCGTTGTTCTTTCCTTAGTGCGGGAATGACGGAATGTTGGTAAATATCAGCAAACTCTGCCCGCAGTGCTAATTAAATGGAACAGAAGGTAATCCAATTGCAGAATAAGCCTTCTTAATCCGCCACAACACTTCCTGGCTGAGAGTCGACGACGAGCATCCCAGCTGTCGTGGGACTGATAAATGGAATTATCCGACATTTTCCTTCTTCTCTCACACCAAATGTTCAGAAGAGCATTAGCTAAGATCCAAACTTTAGCCTCAAACGTGACTTCTTTTACTTCCAAAAACCTCTGACATGTTGGTCTTGGGCGGTGGGATCAGGACCCACAGGTGATGACATTTGAGGGGCTGGACAATGAGGACACAATGGCGCTCAGACGTGTCCAGCACCCATGGGTGCCACGCTAGCACGCAAGTGGAAAAGTTCATCATTGTTGTCCTTATGAAACCATAAAAGCACACTGGATCAAGGTCATCCATAGCAGCTCATCACTTCTAAACCGCTCACAGTTCAACTTTCAGGTTGACTGGAACCCTATTGGTTTTAAATCCCCTCCCCCGCAGAGGAAAACAAGAACCTTATTTGACAGACATTCTGGTCCAGGGTGCGTCAAGGAAAAGTTAATTGTTGGGGGGGAATGTTGCCCATCATCCACAATCCTTATGTGAGACATGAACACGTCTTTCTCTTTTCTGTGTGTTCTAAAGATATAAAAACAGCTAAAAAGAGGCAGCTAATTAATGCACGTAATGGGACACACCTATTCCTCCTAGAAAGGCTGCTATTAAAACCCCTCCAAAAAGCTCCACCAAGGTTTTATGGTTTTCTATCCATGCTGTGAGCATGTAGTAACAGGTACATTCATGATAACATGGAATACTTACACTATTTTGGGAACTTCCTTCCTGGGTGCATTGGTGGGTGTCAAAGTTCAAGCTGCCAGATACATTTTCTCCACTGACAGACTTACAGTACTAACGCAATGATTTCTCTCCATCAAAACAAGAGCGCTATTAATTTGAGCAGCCGACTCCGGAACAGGTAGCAGCAAGATAGATCGCCATTCTTAGCTGACTGACTTCCATTTTTTTCATTTGCTATGGATCCGCGGTACGACAAAGCACATCAGCCATAATGTGGTATGTAAAAACTTGTTTTTGCTGATGTTGGAGGGGTCTCACCTGCAGCAGCAGCCTCTCGTCGCCCACGATGGCGGCTTTCCTCCAGTCGATGACCTCGGAGAAGGGGAGCTCCCAGCCGTTGCTCAGGATGACGGGAACGCACGCCGCCTGCAAGGAAGCGTCACATGGACACCGCGTTTGCAACTCGGCTTCCATTGTTGGCCTCAAAGAGGAAGCCAACAACAACATGCTATAAAAAGATCAACACGTTTTCACAGTTTGGGAATTCCTCCGAGCCACGACGGAGAAGACGTTTGAAGATGAGCACCGCCAGGGAGACACGCGCCTCCTCGGCGCGCTTTCATCCTCTCAAGTCACGCATCAACGCGTCCCGAAAACGATGGCTTTTGCATGAATAAAGTGGAGTGATTTAGGAGCGAAACAAAAAGCTGCTGTTGTTTTCTTTTTTTTTCTCTGAAAGTGTCATCATGCGATGTTCCCACCGCCAGGTGGACTGGGAACACTTCCTCTTTGGAAAAGTCTAAGTACGCACTTTTGCATTAGGGCTGAGTAACATGACGTACAGTCATGATCGAAGTGTTAAGACCAGTTAAAAAATGTCAAAAATGTACATTTTGCACTGTTGGATCTCAAGGAGGGTCTAAGTCGAGCCTTAAAATGCGAATAGACGAAATGGGAGTGACACAAAAAACATTTTAGAGTAAGCAATTGATTGCAAACAGCATTAAAGTGAAATAGTCTGTTCATCAGCTGACCAAGTGTTTAAGACCATAGCTAAAAAAAAGCCTGAAACCCCCTAAAACAGAAATAAAATGATTAAAAAAGGAGTGAGTAATGAGTAGCTGTGCTATTCTTGTTAATGAGGTGAAAATGGCTTTGGGCATGCTTGATGCCAGTGTTTCCAGGAGGCTAGTGGGAATGTTGCTCCAGGTGGTGAAGATGGCTTCACGGAGGGCATCCACTGTCTGGAACTGATGTCCGTTTTTGTGCATTAGCAGTGTTAGCTCGTGGTGGGATGTAAACAGCAGTTAAATACACAGCGCTAAACTCACGAGGTAAATAAAAAGGTCTGCATTTCACCATCAGCAGCTCAATGTCCTGCGAGCAGTGCTTTTCCATCGTCTGTACGTCTGTGCACCACCGTTTGTTTACGTAAACACAGACGCCGCCACCTCTGTGTTTACCAGACGCTAAAGTCCGATCTCCCCGGTAAGCAGCAAATGATTCCAACTGGATCGCCGAGTCCGGTATATCCTCCGTCAGCCAGGTTTCTGTGAAGGTGAGGACACAGCATTCCCTGATCTCACGTTGAGCTGTAATCCTTGCTCGTAGTTCGTCCATCTTGTTTTCAAGAGAGCGGACGTTGGCTAGCAGCAGGCTTGGTAGCGGTGGCCTCGTCGCTCTAGCTTTTAGCCTAGCATGCAGGCCGGCTCGCTTGCCTCGTTTACGCCTCGGATGCTTTGCTCGCCGGGTATTCAGCTCACCAGGCCCGCAGGCTGCTGCGTTCTCTCGGCGCAGAAGAAAGGCAAAGTCTGAGAGGCTAAATGAAAGTTCGTGGTGAACCCTGCCGATGTTCAAAAGTGTCTCTCTGTTGTAATGTACTGCGTGAGTGTGTTGAATGTCCATAATGAACAATAAAATAGCAAAAAATAGAAAAACACGGGAGAGTGTCACAGAGACGTCTGCCACGGAGGGCGACATCTTTGATTGATGATTGATTTGATTGATTGATATATATGCTATATACAGTAGATACATATGTAGATTATTATTTACGCACATATTAACTACAATTACTGTGAAATTACTTTATTTTGATAAGCATGCACCGGAATCGCCTGTCTGCTTTGCTGGCACTTGTGCGAACGTGACACGTGTTGTGTTGACTTTCACTTTGTTTTCTTATTATCGGGAGAATGAACAATAGCCCGTAAAATGTGAAAAATCAATTGACGAAAGCTCGTCACATGCTAAGCCGGTATATGCCAGCGTGTGTGATGGCTCACGTTTCAGTATCATTCCACTTTCCGGCATTTTTGTTTACATGCTTGGCTGGCAGCATCTACTGTAGCTAGCTCGGGGCTACAAGTGGCTATTATACGCCCACGGGATACATCAATCATCGATCATCGTCACAACTTAATTTTTAAAGTGTCACTTAACATTCTTGCTCTCTTGTTATCGTTACAATACTTATGACTTGTCTTCAAAACACTAGTTGTGTGTCTAAGTTGTTCAACATAAACACGTAGTGTGTCCAGCTTTAGATGCTAGAGTGATGCTATCACAGGGGTCTCCAACAGGTAGCTTGTATGCTAGCAGAAGCTCACCAGCTTATTCAAACATGACACATCTATTTAATGCTTTAATGCTTGTAATTTGTAAATAAAATACAATTTCAATGTTGGCAGTCACATAAAATACAAACAGCTCACCTGTCCTTCCTTTGTTTTTGTCCAAGTAGCTTTATTAATGCTGCAGGTTGGACACACCTGTGCTATCATAACCCTGGACTGGAATTTATACTCTTTATACGTCACACATTTCTATGACAAAAATATTAAGATTTGTATTTTATTTTGTTAATTGTGTTATTTTAAACTAAAAAATATATCATTGAAAAATTCATTTACCATGTATTAGTTTTACTCTAAAACAGACATCAAATTAAATTTAGGTTTGTGTCAAATAGTACAAAATGTAGTACTTTTGTGTGAATGGTTGTTTGAATGGTTGTTTGTCAATATGTGCCCTGTGATTGGCTGGTGACCAGTCCAGGGTGTACCCCGCCTCTCGGCCGAAGTCAGCTGGGATAGGCTCCAGCATATCCGCGACCCTAATGAAGATAAGCGGCATAGAAGATGGATGGATGTTAATAAATACAGTAGATAAGTAATAAAAAATTGCTATTTGTCATTTTAAAAAATTGCAGACGCAGCGGCGGCATGACGGCTATTTTCGGGGGAAACCCTGAAAAGACTGTCTTACTGCGTCCAACCTCAGCAGCAATGGTGCGCTGGGAGGGCCCTTGCTCAACAATCCCACCGCGTTCAAAGACAGAAAGCTTTCTAGCCTTTGCCATCAAGAGATCATGACAGTGTGAAGCCCTGACACTAGATCACATTCAATCCACATTTTGAACAACATTTTGCCTTTTTTTGATCAGCTGATGAAAAGCCTATTTTACTTTAATGCTTCTTTGCAATAAATTGCTTTTTTGTCTCACTCCCATTTCTTATTTTTGCATTATGAATCTCTACTTAGAGCCTACAACAGTGCAAAATGTACAGTCTTGACATTTCTCAACTGGTCTTAAGATTTTCATCATGACTGTACGTCATGATTAACACGCTATTTTTGACAGCCATAATACAGTACAGGCCAAAAGTTGGGACACGCACAATACAACTGATGGTCCCGACCTCATTAATAAGGCAAGAAACTCCACTAAGTAACCCTGACAAGGCACACTTGTGACGTGAGAACCATTTCAGGTGACAACCTCATGAAGCTCACTGAGAGAACACCAAGGGTTTGCTGCGTCATCAAAAAAAAGATAAGATATAAAAGCATATGTCTAAAATATAAGACATTTTTACAGTTATTTCACACTTTTTTGTTAAGTACATCCTTCCATGTGTTCGTTCAGAGTTTTGAGAATCTACAATGCAAACAGTCATGAAAATAAAGAAAACGCACTGCATGAGAAGGTGTACTGTGTATTTCCCCAAAAAATGTACTAAGAAAATTAGGATTTTTACCAAAAATTTACACTTTTTTTTTTTACACACAAAATATGGTATTTTTGAAACAGAAAATATGATTTTTTTTAAACTGAAAATATGTTTATTTTTACTAAGAAAATGTATAGTTGCTTTACAATATTTTTTCCCAATTTTTTTTTTTGCAAAAATAACTTTTTTTGTACAAACACGGTGCTTTTTTTATTTGTATTTTTTTTTTTTTACAAAAAATTACAAATTCTCAATTTTTTTTAACCATATTAAAAAATTCCACATTTTTACTTTTTTCTTTTACCATGTTTGGAAAAATATTTAGAAAGTCAGGAGATGTGGAAGATCTGCGTTCGTATGCTCCCACATTCCAAAAACATGCATGTTAGCTTCATTGGTGACTCTAAATTGTCCATAGGTATGAATGTGAGTGTGAATGGTTGGTTGTCTATATGTGCCCTGCCATTGGCTTACGGCCAGTCCAGGGTGTACCCCGCCACCCGCCCAAATCAGCTGGGATAAGCTCCAGCTTACCCCAGGGGCCCAAGTAAGGACAAGCTGCATAGAAAATGAATGAATGATTGAATTTCAGTATGCGACCCTCGGTGGAAAACGTTCGGACACCCCTGCTATTTTCAAATGAGGAATGGAGTGAGATCCAGCACCTTCTCAATTACAAAGATGTGAAAATCCATAAGATGCCCATTGCGGTACATTGTGGTGATCTCCGTCCGTGAACTTCCAGGCAGAACTATTGTATTGGATCTCATGCAAGCGCACTTTTTTATGATAACCGTAGTTGATAAATGCAGCCACGGCAACCAAACTAACTCCAGAGGAGCCAGGCTCGGTGGCACAGCCAAAGCAAACAACAAGAAAAAAAAACTCACCTGCAGCGCCTCCAGAAAGCGGAAGGAGCCCAGACGTCGGCCCCGCGGCACCAAGCAGAAGGTGGAGTTGTGGAGCAGCTCCTGGTAGTCGAACCTTGTCAAAGACAAAACAAACCATGGCGCTTAGGAGAAATGAATCAGAGTAACACATCGCCTTGGCCACTAAGGTGGACTACAACGCTTATTCCACCGTTCTTTGTTTGCCTGATGTGGCCCCTCAGTGACATCAGACCCGCCCACGACTTCACTTCAAAACATGGGAACGTTTCTGGAGCAGAGCGTTCATGTTATATCGAGGATCTTTGACCAGTGGTTTTTGCTGCAGGTTGGTAAAATCAGCAGAAACAACTGACGCAGGTCCTTCGTACCAGATGAGAGCTCCTGTCAGATTTAGAGGATCTTTGACAAGCTTCTTTTTTTATAAACAGCAGAGCACTCCTGTCATGTCGAGCAGTGGTTCTCAACCGTTGGGTCGGGAACTAAAGCGGGTTGCGGATCCATCCTGGGTGGGTCACAGACCGCAATTGAAAAATGACATTAAAATATCGTACTTTCAAGTCAAACTGAGCAATATTTTAGTCATCTTCCTCCTCGGTATACAGAACGTACATTACACAATTAGGATCAAACATCTGATTTTCTGTTCTTGTTCATATTTCATTTTATGTTATGCATTATTTGTATGCATGCAGTTATCACGATCTTCCTCATTTCCTTGACTAAATGCCTTCATAAATCCCTCTAAAGTGCAATATGGACATGTCTTTATGGCGATAATTTTATTTTTTTTTTTACAATTTTAAAAAACAATTAAAAAAAAAAAATTAAAACAAGACTTTAATCAAAGTGTAAAAAACAATCCAAGTAAAAATGTTAATCCCTTAAATAAAACTGTAAATAAATACTAATTAAAACATTAAAACTTTAAATAATTTACATACAAGTGTAAAAAATAAAAATAAATACAAATATAAATGACTAAAGTGTAAAAAATAAAAATTAATAAAAATGACTTCAACAAAAATGTAACAAAACAAAAAATAACGCTTCAAATAAAAGCATAAAAAGAATAAAAGCAAAAATTAATTCCAAATGACTTAAATAAGTGTGTAAAAACATAATACAATAAAAATGACTTAAAGTGTAAAAAAATAAAAAACAAATACAAATGACTTCAATAAAACTGCAACAAATAACAAAAATGAGTACAAATAAAAATGCCTTAAATTACAACATAAAAGGAATAAAAAAAATTCAAAATGACTTAAATTGTTAAACAAATAATAAAAATGACAAACAATTGCGTAAAAAATAACAAAAATGACTTAAAGTGTAAAAAAATAAAAATAAATACAAATGACTTCAATAAAACTGTAACAAATAACAAAAATGAGTACAAATAAAAATGCCTTAAATTACAACATAAAAGGAATAAAAACAAAAATTCAAATGACTTAAATAAATTGTTAAAAAAATAATAAAAATGACAAACAAATGCGTAAAAAATAACAAAAATGACTTAAAGTGTAAAAAATTGAAATGACAAACAAATGTGTGGAAAATAATAAAAATAAAAATAACTTAAACAAAAGGTTGGAAAATAAAACGAATAAAAATGACTTACATAAATTTGGGTGATGATTTAATGACCATTGGAAGCCCCGACATAGAGAATGTCATATCGAGGATCTTTGATCTATTTCTTAATCAATCATTTACAGCAAACGGTTTCTCCTTTGTGACGACTTCACATTTCCATCAGTTCCCAACACTTTCTGTGACTTTAAACCCGTGTGCGTGCGTGCGTGTGTGTGTGTGTGTGTGTGTGTGTGTGTGTGATCCCAGGGCTGGCCTGGGGAGATTTCAGATTGCCACCTAATCTGTCTGGGGATCAACTGTCCCCACAACATCAGCAGACACCTGCCTCCACGTATCAATACGTGTGTGTGTGTGTGTGCGTGTAACAAGAAGAAAAGATCAAAATAAGATGTCAGGTGTCCAGCGTGTCACCTGAAGGTCGCTCAGAGGGCGACAGGGACATGCACGCTGACAGATGAAACGCATCACGGCCTAAGATGCTGATTGGCTGCTTGAGTCACATGGTTTGACCGCAATGAAACCGCAGGGAGTGTATTTATCTTTTATTGTATTGTACTTTATTAATCCCACAGCAGGGAAATTCACTTGTTCCAGCAGCAAGCAAGATACACAAGTAAAGAATGCATCGTGACATATTGACTACGACATGGTTCAGGTGGTGCAGGTGTTGTAGAGCCTGATAGCGGTCGGTATGAAGGACCTGCGGAACCTCTCCTTCTTACACCGTGGGTGTAACAGTCTGCTGCTGAAGGAGCTGCTCAGGGAAACAACAGTGTCATGTAGGGGGTGAGAGGTGTTGTCCATGATGGATGTCAGCTTAGCCAACATTCTTCTCTCCCCCACTTCCTCCACGGAGTCCAGAGGACCGTCCAGGACAGAGCTTGCTCTCCTGATCAGCCTATTGATCCTGCTCCTGTCCCTGTCCGTGCTGCCCCCTCTCCAGCAGCCCACAGCATAGAAGATGGCTGAGGACACCACAGAGTCATAAAAGGTCCGTAAAAGAGTCCTGCACACACCAAAGGACCTCAGTCTCCTCAGCAGGTGGAGGCGACTCTGGCCCTTCTTGTAGAGGGCGTGGGTGTTGACGGACCAGTCCAGCTTGTTGTTAAGGTGAACACCCAGGAATTTGTAGCTGTCTACCAAATCTATGTCCGCTCCCTGGATGTTCACCGGTGTAAAGTGAGATGTTTTCCTCTGGAAGTTAACGATCATCTCCTTTGTCTTGCTGGTGTTGAGCTGCAGCTGGTTAAGCTCACTCCAGCTGACAAAGTCCATGATGACCGTCCTGTATTCCAGATCATTCCCCTCTGAAACACAACCAACGATGGCTGTGTCATCAGAGAACTTCTGGATGTGACACTGTGTGGAGTTGTGTGTGAAGTCCGAGGTGTAGAGGGTGAAGAGGAAAGGGGAGAGCACCGTACCCTGAGGGGCACCTGTGCTGCAGAGTACCATGTCAGACACACAGTGACGGAGCCTCACATACTGTGGTCTGTTGGTGAGGTAGTCTATAACCCATGCAGTCAGTTGTTGGTCCACTCCCACACTCTCCATCTTCACTCTGAGTAGTGACGGCTGGATGGTGTTAAAGGCACTGGAGAAGTCAAAAAACATGACCCTCACAGCGTTCCCGCTGTCCTCCAGGTGTAGCAGGTAGATCACTGCGTCGTCCACTCCGATCCGAGGCCGGTAAGCAAACTGCAGGGGGTCCAGCTGAGTGCCCACCAGGGGTCGCAGGTGCTGCAGGATAATCCTCTCCATGGTCTTCATCAGCTGAGAGGTCAAGGCAACAGGCCTGAAGTGGTTAGGCTCCTTGGGACGCGGTGTCTTTGGTATCGGGACCACACAGGAGGTCTTCCACAGGGCCAGGACTTTCTCCGGGCTCAGGCTGAGATTGAACAAGTGCCTGAGAACTCCACAGAGCTTTTTACTGAGGAGGAACGTCTTCCCGTGGCCGTGTTTGCAATTGCCACATCGGGAATCTAAATTGTGATTTTTGCTTTAAACCTGTGGAACTTTTAGCTCAGACTTAAAGGAAAAATGCCCAAAAAAGTGCGCTTTTCCTTGAACTTCATTTAAGCCAATCAGCAACATGAAGAAAGAGGGAAAAGACCCAAAAACAACAATGGTGATTGGACAGAACGTAAAGTGGACTAACTCTGCACAACATCACAGCATTTAATAACATAACATATTGTAGAATTATGTATCAGTTGATTAGAATTATAGATTTATTATATACAGTCATGGAAAAAATGATTAGACCAGCCTTGTTTCTTCAGTTTATTGATCCATTTTGATGCCTGGTACAACTAAAGGTACATTTGATTGGGTAAATATCATGATGATAACAAATATAGATCATAAGAGTTTCATTGAAGAGCTGATATCCAGCAACTTCCATGCTTTTCTTGATAATAATCAAAATCACTTAAGTTCTTACATGAATAGTTATATTGTACTGCCAAAAAATGTACTCTTATGAGCTATTTTTGTTGTCATTGTTATATTTGTCCAATCAAAGGTACCTTTAGTTGTACCAGGCATTAAAATGAACAAGAAACTGAAGAAACAAGGGTGCTCTAATCATTCTTCTATGACTGTATGTGTATATGTATAATAACATATTATATATTATTTATATACAGTATATTATTTAAGACATATAGTTATTATAAGACTGTATATTGTATGTGTATAATTGTATACTTAACTATTTATATATATTATTTAAGACATATAATTAAATAATGTTCATAACATATTATAACACATTTCAACATAAAGATGACAACAACACACAAAAAAATGCTAAAATCATACAGCCAAAAAGATGTTTTAAAAATGAAGAAACTACTGTAATTGTAATTGTGATTGTATTGTAATTGTAACCTATGACCAAAAGGCGGTATTCATCGAATTTAAGGTTCATTTACAAACTTCTTTATGCACTTGCAGGACAACTAACTTCCTAAATGATTACTGCTACACTATTTTAAACTGTTGTGATGGTGGAAGTTTGACCCTGGAACAGACGAACTCTATCTGTTACTCCCTATTGAGCAAAGTGATTTCCCGGGTGATTATATGAGCTCTCACTTGACATTTAAATACATTCCACTTAATACATTCCACATAATAATCACAATAATAATAAGCGTAACATAATTTCAGGCAAACATCTTCTACAGCTCAACAAGACACAGGCATGACACGTTGCACTTCCCAAAGGCAGGGGATACTTCCTGACCACCCCGACGACAAACTGAAGGCAAATGCAAACTTGCAAATGACACTGACATCATATCAGCAATACTGTTGCAAATTTTGCAGCAATGTTGAAAATGACAATTTTGATAATCAGATGGAGCAGAACGCCGGTGCCAGCAATTCATACAGTGGTTTGGACAGATACAAAACTCAATATTATGAGGTTTTCAGGGGTGGAGGGTGGGGGTGGCAAAGAAAAAGTGTGTCCCCGAGGGGTGCATGGGAGGAAGGAGAAATGGCGTGGCTAGTGATTACTGCAAACAAACACACCGATGCAAAATGAAAAAGAAAAAACACACAAGCAAGTGAAAGCTTTGCTTTCCACTCAGAGGCTACTCCTCCTTCCAGGTGTAATTGTTTTGTGTGCGTTGTGTTACTTGAAACGACACACAGGGGGACGTTCCTGAAAACAAACAATCCTTTGTTCATTAGAAGAGTCCAGAAAGTTTTGCTCATTTCTGCAAATTTAAAAGACGACAGAAACAAATGGAGCCATCAAAGACTCCACTGGAGAACATTCTGCTCAACCTAATGAGACCCAAAGCAAGCACACAACACACGACAACACACTAGAACTATAGAACATAGTGCATGTACCATATCTATAGAAGTATCTAAAATAGTGCACAGAGAATATGTATAGAAGTATCAAACATAGTGCATGTAGACTATGTATAGAAGTATGTAAGATAGTGCATGTAGAATATGTATAGAAGTATGTAGGATAGTGCATGTAGAATATGTATAGAAGTATGTAGGATAGTGCATGTAGAATATGTATAGAAGTATGTAACATAGTGCATGTAGAATATGTATAGAAGTATGTAGGATAGTGCATGTAGAATATGTATAGAAGTATGTAGGATAGTGCATGTAGAATATGTATAGAAGTATGTAACATAGTGCATGTAGAATATGTATAGAAGTATGTAGGATAGTGCATGTAGAATATGTATAGAAGTATGTAACATAGTGCATGTAGAATATGTATAGAAGTATGTAACATAGTGCATGTAGAATATGTATAGAAGTATCTAGTATAGTGCATGTAGAATATGTATAGAAGTATGTAAGATAGTGTATGTAAAATATGTATAGAAGTATGTAGGATAGTGCATGTAGAATATGTATAGAAGTATGTAACATAGTGCATGTAGAATATGTATAGAAGTATGTAACATAGTGCATGTAGAATATGTATAGAAGTATCTAGTATAGTGCATGTAGAATATGTATAGAAGTATGTAAGATAGTGTATGTAGAATATGTATAGAAGTATGTAGGATAGTGCATGTAGAATATGTATAGAAGTATGTAACATAGTGCATGTAGAATATGTATAGAAGTATGTAGGATAGTGCATGTAGAATATGTATAGAAGTATGTAACATAGTGCATGTAGAATATGTATAGAAGTATGTAACATAGTGCATGTAGAATATGTATAGAAGTATCTAGTATAGAGCATGTAGAATATGTATAGAAGTATGTAAGATAGTGCATGTAGAATATGTATAGAAGTATGTAGGATAGTGCATGTAGAATATGTATAGAAGTATGTAGGATAGTGCATGTAGACTATGTATAGAAGTATGTAGGATAGTGCATGTAGAATATGTATAGAAGTATGTAGGATAGTGCATGTAGACTATGTATAGAAGTATGTAGGATAGTGCATGTAGAATATGTATAGATGAATCTATGATATGTATCTATGAAGGTGTAGGATGTGGTGCGGATGCCCTTTTGGAAAGGACTAGCGTGCTGCACAGCGTACCATTCTAATGATGTTAGTAAAGAGCAGAAGTTGTGATTGCGTTAAAAAAAGGGGAAGAGGAAAGATGATTTGTGCAATGTGAACATCACACACGCCAAGTGTGTACGTGGTGTGAGGTAGCATGATTTGCTTGGTCATATAGGTCAGCATGGCCGTACGTGTTTGCACGAAGGAGTATTCGTGCAAGGTTGGCTAACACACGCACAGCCTGATGTCCCATTCAAGTTTGTAGACTTGAGGGATGTACAGAATAATCAATAAATGGTTGATCAAACGTTGTGGATGAAAAATGCTGTCTTCCAGGCACTCCAGGTGAAACTGTTGCAGTGCTTGGCTGCAGCCAGGAGAGGCGCTGTGGATTCAGTCGGCAGGAAGTTGCGCTACAGCTGACTGTAAATAACATTACTGGCACCCCAAATGCATTGTGGTCCAAAATGCATTGGAGGACATGCTAGCATACATGTCAACAATCCCTCATTTATGGAGGTTAATTGGTTCCACTCCCGACTGATAAGTGAATGTATGTGAAGTAGGATTCCTGATTTATGAATGGAGTATTTTGGTAGTTAGAGCGTAGAAAACGTGTTTACCACTTTCTAAATCCGCTTTTTAACATTACCAGAGCCCTGTAGACATGAAATAACACCCCTATAGTCACCTTTACACTCCTATTACTCAATATAGTAGACATAATAACAGAAAATAAGACATAATATCGAGTCACACATGTTAACATTGGGAGAGTTCCTTGTTGCTGTTCCTTTTTACTTCCTGTCTCTGTACTGTGTGTGTGTACCACATTTTGCAAGTTACAGTGGGGGTATTGCAGAGCGCACTGAGCTGTGTGAGAAATTTCAAGTAATCCCACTCATGGGGGGTCAGACTTTGAGCTTTAACAATAGCACCACCGTGTGGTGTAAAATGTCAAAAATAATCCTACAAGCAACACAGCAGGGGAGCACGTTTGGATACATTTTCACCCTTTTACAGAAGACGAGTTACATCGTGCGGTGCCCTCATTTTTTCACAACTGTATAAACACTTGCAGTAACCAAAAAACATGGCCGACAAGCTGGTACTGTACAGTAATCCCTCGTTTACGGCGGTTAACTGGTTCCAGACCCGACTGGGATGAGTGAATTTCACAAGTAGGCTCACACGTTAGCGCTGACAGGTCACAGAGACACAGTCACCAATTCCAACAAAGTACTTCCTGTCCTCCAGATAGGACTTGAACCAGTTTACCAGAGATTCCCACCCAGTTTTCTAACCCCTGTAATAAGATCACATGGCCAACTGTGTCAAAGGCAGTGCAGCAGGACTAAAAGTGAGACTTTGCCTGCATCTGTGTTCAGACGGATATCATTTGTCACCTTGATCAGAGCTGTCTCAGTGCTTTGGTGGAGCCTAAAGCCCGATTGGGAAGTATCAAACACATCGTTTGAGAGGAGAGAGTCCGTAAGCTGTTGGTATACAACCTTTTCTAAGACGGAAGGTTTGATGTGGGCCGATAGTTGTTCATTACTGTGGCATCAAGACTGCTCTTCTTCAGAAGAGGCTGAATCACAGCAGTTTTTAGGGCCTTTGGAAATGTTCCAGTCTGAAGTGAAATGTTAACTAGATGAGTGAGTTGTGGGAGCAAACTGCTCAGCACAGACTTTAGAACTCTAGTGGGTAACTCATCAAGGCAGCACGCTGATGGACCCAGACGCCAGAGGATCTCTTCGACTGGTTTGTCAATGACAGGTGTGAAGTGTGTCCGCTTGAGGTTTCTCGATGGCTGCAGAATAGGTATTTGTGTTGTGGGAATGATTGCATTTTTTATACCTTGAACTTTGTTGTGAAAGAATATTGCAAACTCATCGCACTTGGATGTGGAAATGAGTTGTAAGGGCAGTGAAATTGGAGGGTTTGTTCATCGTTTAAGTGGAGCAAACGGTACCCGAGAGTTGTCACTACAATTGGTAATGATTCCCTCATAACGAACCTGGTGTAATGACTTGCGCCATTTCCGTTCGGCTCTCCGGGACTCCCTTTTCTGTGCCATGACAGACTGTTCTTTTCTCCATGGCGCTTTTTGTCCTACTTTTAACCATTCTAACCTTGGCAGGAGCAATGGCATAAACCGCATACTGCACTCCATACACCTGCGATCCCCAACCCCCGGGCCGGACCGAAAGAAAAGATAATTTCCATGATGTTTTATTTTGATAAGTGTCCGGATTCTCTCTGTTACATCCGTCTCACTTGACGCATGTTCATTGTGGGTGTGCTAACTTTATCTCGCCGCGCAGATAGACTACTACTGTATTTTTAGCATTTTTCTTTCACCTCCTATCTGGTGTCAAATGCTGATACTATGTGGGAATGATAAAGGTAAGTTTTGATGACTTACTGAGTACTAATGTGCACATTTGTCTCAAGTTAATTCATGCTAGCCCACTGCCTTTTACCACACACGTCAAACAGCCATGTAATTCAAGATTCAAGAGTTTTATTGTCATATGCATGGTAAAACAGGCAGTTATACTATGCAATGAAATTCTTATTCTGTTCATTCTCCCAAGAAAAGAAAGAAAACACAAGAAAAAGAATAAGAACATAAGAAACAAACATATATACCAATAAATTAAGCAACAACAACAGAAGAAACATTAATACAGATAAATAATACAAATAAATGAATAAATAAATAAGTAAATAAAATAAAAGTGCTATGAGTGTGTGTGTGTGTTGCGTGCGGCGTGTGCGAGTGCTTCGTTGAGAAGCCTGATGGCCTGTGGGTAAAAGCTGTTTGCCAGCCTTGTGGTCCTGGACTTCAAACTCCTGTAGCGTCTGCCTGACGATAGGAGTGTGAATAATGAGTGTTGTGGATGTGTGCTGTCCTTGATGAGGTTGTGTGTTCTGCGTAGGACTCTAGTTTTATAAATGTCTTGCAGTGAGGGGAGGGCTGCCCCAACAATGGTCTGTGAGGTCTTGATCACCCGCTGGAGTGCCTTCCTATCACGTGTTGTACAGTTACCGTACCAAACAGTGATGGAGGCGGTAAGGACACTTTCCATAGTGCATCTGTAGAAGCAACTCAGGATTGTGGTGGGCATGCCAAATTTCCTCAGTCTTCTCAGGAAGTACAGTCTCATTTGGGACTTCTTCAGAATTTGTTGGGTGTTGTGAGACCAGGTGAGGTCCTCGCTGATGTGTGTGCCAAGGAACTTGAAGGTTTTCACCCTCTCCACCTCAGTCTCATCAATAAACAGGGGTCTATGCGGCTCCTTTTCCCTTGTTCTTGGGTCGATGATCATCTCTTTAGTCTTATCTGTATTGAGAAGGAGATTGTTATCACGACACCAAGCTATGAGGTCCGCCACCTCTCTTCTGTATGATGTTTCAACACCACCAGTGATCAGTCCGATGACTGTAGTGTCATCTGCAAATTTAATGATGCTGGTGTTGTTCTGGGAGGCCACGCAATCGTAGGTGAAGAGCGTGTAGAGGAGCGGACTCAGGACACACCCCTGTGGGGTCCCAGTGCTCACAATTCTTGAGCTGGATGTGCGATTGTGGACTCTGACTGACTGGGGCCCGCCTGTGAGAAAGTTAAACACCCAGTTACAGAGGGAGGGTGACAGGCCAAGTGTGAGGAGCTTACTTGTGAGTTTGTGGGGGCTGACTGTGTTAAAAGCAGAGCTATAGTCTATAAATAGCATTCTGACGTATGTGTCCTGGCCCTGTAGGTGAGAAAGGGCTGTGTGGATGGCAGTGTTGACTGCATCATCCGTGGACCGGTTCTGGCGATATGCAAACTGTAGAGGGTCCACAGTTGCCGGGATGCTCTTTTTGATGTGGGTCATGACTAATCTTTCAAAGCACTTCATAACAATAGGAGTGAGTGCTATAGGGCGATAGTCATTCAAGCAGGTCACGTTGCTCTTCTTGGGTACGGGCACTATGGTGGTGGACTTAAAGCAGGTCGGTACAAATGCTTGTGCAAGCGACAGGTTAAATATGTCAGCAAGCACATCAGCTAGCTCTGATGAGCAAACCCGAAGTGCACGTCCTGAGATGTTGTCTGGGCCTGCTGCTTTTCGTGGGTTTGTAATGTAATAATCTCTCTGGAAAAACACCAGGCTTGAACTGGTGGATGGTGGCTCGGCATTCAGATGTTGTTCATGTCTTCGTTTTACACAATACATAATAAATAAGATAAATTAGATATATTAGATTGCTATAATGTACATCGGTCATCGGGAGATTTGTGAGAAGACAAGCCGGTCCGTGGGTCAAAAAAGTTTGGGGACCACTGCCATTCACTACATATCACGTATTCTGAATGCTTTATATTTGTATTTTCCTTCATTTAGACATTTTAATGCTTGAAAATGTTTCATTTAGTCCAAGAATACGTACAATTTGCTTAAATATGCAGGTTTTTTTGTTTTTTTACAGATAATAAGCCATACTCAACCACGAACCTGCGATCATTAATTTTTGCAAAATTTCAATAGAGTGAGGGCGCGATGTTGGCGCCGTAATGTAGCCAGGGAGGGTTTGTGAATGTGCTGAATCATGAATGATACTTGGTATCAACGTAAAAGATAAAGATAAGTACAGCTCATACTGTATAATCTAGTAGTAGGTGTCGCCTTTGCAGTATGGAATACTCCTTGGATATTCTCCCAGTCAGGGGCGGACTTACCATTACGCAAAAACGCAGGCAATTGCCTAGGGCTCCGAGATTTCCAGGGGCCCCCAAACGTCTCATAAAAACTGACTGAAAAAAAAAAATGATTGATTTAATTCTTCGATTTAAAGTACTTTTTACTTTTTTAGTCTTAACGGAATAGTTGGGATTTTTTTGACATGAAGTCGCCTCTCCACTCTTGTGTATGTGACGAAGATGCTCGCATCCACTTCTGCGACGGAGTGCCGCGGCCATCTTGTTTACATGTGTGTTCCACAGCGGAAGAAGACGCGGGCGTCTTCGTCACATACACAACAATGGACAGGCGACGGTGCGCAGGGATACGGCGGGAGACAAATATAACGCAGAGCGATTTGTGAGGTCTGATTTTTTTGAGTAGGCATTTTTGTGATGCAAATGTATTACTCTTTTGAACGCATGTTGTTTTGAGAAGCCAAACTCCTTACTTGTGAAACCCCAGCGACCACCTAGAACTATTTTCCTCATCACTGAAATCCAACCAGAACTGGACTTAGGAGACCAAGTGGGGGTGAGTCGCTAAACTGCTGATGGGGATGTCCTCCGAAAAATCCCAACCATCCCTTTAATTCATGTGCTTAAAACTACATCAAAATGCGCAATCATGACCGTTTCGATGGCCCCCCTTTCCCTTCTCATGCACCCAACTGTTCCATGTTAGTCCGCATGTGACGGTAGAAAAAAAGCTAACTTGTTGGCGCGGTTTGCAAAAAAAATGAAGCGGAGTTACCCCAGTGGAGCGGAGAAGAGGGGAAGGTGAGGGGAAAACAAACAGTTTTTATCAAATCTACCAAAGGCGTCAACCTTTTTCACAGTCACAACAAACGTAAACACACGACCACAGCAGCACAATGTCACGATGTCAGCCACGGAGACTGCAGTAGTTGTAGAGATGAAGCTGAGAGTGATGCTTTTCATCACAAAGACGTGAATACTAAAGCCATCCATCCAACCATCTTCTATGCCGCTTAGCCTCGCTAGGGTCGTGGGTATGCTGGAGCCTATCCCAGCTGACTTTGGGTGGCACACCCTGGACTGGTCGCCAGTCCATCGCAGGGCACATATAGACAATTAACCACACTCACATTCATACCTATGGACAATTTAGAGTCGCCAGTGAACCTAACATGCATGTTTTTGGAATGTGGGAGGAAACCGGAGTACCCGGAGAAAACCCACACACGTACGGGGAGAACATGCAAACTCCACACTGAGATGCTCGACGGAGATTTGAACCCAGACCTTCCTGATCTCCTGACTGTGCGGCCCAAACGTTAAAGCGCTAAACTATATTAAATGTTGCTTCTTATCAATGACAGTGAAAGCGTTGAGATGATTCACTTGTTAGGTAAAAACAAGATAAGATATGAAGGTTTACCGAGTTCAGGAAAAAGTAGAACATTTGTTAGTAGAGGATAAACATTAACATTGTTTTAAAGTAAATAAATCAAATATATAATAATAAATAAACAAATTATAATAAAGTCAAAATAGAATAAAACTTTTGTCAGTGCAGTAAGTACAAGGATGTGCAGGACCCCAATGACTGGGTTTTCCTTGGGCCCCCAAATGACTAAATAAGCCCCAGTGCTCCCAGTGCGTCTTAGTCTGAATAAATAAATAAATAAAAAAGATCTGCGATTGCCTGGCGACCAGTCCAGGGTGTACCCTGCCTCTCGCTCAAACGTCAGTTGGGCAGCAAAGAAAATAAATGGATGGATGGAGAAAAAGATGAAGATGTTTTCCCACAAGGCAAAAACATCCCACAAAACATCTAAAAGCTTTCTGCTGTTAACCAATCAGCTGTGACCTTGCAGGGTCGGCGTCCTCTTGACACTCGCATCAGGACACACGCACACGCACGCAGACTGACAGAAATCTCCTCAAAAGGGAAGACATAAAAAGCGACGGCTTTCTTTTGCTCGCCACCTGTGACTACAAATCAGCACATTCGGTGTCGACGTTTCCAAATCAGGGAGAGACTTCCGAGGCGTGAGCACACGACGGGTTGAAAGAAAAGCCGGAGAAATGACAAATGTAGCGGCGAGCGGCGGTGCGTGTTGTCGTGACGACCGTAATTTATTATTGATGAAGAGGAAACAGAGATGGCGAAAGCCGGAGGCGCCACGTCGATGGCGTCACTCTCGTCGGCCCCAGAGTGATGAATACCTGCCCGCTGCGTGTACGTGCATGTGCGCGTGTTTCTGCTGGACGTATCGTTGCCACGTTGAGGAATGAAAGCTTTGAGGCGTCATCAGTCCTCCTATTGATTTTGTTGTCCACATGCTTAATTGAAGCTGTTGGGGTGAACATAATTGAACTTGGACCTCTCCGTCACTCTCCCCTCGTTAGCGTCAACACCAAAACAAAACAAAACAAAACAAAAAATCTTGCCCTTTCTTGGCGAGGCCTTTGAGGCGCTCACTCGTGCAGCTCTGAGGTAAAAAAGGTTGTTTTTATGCGTCATGGCAGGGCTCTCCAAAGCGCAGCCCGGGTGCCACGTGTGGAACGCTGCTCCGTTTCGTATCGGAGCCCAACATGTTCTACAGTCAAAATGAAACACAGCCCGCTTTGGAACATCAATGACCAGTGTGAGAAGGAGGCGCCCAACCAACTAAAGATTCACTTTTTTTTTTTCAAACCGATACTGATAACTTTCTGCTTCTCAAGTCCGATAACCTCTTTTAGATCTACTTTTTGATTGAAGTGTAGTTTGTGCACACCTGGAGGTAAGAAGGACTGGACCAGATTAGGATTTGACCAACTGTACCTGTTGATTTGTCCTAATCAGATATCATGACATTACTACTACCACATGACTACTATCAGGAGAACCAGAGTATAGAGCGGAGGGAGCCACCTGCTCTGGCCCAGCAAGGTGCACTGTATTCGGGCACACGCTCCGAGCAGCCGGTGTGACACCACGGAGGTCTCTGGCAAACGTTTTGCACTTTTTAAAAACCGTAGTGCTGGCGTTTCAGGTTGCTGATAAGATTTTTTTGTGTGCTCAATAGTTTTTTTTTCCCCTCATCGTGGAGCGTTTGGTACAACTAGCATGTGGAATGTCTTCCTCGGAAAGTGAATGTTTGTGTACAAGTGAGCTCAGGGGAGATTACGACGGGCCATTAACGTCACAGGCAGGAGAAAAAAGGGGCGCTCGATTTGCTCACCCGCACAGTACTGGTAACATCGCCCTTTTAAAGCGTTTTTTAAAACTATCGGTTATCTGAGCTATTTTTAATGTTATCGGATTTATCAGTATGATGTCATAATTCCCTCATATCAGGTTGCATCTGCTCCTATGAAGTAGTGTAGCTTTCTTCTTAGCATTGAGGTGGAAAGGTTGCTTGTGTTTTGGCTGGTGAGGGGTGTTAGGTTGGTTAAGGAGAGCGAGGTGAGACGTTGTCCTCCGTGCAGCAATGTGCAGCTACATATTCTTCCGCCGCGTATGAGTGTGCGTCGTAACCATGTAACGTTTTAAAGGAAAGGCAGTATTTATTGTGTTGTGATTATATGAAATGGGCTGATACTGATCACATGGATTCATTATATACATTTTTCAATGTACTTATGATGAGTGCTATAGGCCAGGGGTGCTATAAAAGGGGGAAAGTTAAGACAATTCCAAATCCCCTGACTGCCAGGGGCCCAAATAGGTAATTACTAGTAAAGTACCTAAGTGATTATTCATGGGGAGGGGTATTATTTTGGGGTTATTTGCTTTAAACGTCTGACGGTCACGCACCTACGGGTGAGTGTTGTCCAGCGTTGGCTACATTAGCTGTTTGACTCATAATCACACCCAGAGCCTCCAAAACTCACCGTAATCCATCAAGTGTTTGTTCTTCAAATGTCGTATTAAATTAAAGCTTTTTAACGTGCTTCCCACGCCAGATAGTTTTGATGGCATGTGTTGGCGGGTAAGTCCCACACAGCAGACATGATTGTTTTTGTTTTGTCATGCCTGCACGCAGGGATGACTCCAGGCAGCAATGGTACAAGCCAAAGGTGATATGTTCCTGTGATCGGCCTTGAAAGGCATGTGCCGATCACATTATAACGCCTTTCAATGCTGATTTTCACGGAAATCGGCCGATACTGATCAAACTTGCAATAAACGCCTTTCCTTGTGGTCACGCCTGGTGTGTATGTCTCATGGAACAACTACTGACACCTAGTGGCCAATGTCGAAAACTACATTCACAATTAGAATGCTTCTTCTGCCTTGTATTTGTATTTGACATCATTTAGTTCGTTCATGTACCCATTTTTTATGCTTGAGAATGCTTCATTTTAGCCACGAATAAGTGCAATTTGCTGAACTACGCATTAAAAAAAATTAATAATAGGGCGTGGTCAATCACGAAACAGCAACCATTTATTAATTAATTAATTACTTTGTGAAAAACCGTGATCGAGCGACAGCGTGATGTCCCAACCGCGACGTAGCGAGGGACGTCTGTGGCGTCATCATGTACTGTACCTGGTAGTCGACATTGTGGGCAGAATTTCCCCACCAAGACAACGTGAGCTTTTGCTTTATGCTCTTCTCCTGTAGACATCCTTGTTTTGTTCACACAATTAGACAGGATGTGGAGAACGGCGCTGTTATTTTGAAGGCCGGAAGTGTGTTGTGTGTGTTGAGAATGTCTGCTGCTGGTTAAGATGAGCTGGGTGCAAGAATAAACATGCCCCTCATCCTTATTTCACTCAGAACCTGCGGGCAGACGTCAGCGGGCATCGTAAAACACAGAAGAAGTGGTAAAGCACAACACGGTGTAAACACACTCATGCAGCCCGAGTTGCGCACGCACACTAGCATTAGCCGCATTAGCATGCTTTGCTAAACTAAGCTAACCCAGCTAGCTTCCACTCGCGCGCCGTAAGAGAGGCGTATTTTTGGCAACTTTTGCCGGTGTTTCGGGTCACCGTTTCGACATTTTACTTCGGGAGGCGTGGGCTAGAGGGCTAGAGAGTCCGCCAAGATTTAGCAGTCCGCCAAGCAAACACAGAAATGTTCCTTTTCCTCCAATGACAGCAATTCATTCACATGATGTCAATTTCTGCTAGATTCCGCGTTGAACATTAGACTCCGTCTTTCCATGGACCAAGTTTGGACACCCCCTGAGTGTTTTTGTTAAGAGTCAAGACCCTCCCAGTCAGCTATCATGCTAGCTAAAATTAGCCGCAAAGCTCTCAAGCATTTAAGCACCGCAGCCAGAGAAAGATAAAGATGACATCAGGTAGCCCGAGGCGGTTTAAAAGTAGAAGCACTCTTTGCTTTGCATAGAAATAGCTTGTGTGTGTCACAAGGCTTTGATACGCCTGCCGTTCGCCAGGGAACAACTTTCATACTCCAGCAGAAGCAGACGTTACTGCCGGGCGGTGGGCGGCCACCTTCAGAAGATTCCTCCAGCTTGGCCTGAGACAACCTCCCGCCGAGACGGGAGAATCACAGTCGCCGTGTCCAAATCAATAGTCTCTTCACCTCACGCCATCCACGCTGCAGCCGAGAAACTTTCCCTCTGGAAGCCAAGGACTCTCGGTTCAGGACAGACACTCCCACGCCTACGTGTGGCTCGCTTTCCAAGACAATCAAACAAACCACGTGAGTGCGCGCTCACAAGAACGTCGACAAGAAGGTTTGCTGTACATGGGGGTCGTCATTTTGGGGGCGCATTCTTGACAAAGGGTGCGCATCGCGGCCATGAGGAACAGAGCACCAAGCCATCCCGAAGCAGGAGAGGTAAAACAGAGGCGGGTGGTCCTACACCGCGCTCGCCGACAGCACAATGATTGACAGCTCAGTGCAGAGTAACAGAATAAAACGGCATCATTCACCCACTCACCTGTCCCTGCTGGTGTAATGCTACAGCTGCTGCCTTTAACGACACAGGTTTGACACAGGTTTCCCATAAAAATAATGCAATTTGCAATTTGTGTCCTGTGTATTTGTATTAATCCAAAAAATGCATCTAACTAATTGTAAAAATGATATAAAAATAGCTTTTAATGGGCCAGATAGGTCCTGGAGATGCGGTGACACAATACTTGATACACACGGCTGCGGCTACATGTGTGGATTACCACCACCAGTGTGTGACTGAGGAGTGAATGAATAATGGCTTCACTTCACTGTGAAGCGCTTTGGGTGCCTTGTAAAAAATAAAAAAAAATTAAAAAGGCGCTGTCCATTATTGTATAGACTTTTTCTTTCACGTCATATTTGCTCCCAAATGTTGATACTATGAAGGAATGCATAAAGGTAGGATTTGACGAGCGTATTCCGTGCTAACGTGTACATTTGTTCAGTGCACAACTTCTCTGAAATACAGTCCAGGCTGGTACTGGTGGATGGTGGCTCTGTATCCATTTAGTGCTTTTAATTGGATGTCGTTTACACAATAAATAAGACAAATGAGGTCGCTATATGTACTAGGGGGGCATGATAATTATCATATCGGTATACGAGGGAATCATTAAGTCACTCCAATAAATCGGATCACGTTAAAAATAGCTCAGATAACCGACAATTTAAAAAAACATTCATTCTGGATAGGTCTCGGACAAGTCAAAAATATACTCAAAATATTTGTGTTTATAATTTAAAAAAAAAAAAAACATACTTCAGACTATCAGAAAATTTTAATATTTAGTGTAGTTTTAAATATTTGTATGTAAAAATTAAAAAAAATTCAAAATATCTGTAGTTGAAAATAAAATATACTCCTGACTAAAATACATGAAATACTTTAATGGATATCCATTAAAAATGACTTTAAAAATAGTTCAAATGTACTCTTTGGATATTTTGAAGAGTATGTTTTTAATTTTAAAATTTTGGCATCTTCTTCCTTGATATGTACAAGTATTCACTCTTGTTTTACACACTCCTAATACGGAAATACATTTTGCACTTGTAATTGAGTGTATTTTGGTTGAAAAACATGCATGTGTTTTGAAGGTCATTTTACATCCAAAGAAATGATCATGCTTTGACCTCCATTAAAAGTGGGTTGACCCCTCGTGGCGATGGGAAGATGTACTGTAGGTTGACAACGTCTGGATTAGCTGAAGAAAAACAAAACATCAAACGTACAGTTCAGTACAGTAGGCCGAGGTCCAGGCTGGTTTTTTAGACATGTAGCGAAGCCTGCTTTAGGAAGTGGGCACAGACGGGGGCAGGCTCTAACTAGGGGCGAGGCAGAGGCGTCATCATGTCCAGTATGATCAGGAGGTCATGAAAAGCCGCAACTTCAAAAGCCCTCCTCTCTCCAAAATGGAGCAATCAAAGTGAGGCTCACGAAAGATGTGACGCTCATAACTAGAGACTCCACGCACACGGCTTCCACAGACGCACGTCACGCTCACAACATCCTTCAAACATCACTTTTGCAGAGCAGGGAATCTTGAACATGACTGGAGAACAGGGTGCTGACCTGAAGCAATATTTTCTATTCAATTGGGAAAATTTACCAACACTTCACAGGAGGCTTGTAATGTCTATTCTACACACACACACACACACACACACAGTCAGTCATGAGCAGTAATAAGTAACTTCACGGCCTGCTGCAGCCCAACCAAGCCAAGTGCCAACACTGTTGATTAGAGAATCACAACGCGTACACTCGTGGATTCTTCATCTTTCATGCTCTGTAGCTATGATGAGGTGGAGGGCCTGTGTTCATATGTGTGTGTGTGTGTGTGTGTGTGTGTGTGTGTTTTTCCAGGCAGTGTATTAAATGCCTGAGCCAGAAGCCGGTGTATGTGTCTCCCCCCACAACTGCACCTCCCTCCTGGCGTAGTGAATCCATTCCTCACACCTCCGGCCTCATTTCAGCCCTCGTATTTCCAAGAAATGACTTACACCGAAAGGCGTGTGTGTGCGTGTGCGTGTGTGTGTGTGTGTGTGCGCTTTTTCTTCCTTCTTTTGTTGTTGTTATTTGTGGTGTGTTTTTCAAAGTCAGCAGAAGAATGAAGGCTGCAGACACATCAGGAACAGGCGTGGGGCGGGGGGAAGGATATAGTCATGGAGATCAATAGTTATTAGCCAATACACGTGCCGAGAATAGTCGGTAGTCAAGACACTGTATTATATGCCGGCAAAATTAAACATGTATACCAGGGGTGTCCAAAGTACGGCCCGGTGGCCAATTGTAGCTCCAGGTTGTTTTTTTTTTTATTGGCCCGAGGCACATTTTTAAAATTATAATTTAACAGGAAAACTTAAAAAAACAAAACAAAAAAAAAAAAAACAACAGAAAATTTGTAATTTTACAAGAATAATGTTTATTATTTAATTATTTAATTTATTATTATTTATTAACATAAAATTTGAATACTACAGAAAAAAATACATGATTTCTTTAAAGAAGATTAGCTTGGGGAAAAAGTTGTAATGTTACAAGAATAAAGTCAACATATTATGGAAATAAAGTCAGAATTGGGAGAAAAAATTTTAAAGTTGAAATCGTTGGGAAAATTTGACCAATAAAGTCCAAATATAAAGAGAAAAAAGTCGTATTCTAAGAAGAAAAAAACACACACAATTTTACAGGAATAAACCTGTAACATTATTGGGAAAAATACTGTCATTTTAGTAGCATAGAGTTGAAATATTAAAGAAAAAATTTTATTTTTCAAAAGTTGAAATATTATGAGAAACACACAAAAGAAAATAAAGTTGTAATTTTTGGAAAATTAGGTTGTGGAAAAATGTATAAATGATGAAATAAAGTCAAAATATTATGAGAATAAATTTTCCCTAAATAAAATGTACAAAGATTATTTAAGGACTTCTTAGTAATAATAATAATAATAATAATAATAATAATAATAATAATAATAACAATAATAATAGGCTTTTTCACCATGCAGCTTTTTCTTGAAATATATATAACTTTACAATATCTTTACAAAATATCAAAATGGCAAAGTTGCGTCCTTTCATTTTTCACTACGTGGTCCTCGCTGGAAAAAGTGAGGACACCCCTGATGTAAATACTGTCATTGTCTTCAGCTTAGCACGGGAGGAAGGGAAAGCATATTTTGCATGTATAGCATGTATCCCAAATGTTAAATAAAATATTAATAATAAAAATCCCTCAGATTGTCTGTATGGAAGAGTCTGAGCAGGCAGGATGAAACGTGAAGCACCGGTTTCTCAATAAAACGAGGGACTGACTGCCTGTCGCAAATGTCGCATACTGATTTTGCGGGTCTTTGAGGGCGTTGTAGGAATGGTGGCATTAATCCCTGCGAGGGCGAGCGTGCTTTTCTAGACGGTGGCGAGGTTTTCAAGCAGGGATTGAATGTGAGGAAGCTTTCAGGTGAGTATTAAGCCAAAGCCAGCTGGGTCTCAGCAGGTCATTATTCAGCGGCTAGCCTGCGAGCAAGCAAGCAAGCCAGCTGCATTATTTGTGCAACGTCAAGAGAGATAATAGCGGACACACTCAAACCTGAAACAGGAATAATAGGAGGAGATTACCAGGGAAGTCAGTGAGCTTATTCAGCGCCCAGCGCACACAGTTATCACCCAGGCAGTCCTGATCATGGGGCGTGGGGCATGCTGTCCTTGGACTGGCTGCTGTCGTTGTGCTCGCTCTATTCCAGAGTAATAATGAAACAAATAGCCAGCCGGGTGTTTGGATTTCATCAGCAAACAAACGACATCGACATAAACATCTTAACTGACTAAATTATGCACACCGTTTCTCTTCCCTCAATTGCATTCTCAATATTCTGCATCTCCTTGCATGAATCCTAAGATACGCTGCATCACAAATAAAACCAAGTGCAGTTTTTGTTATTCAGTTTCAAAACGTCCAACGTGACCACAGTGTAACACTTTTCCCATAGGAAATAATGTAACGCCTAGGGTGCCTTGCTTGGCCACTCGATTTTACGGAATGACACGTCCATCCATCCATCCATCCATCCATCTTCTGCCGCTTATCTGAGGTCGCGTCGTGGGGGCAGCAACCTAAGCAGGCAAGCCCAGGACCCCCTCTCCCCGGCTACTTCGTCCAGCTCCTCCCGGCGGATCCCCAGGCGCTCCCAGGCCAGTTGAGAGACGTAGTCTCTCCAATGTGTCCTGAGTCTACCCCGAGGTCTCACACCGGTCGGTCGGGCCCTGAACACCTCCCCAGGGAGGCGTCCAGAAGGCATCCTGACCAGATGCATGAGCCACCTCATCTGGCTCCTTTCAATGCGGCGGAGCAGCGCTTTCCCTCTATGAGTTTCTCCCGGATGACAGTGCTTTGCTCCTTATCTACGTATAAAGGCAGAGCCCAGCCAACCTATGGAGAAAACTCATTTCGTCCGCTTGTACCCGCCATCTGGTCCTTTCGGTCACTACCCGAAGCTCATGACCATAGGTGAGGGTAGGAACGTAGCTCGACCGGCAGATTGAGAGCTTTGCCTTTCGGCTCAGCTCCTTTTTGACCACAACGGGCTGATGAAGGGTCCTCATGGATGGAACGGAATGACACCGTACAGGGCAAACAGACTAGTTTTGCATGTGATCTTGTACAAAATCCCAGGAAACGTTTTCACCAAAGTATTTGAAGAAAGCCAAATCATACAAAAACTGAGGTTTGTCTGTCTTTTGTATTCTTCCACCTGTTTTTGAGATAAGACAACTGTTGGCATATTTTCTCACCCAAAACACGTAATCAGTTCCAAAATCTTGGACTTTCCCAAAGAAAGCTGGACCATGGACAGAAAAGCCATGATAGCACGTCAACACACTTATCAAGCCTCCAATCAGATTACCAGGTGGAAATCTTTGCACCGGATCGGAAAATTGCCTTCCCCACAAAATCCACTGAAGGACAATCAATTTCCATATTTGTTCCAGATTACTGTGCAACGTCGACTAGCATCACTCATTTCTTCCAGAAGGTCCAACTCTAACCGAAACAGACGCTAACCAAATATGAAGTATGAAGAAGACAGCTGGACTCATGCAGTGTATTAATAACACAACGAGACGAGCGCCATATTGTATGCTAACCGGAGAAGGCACGCAAACTGAGGCAAAATTGTGGCGTACATTTTCAAAACCACGCTAACCGGCGGGACGCTAAGGAAGGTATTGTACACGTCCATGAAGTAAAGCCATGCAGGGCTCACACCTGAGCAAGGAAGTAAAGCACACGAGGAGACAAACTGTCCCCTCAGGTGGATTCTGTCAATTTAGAACATCTGAGGAGATCTCGGCAAATCTGTCTGTGTTGTCGGGATCATGGCGAGATCACGTAAAGACCTGGGATGTCTCAATCTGGCGCAAATCAAAAGATTTCAGGGAAATGCTGTTGGCTGGAGGTGCAGCAAGGAGCCTTCAAAAGGTAATGGAAATGAGGATGTTGAGCTTTTTAAAGCTTTAAAGTCCAGAAGAGCTTTTATATGACACAGGACCGGCCTTCAACATACATGATCTTAAAAACCAGCAGTACTATTGTAACGGAACACCGGTAAGTAGTACACTGATGCCAACTACCTGCACAAAAACAAACCTTTATTAAACCATTAAGTCTCCAGAAAAGTCAGCTTTATAATCTTGGTAAAGGCAGACTTTGACAAAATGGTCTTGTTTCTGATGAAAAAGCTGAGAAGCAGAAAGTTCTCCTTTTTTGGTTGAGCTTTCACACCATCACTTCCTCTTAGCGACACGAGAAACGGAGACGAGCGACAAGATGCTGATGGAGATGTTGATACCGCCGCATGATGACTTTGTGATTGACACATTGCGGACGAAAACGAAATGTAGATGAACGTGCACGCGGACACGGGCTGTCACTGAACGTTTTGAATCATTCCCGGTTTCCAAACTACCCTTCGTGAGCCAAGCTCTCCGAAACGGAAACCAGAGTTATGTCATGACAAGCTGCAGTCACAGACAGTCCCATGATAACGCGCTTATGAGGGTCAACAGGTAGCACGAAATCTATTTGCGGTGGAAAAAACACCGAGTTATGTTTTCTTCATGTTACCTGTAATCCAGTGATTAAAATTTCTCATCAAATTAATCCCGTTTTTCAAATGAATTGCAACAACAACTGAAATATGGCAATTTTCACTGTACTTTAAGAACAAAATGATAAACGACAGGACTCAATTTTATACATATTTGTATGTACTAACAGCTCCAAATGAACTGAAAATGTAAATAAAGCCAAAAAGAAAATGTATTTGCCTAACACTAGTCTCTACAACACTTTAACCGTGTTATTATGAGCCAAGGAGGGGTTGCGTTCAAAGACAGCACGTGATTTAAGTTGAATTCACATGTTTTGAGTGCAGATGTATTTCCTGGGATTTCCGAGCATACTTAAACGCAGCAAACTGTACTTCCGCAGTAAGAGTTACGCTAGTGAGGGATAAGAATATCCACTGTTTTTCCTGTCTCTGTTTATCGAGACATACATATTTAGACAGGCATAATAAAGACATTATTGTGAGTGCCTGTGAATGCGTCTTGCAATGAGGAAGCGTGGTTGTGTTTTGAGGTTGAGGTGAGTTGGAGGTTCCGTACATAAATGGCGCTGGAATTGTACTGCTGTTGATGACTTCAGGTCAGAATAAAGTTAGAAAAGAGTGTCACATTCTGCATGATTGTGTGGGGGCGCTACACTATGCTCCCGTCATAACACAGAGATGTGGCTTTACATGATGCACATGCCTTAATTATGCTCAAAATTTTAATGGAATGAATTGAATAAATAAGTTCCTGCCATTAACCTGCTATTTTTGACAGCCCTAGTTAATTTTTCTAAATGAATCAACTGTGGTGTTCCACAAGGATCCTCCCTTGAACCACTATAGTGTACTTTTCCAAATACACAAATGATATGAATGATATCCTTGTAAATTGCAGCTAGAGGGAGCCCTGGAGCAAATTAAAAAAAGGAAAGAAAAGACAAGTCTGCTGCTTTAAACGAGTATCCTGTGCATGTATAAAAAGAGGCGTCGTCGGCGGACCCGCAGGCACAGAGAAGTAGAAGACAGAAGCAGAACACTGCTCAGCGTTCTTTCAGAGAAGACTTGGGTCATTTGCTGGGAAGGTGAGTGACATTGTCGACTCTGGCTTCTCCTTCGTCATGGTCATTTCTGATTGTGTTTGCAGGATGAAGTGCACGGCGGTGTTCCTGGTCCTGTTCATGGTGGTCCTCATGGCCGAGCCCGGAGAGTGTATTTTTGGACTCATCATCCACGGCTTGGTTCACGGTACTGTTATTTACTCTCACACTAACAAGTGAAAACATCCCATTTTCAGTGTAAAATGTAAACATCCTCATATTTATCACCTCCACAAGAATCACAGTCAAGGTCATTCTATTCTAATATGTCTTGTTTGTCTTTTATTTAGCCGGAAAACTGATCCATGGGTAAGACTTTGGATTTCTATCATGGTCTCCAATCTTTTCACGCTTGCTAATGCAGCTAAACTATTTCTACCAAATGTCCACCAGGTTGATCCACGGTCACAACGACTTTGAAGAACAGGAGCAGCTGAACAAGCGCTCCGTTGATTTCGTCCCCGGCCGGCTTGGTGTGAACTGAGTCTGTCTGCTTGCAACTTTTGTTTTTGGGGATAAAACATTCAAAACATACAAAACATTTTCCGCTCTACTGCACAAGTAAATAAACAAATACTCAGCTGCTGCTTCAAGAACCGAGGCTGAAAGAAGGGATTTCTTAGTTTATGGAATGTGAAATAAATCTGAAATATAACCTGCTGACCAAATGTCTGTCGTATTTGAAGTTTTTGTTGATTTGTTAGCATAAATAGAATTAGATCCAGGCACGCATGCACTCACTGACCACAAAATTAGATACTTATATTATTAAAAAATTAGATACTACCTCAAATCTATTGTATTGAATTCATGAATGAAATGTATTTACATGATTTTATTATTACTATTTTTTTTTATTTGTATTATTTTTTGAATCTTCAGTACTGCTAATTATGAAGAGGTGGCAAACCGATTTTCAATTCCTTGCACCCACTAAGCCTTCAGCATGCAAATGCATGAGGCTTCAGTCACTTTACCAAACACCCACGTGAATGGTTACTGCCACCACCAAATTACATTCTACAAATAACACAACAAAGTAATAATGTTCAAAATGTTATCTGATGGGACAGAGAATCCATTTTCCAAATGGACTGTGGTGTTCCACAAGGATCCGCCCTTGAACCACTATACCACAGTAGAGTTATCATGCTTCCTTTTATTCAGCTCCTAAACGCTACGAAGTGGACAATTCTACTTGTGTTAGACATCTTAGGCAAGAGCACGTTTTATACACTTTAAAAGACTGTTTGTATTAGAAGTGTTTTTTTATCCTTTAAAAATTGAAGTACGTACCGAACCATGATTCTGGTAGAGTGTTACGCCCCTCGTAAAAATGAATAATAATGGATTAGATATTATATCGTGCTTTTCAAGGCACCCAAAGCGGTTCACAGTTACTGAAGCCATTATTCATTCACACGCTGGTGGTGGTAATATACGTCTGTAGCCGCAGCGGACCTGGGGTAGTCTGGCGAAAACGTGGCTACAAGTTTGCGCCCACAGCGTCTCCGACCACCACCAAACATTCATTCCCACTCATACGTCAGTGTGGACAGCACAGGAGGCAAGATGGGTGAAGTGTCTTGCCCAGGGACACAATGACAGTGACTGGGTGGAGGGAGCAAGAATCGAAACGCCAACCTTCTGGTTTCTGGACAACCTGCTCTACCTCCTGAGGCACGACCACCACCAAAAATTGCTGTCAAGCTAGATGAAGTCATTTCTGCTTTTGTTGAAATTGCATACCCCCCCCCCCCCCCCCCCCCCCCCATTTGTAATGTAAAAAGCACAACGGTAAAGGAAAAGTGCACTTTTTTTGGAATGTTGCCCATCATCCACAATCCCTATGTGAGACACGAACACACATCTTTCTCTTTTCTGTGAGTTCTAAAGATATAAAAACAGTTAAAAAGAGGCAGCTAAGAATGCACGTAATGGGACACACCGATTCCACCTAGAAAGGTCGCTATTAAAACGCCTCCAAAAAGCTCCAACAAGGTTTTATGGTTTTCTATCCATGCTGTGAGCATGTAGTAACAGGTACATTCATGATAACATGGAATACTTACACTATTTTGGGAACTTCCTTCCTGGGTGCATTGATTTCACATAGCAACATACTGTAGATAGGAACGCTACACCTAGCGTTAGCTTAACAAACTCAAACACAAAAACACAGCAGCAGTGGCAGCAGCTCCAATATGTAGCATTATCTTTCGCTAGTGGCCTGAGGCATTGTGAGCGAGTGTGTGGTGAAGCTAGTCGCTAGCTGGCTAGTAGCTAGCCAGTGTGGTGGGGCGAGGTGTCACTACGCCAGTAACGTAGTTCTTGGGTGTAACAATGTTAATAATAATAATAATAATAATAATAATAATAATAACAATGTCGCTGTAGCTTGGTTAATATGCAGCTCATGTTATGAAAATGGAGCCTTGTTGGTGCGAGGATGTTTCAGAAGGCTTCATAGGCAAAATAGGTGCGTCCCATTACGTGCATTCTTAGCTGCCTCTTTTTATCTGTTTTTATATCTTTAGGACGCACAGAAAAGAAAAAGATGTGTGTTCATGTCTCACGTAAGGATTGCGCATGGGCAAAATTCCCAAAAAAGTGCACTTTTTCTTGAGTGACAAAAATGCAGCATTTGTAGGTGGTGGGTACAGTGCAACCTCATTTTTCTGTGTTTAATCCATCCCAAAGGATACTTCTAAATCCCAATGCTACAAAAACTGAAACCATTTTTTCTATAAAAAATAATGTAAAGCCAACGAATCCTTTCAGACGGCCAAAATATTAACACCATTTCTGTAGAAAGAATAATTATCGTAGTGGTGTGCACAAACTACACTTAAATCTAAATTTCAAAAGTAGATATAACAAAGTTATCTGTTATCGGTACCATATCGGTCTTGAGAAGCAGAAACTTAACGGCATCGGTTTGAAATAAAGGATATCGTGCATCTCTAGTTTACTACTTGGTGCTGATGTCAAAGGCTGAGAAGGGCTTGCTTGGCCATTTACTACATTGACTTCCTGTTTCCCTCTGGTCACCATCAATGTGTTGATGTCTGATAATCTCTTTTGTTCACCGCTTCCTCGTCATCGCTCGATGGTGCGAGATCTTACACGGTCAAACAGAAGAGGCGTCAAAAAGCAAAAAAGCAGAAAAGCGTCCGCCCATTTCAATGAAATGGATCGACGGCGGGAGAAAAACATCACATCGGCCATTTCCCTCCGTCCCTGACTTGACTTCACGTGGGTTTCACCGGTCTGCAGGAAGGTAATATTGCTCCAGTGAATAAATTAGTACTGCGCAGTCATGAAATGTACTGAATGTGATGTCTTTTTCCCCAAGGATGAAATACGTCACGCTCTTCCTCGTGCTGTCGCTGGTGCTGATGAGGGCCGAGCCCGGCGACTGTTTTTTTAGACACCTCAAGCATATTTGGAGAGGCGCCAAGGCCGCGTATCATGGAGCCAAGGCGGGATGGAGAAGTAAAAACACCTTTTGCCATTCACTTCCTTTCCGCTGATGCTTGATTCCACTGAGTATTTCAATCAATAAGCTATTTGAGACGCAGACATGCAACCCAGCTGAGCTGCATCACAACAGCAAACACATTGTATCAAAAGTGAGGCAGCCCCTGTAATGGATCTCATTAGATGGTGTGTGTGTACCTAATGTTGTGGCCGATGGACGGACTTGGAATGATGATGTCATGTTCTCTTTGTTTAGCTTACAGGGACCAAATGCACCAGCAAAATGGATACGGGTAAGGAAGTGGCTTTTGATATGGTACATGTTCTGATCCAAGCAGGCATCATGCAGTTGTTCTCAAACTTTTTAACAGTGGCGTACCCTTTCAGACATTTGACCTGAAGCCATGTCCCACCTACTCCTGCACACATCTTTTGATAAGAGCTAGCTTGAAATATCAAACACAACTAATTGGTATTAATTTTATAGTAATTCTGGGTCAAAATGTGTATTTTGCATGGTCACATTTTGATCAACTTTCGCACGAGCACTGCTAAATAGATAAGTAACCATCCTACATATCGTTTGAATGGCTTGAATTTGAGCATCACTTTTTTTTTGTCCCCTGACGATGTCTGTGGTTTAAATCTGCATACTAATTTATGACCAAATTGAAGGGGAAAGTTTGACAATCACGATAAAGCAGTGTCTGCAGTCACGGTGACAGGTTTTCACCGCTGCACCGTGCGGGGATTGGAACACCAATATAAATCAAATCTTTGCGATTAAACACTATTAATGTATAAAAATAATCATCAAACTTACTTATTTGTTCACATGATGCACACAGAGCAACGAACAACATCGTGCGCTGTCTCCTTCCTGCTTTCTGCTCCCTTCGCCATTGCGCAGTGAGGCTTTCAGGCGCGCTCGTAATTGAGAGTGTCAGTCGCTAATTGTTTCTCATTTTCTTTCACATACCCCCATTACAATTGGGGGGTACGCGTACCCCACTTTGGGAACCTAGGCAGTAATGCTATTTATTTCTATTTATTGCGTAACACAAAGATGAGCAGCATGTAACCGAGGGTCATCTAAAAATGACCACTTGAACGCGTAACATGAAAGTTTGTTTTTTTTCCTTTTTTTAAATCGTTGCAACTGAACGTTTCGGTTAGGCCCCGCCCACGGACCGGTACCGGGCAGCGACCCGGCGGTTGGGGACCCCTGCCGTAGAACACAACCATGATGCGTTCATGGATCGCTCAGCAAAACACAATGCAACATAAACGGGTGAAAACTGTGGGATTTCTGACAATATATTATTTTTCCAAATAATAAATATTTGCCTCTATTTCCAAAATGTAGATGCAATTACATTAAATCTAAGTAGTTATTTACAAAACTACTAAACTTTTTTTAATGATTGCTTTTTTTAGGGCTGTGAAGAATCGGGTGTTAATGGCGGTAACTAATTTATTTCATCAATTAGGTAAAACATTTTAGCATAGTTAATGCATACACACAGTGTAGCTCCCCACGGAGTCACTCCGAACATCACAACATCGTTAGTATGCACGCATGTGTGGTCTAACTAGAACAGAAAGACAAAGTAATACAATAAGTGGATATTCTAACCTCTCACTTTGTAACTCTTACTGCGGAAGTGCAATTTGCTGCATTTAAGTATGCTCGGAAATCCCAGAAAATACATCTATACTCGTGTCAATGCAACTTAAGTTACGTTGTGAACGCAACCCCTTATGGCTCACAATAACAGTGTGATTAAAGTGCGATTCAAATGTTGCGCTACTATTAAAGAAACTAGTGCTCGGTAAATAGATCTTCAGATATGCGTGCTATCCTTTAGCTTGATTTAAACTTTCAGTTCATTTGGAGCTGTTACAGTAATAATCACAATCCTGTCCTGTCTTTTATCATTCTTTCAATGAAATGCTGTAAAAATGGGCATATTTCTGACATAGTTGCAAATGGAGATTAATCGTGATTAATTAATTTGAAAACTGTGATTAATCTGATTACATTTTTTTATCATTTGACAGCCCTACTGATTTTTATGACTGCCTTCCGCGAACAACACAATGACTGTACAGGCTAATTCAACTTTTTTTTTTCTCATGACGTCTTTGAAAAAAGATTATATATTAGGACCACACTAAAACAAAAAAAAAAACCCTACAAAAGTGACAAGATGTTAAGTGAAAAAAGTTGAATTGTTGACGAGAATCTATCACTGAAATACAAACAAGTTGGTGGAGAAGCAACGATGGAGGCCTTTTTATTCACGCTCCTCAATTCTCCAGGATGTCTTCAACTACTTGGGATGGATTTTTGTGTTTGTACTAAACAAATAACATGGTGGAGAAGAACGTGAGACTTGAGTGTCATCTTGTCGTGTCTAATTTAAAAAAAAAACACACACCTTGAAACTCCTTCTCTTCCTACCAGGGATGGGAACCAACAGCAGCAATACCTGCCCATCTTGTTTGAGGACTGAGCATGTGTGGACCGGGCCGTCAGTAATCAAACACAGCTAGCACATCAATCGGCGTCACGTTTCGCACACTTGACATCCGTGAAAATGCTTGCTTTTATTGTAAAAATGTCTTGATGCTAATTAGTAACCACTGTCCTGCTCAATAAAGCAAATATAAAAAGAGAACCTCTGCCTGTTATTATCAAGCAAGCTTCAAATCAACAAGTAGAATGTTTAGTTAAGTCCTTCTTACAACGCAACTTGCATAGCAATGTATTTCATTTTAAAAACACACCATAAAAAACACCAAAAATGATATCATTTCCTTTGTCATCAGTGTAATATGTGTAATATACAAGGTGATTGAAAAGTAACTCCCTATTTTAAATATGTTTACAGTATGTTAGATATTTTTCTCAGTTTTTTTGTGTATGTTCCAAGATGTATGGGAATTAAATCTATGTTCTTGTTTTTCGTTTGTTGAGAAGATCCTCGTATTACCCCTGAAAAAATGCAGAATGGGCCCAAGGCAACGGTGCGGCGTGGGGTGACTTCGGACATGATTGTGGGTTCCTTCAAATCTGGCCAGTTTTCAGTAATTGGGAGAATATTGAAGATTTCATTTTCATGCAAGATGGCGCTCCTCCATACACTTTCTTCTCATGTCCATTTCTTACAGTGTACAGAATTACAGTTCAGAAATAAATTACTTAAAAATAGGGAGTTACTTTTCAGTCAGCCTGTATATATATACATTATATATATATTTTTAACTTTACCTCAGAAAGAGCCAATTATTGCTCTTTGCTCCTTTTTCCCATTTTTGCTGTTTTTACCCCAAATATTTCAACTCTCTTCTTAAATAAGATTTGTCAATTTTGTTCTCATAATAAAAGTTTGACTTTATTCCAGGGCTGTCAATCGATTGAATTATTGAAGTGAACGTAATCGCATTTTGCTCATCGTTAACTGGGAATTGATCGCAATAAATTGCAGATAGAAAGACGTTTACATGTATATAAATAATAATTAGGGCCGTCAAAAATAGCAAGTTAAATGAAAAGAAGGTGTTGGAAAAATAAATATTGACAACTTGGAAAAAATAAGAGTCAGTAGTTTACAGAAGTGGGCCTGCAGTACAGTCAGGCTTCACTTGTCTTCGTTTGGCCACTCCAACAGCATGGACGTATGACACCGCGGGTCTTTCAACATACCGCTTTGATTCTGTCATCTTTGATAAACACAGCAGTTCAAGCGCAAATGCTAATAAATTCCTAATAAATAATAATAATAAATTCCCTTGCGAGCCTTTACTGCCATCTCATTGAGCGCTGTTCATTTCCACATTTGTCACATTGACACAAGCCCCCATATGGCTGTCCTCGGATGTGCCTGCCAGTAACTAGCAGCTCTTAACCCGAGAGAAGGCTTGTATCTAAAGAACACTCACTAGTTGGGACACTGGCATGCCAAGGTACCACGGTATAAATGACAAAAAAAAATACCTGCAGTGCTCCAGCTAACTTTTTCTACAACCTAATTTTTCAAAACTTACAACTTTACTTGTTGTTTTGTTTGTTTCTCATATCACGACTTTTACAAAATAAAGTCTTTTTTCTTTCATATTTGAATTTTATGCTTCTAAAAATGATGTCATCATAACATTACCACGTTATTCTCGGAAAATCACATTTTCTCATTAGATTCCAACTTTTTTGACTTTAATTCTTGTAAAATTATTTTTCCATTATTTTTTGTTTTCTTGTTGAATTACATTTTTAGCAAATTCGCAAATTTCCCCCTTTAGACACCTCGACTGTAAGTTGTAGGTGTTTGTGTATATACAGCAGGGCTGTAACTGTACGACATAATTGCTTTTAAGGTCACGGTTGCATTCATTTTGGGTACAGTAAGGGTTTCAGAGGAAAGTGTGGGACGTGTAGGATAATACTGTTTCATGAACTTGTTAGCTCAGTGTAAAATAAATATTATATTACAGTATATTTACAGTATATCTAAATATTTATTACAAGTTGATTACAGAAATACTGTTTTATTCATGTCTTAACTGAACGCATGAAGATTGATTTCAGTAGATTATACACTGTAGAACCACATAAAGATAAAGTGCATTCACATAATCAGCAGTCATGGTCACAGGATGGGGCAACCGGGCCAAAGATAAGATGCACTACGCTGGGAGCGCATGTGCTATTTTGTACAGAAAAAGATGCTGATGTGAGACTACCACATCAGTGCCACACACGCACTCACACGGAATATTCCAGATAAGTTATCTTGGCACGAGAGCCGTCTGTGAAAACACCTATAAAAAGCTGGGAGCCCATCGCTCGGGGCGGACTCTTCTTCTGGTCAGGAAGCCGCAGGAGGACATTAGGAGAGACAGTTAGCCCGGATATTCAAAGAATGTGAAATTATTCTGTCGGACTAATTTTCAATACATTTCGTAAAGCTTCAATTGGAGTCTGGGTCTTATTCCTTCTAATAATTGGAGATTAATGGACATGCAAGGGGAGGTGACATTTATTATTGAACCAATTGGTCCTTGTGGCTTCTATTGGTTGCAGAGAATTTCATCTCCAACAGACGTCATCATCAAACCTTATCAGCCGCCTGAAACGCCAGCATTGCTACGACGCCCGGGGCCCGGGGCTTGTTCCTGTCACGGTGGTATTTGAAAAGTACAAAAAAGTTCGCCAGAGACTTGCTAAAGCGATCTGTGATTTGCACGGATGACCAGCCATCAACCATCTTTGAAGATACCGACTTTGTCAGCTCGTAAACCCCTTGAAGCCACGGTTTCTACTTCCGAGCCGCCACTATTGGCATCAGCTTGGAGAAACCGATATCATGCATCCCCAATTTCCAGCTTGTCGCCCGGCTAATTTAAGTCAAGAAAAACAAATGAACACCAGCCAGGGAATCTGATTGTGTGTTGACTGCATCACTCCCAGCTCGACAGCTTTTCCAAGATAGGGATGAAGGATCTCTCTCTGTCTGCAGGCTGACGTGGTCCAAAGCAGACAAACATAACCACCCCCAACACCCGCCCCCTGCTACCCCTAAAAGTCAAACAAACACGAGCGGGGAGGAAGTAGACTTTGCTTTGGGGCGGACGCGAGCTCGGTTGGAAACGTATTGATTGGAAAAGAGATGTAGTCGGATGCTGCTGGGGCGGCCGCGTGGTGTATTTTGGGGGCTGGTTTAATGTGAGGGTCACTCGTGTCATCGGCAGTGGTTGTTTACCAAGAAGCCCTCGTCGACTGAGGAGGACAAGTTGTAAATAATAGACGAGTGAAGGCACACGGATCAGAATCAAGGTTAAAGATGGGCGTGCGTGTAAGCCGAGATCGCTTTATCGAAGACAAACGGGCCGCAGGGTGTCAAAGTTCAGTCTTTATGATTGCAGTCGCCTTGAGGAATCAGATGACCACCACCAAATCACTTCCTCACTTTACATACGCACGGGGTGTGATATTAATTATAGTCATTGTGGTTTGACGAGTGTTGACTGATGAACTTCCATCAAAATCCAATCCTGCAGACCACAACACTGCAAGAAGTGTCAAAACATACAAACACTTGGAGCGGGGCTGTCCGAACCTTTTCCACCTGAGGGCTGCATACTGAAACACTGAAAAATGCACCCCTTCAGTGTTTAAAAAGCTAAAACCAGTCCAATGTTTGTCATTCCCATGCCATGCTATGCTACAGTATACAATACAGTGCACAATAATTATTAGTCCGATAATTATCCGGCCGATATCAGTGAATTATGACGCCATACGATACATCTGATAACATTAAAAATAGCTCCAATGCTTTCAAAACATCTCCATAGCCTCATCTCTGACAGCTTGGTGGAAAACACTTGGTATCAAAGACTCCACGGTCGCCCTATCCACTCACTCCCCAATTTGGAACAACCCAGACATCACAATAAATAGGAAGCCTTCACACGTCATATCATGGAAGCACAAAGGCATCACACATCTCCACCGTATTGTACAAGACTCTAAAATCATTCCTTTTCGAGAATTAACCCACGAGTTCCACATTTGTAACAGTCAATATCTCCAGTATTTAGTCAACCATCCTACCCCAAATTAGCAACATACCTAAGTCACACAACCAAACAATCACCATAGAGGAATTTTTGAAGATCGCCAACATACTGTAGATAAGTCACTTTCAAGGTTAGATCCATTCTCAAACACTACCGACACTGCAATATCCCTCCCAACTTCAAAGTGGGAACAGGACCTTTCCATCAACCTCAAATATGTAAAAACAATTTCATTCACTGCAAAAAAACAAATTTACGACTCATCCAATTCAAGATTATTCGCAGAATACACTACACGGGTAGAAAATGGGGTTCACAGCATCAGATCAATGTACTTATTGCTCACTGCACACCACAGACAAATACTGTACATGCATGTTTTCTGGCACTGTACACCTATTAAACAGCATTGGACAAGTCACAGATCACCCGTCACATGTATTAGGCCGCCCCATCCCTCTATGTCCTCAAGTCTGTATTTTAGGATACATGTACAATCATACAATTACACTGAAGCTACACTGTTTACAGCTTTAGCTGTCCTAAACTGGAAAACAAGAACTCAATTGACCATAACACACTGCAAGAATTTGTTAACAGATCAACTTTCAATGGAAAAAATGCCAGCTTCAATCAGTCACAGCACACGGCACCCGTTTCAACAAAATACTGTCAACTTTCATCCAAAAATGTACATCTACAAATGCCTGATCTCAATTCCACACAATTTGCTGATTTTTTTCCCTCTATTATTGTTGTTTTACTTATTCTCTTTTTAATTCACTTTGTTTAGTAATTTATTCCTCAGAATCCTTTTTTTCCTTCCTCTTCAAAATTACTGTTACCACTATTTCTGTAAACGAAAATAAAGTGGTCCTCCAGAAGTGGGGGGGTGGTGGCGGGCAATAAATAAATAAACAAACTAAATATCTCCAATAACCAATCATTAAAAAAAATGAGGCAAGATTACCTGTGCTGTGCGCGTGAGCAAATGAAGCGCTCCTTTTTTCTCCTGCCTGTGACGTAAAGCGCCTGTCCTAACTTGCCCTGAGCTCACTTGTAAACAAACATTCACTTTAAGACGAAGAACGTTGTACCAAACGCTCCACGATGAGGGCAAAAAACCTCATCGAGCACACAAAAAAACTTTATCAGCCACCTGAAACGTGCAAAAGGTTTGCCAGAGACCTCCGTGGTGTCACAACGGCTGCTCGGAGCGTGTGCCCGAATACAGTGCACCTTGCTGGGCCACAGCAGGTGGCTCCTCCTGCTCTATACTCTGGTTCTCCTGATAGTAGTGATGTGGTAGTAGTAATGTCATGATATCTGATTAGGACAAATCAACAGGTACAGTTGGTCAAATCCTAATTTGTTCCAGTCCTTCTTACCTCCAGGTGTGCACAAACAGTCTAAATAAAAAAAGTAGATCTAAAAAAGTTATCGGTTATTGGTATCATATCGGTCTTGAGAAGCAGAAAGTCATTGGTATCGATTTGCAAAAAAAACAGATATCATGCATCTCCAGTTTAGACCACAGGAACAGGCCATCAAGACTCACTCAGAGGACACTTTAGGTACACGTGCACAATGTTTCCCAATGGGTTTCCCTGTGGTGCGTTCAAAGGCCACCAACAAAGTGCAAAATCTCAGCGCTTGACGAAGAAACATTTATCAGTGAAGCATAAAGAAAACATAAACAAAATGTGGGGCTTTTTAACATGTATGTTGTACATTTTTTACCAGGATTAGCACATATTTATAAATTAGCACCAAAACATTAAAATAAAAATATCAGCCAGCGTATTTTCCGGGGCTATGAACGCCGCAAATGTGCGGGGATCATGACCCGACCTTCTGCCATCTGGTGGAAGAGCAACCACACAGTATGTCCCGGCCATAGATAGCTGAACAAAGAATGTATTATTTGTGGTAAATAAATAATCATTACACCTGATGATCATTTATGGCACGAGTGTGCTGCAGCGTAGTGGTTGGGAATCGCTGGTCTAAAGCAGGTCTCACAGGGCAGAAGGCAGATGCATGAATGTAATAATAATGTAATAATATGTACTGGTGTGTCATTGCTAGTGTACACCTGCACATTTATCTTATGTTTTGACCCCCTTCAGGTAGCTAAATAAGAACAAAAAATATCACAAATGGCACTTGGAAAACTGAAAGTTCATTTTTTTGCATACATTTTCCAAGTAAAGCAAGCAACATGTTATCCAGGGCGTTCGCTAAGCGAGGTTCCACTGCAGGCATAACAAAGAAGATCTGAGAGTGAAGCTGCGATGCAGCACGCAAGGCTGGCAGACTTCAGTTTGATGCGATGATAGCACGTAGCTGTCAGGGCGTGGCGCTCACGTATACATCAAAACCTGACATCTTGTTTTCTACGATAAAACCACAGAGACCCCAACTCTTCATCGTGAAAGCGTGCGCATTCATCGCCCATCACAGCAAACTTTAATGGCAGGGTTGTCAAATCAAAATCAAACGCACTCGGACGGGCCGGCGAGAAGGGAACAATACGTTGGCGCTAATGAATCGCTTCAGGGCGGGCGCGCGGCGGCACCGCCATTCAACTTCCTTTCTGTTCTTTGTTTTGTTTTGTTTTTTTTAACGTTCAGTCGCCCTCTCAAGCCACAATTATCCCGTCTGACTACTGAAAGAAAGCAGTCTAGAGTGCTAATGTGCATGGCCGCCACGCCTTTCTTTGTTACGTTTGAAAGCTGCTTGGACAGACGCCTTTATTAGTTACTCATTTAAGCAAAGAGTGAAAGACAAGTGAAGGAAAGAAAGCCTCCTCTCACCACCAGCAAGATAATAGTGCACACTTTTTATTCATCAATAGCTACACCTTGCTAGCTGCATTTTAACCACACGTGCTGATGTTTCTACACAATTCATATTAATGTTCAGTGCAGCTTCTGTCATCCAGGCCGCTGTCACAGTAAACGGAGCCCTGCGGTTTGCTGGGGCCAATATTAGTTAAGTATTTATTTACCGATACAGCTGGCGGCGTCCCGTGAATAATTCATCTTCCTCGCTCGGAGGAGTCTGTTGGCAAGAGAAGGGAAATCAATGCGACTATGACGGGCGGCACACTCCCAAAACCTGAGCCCCGCCAACCTACAGTATCTACAACAGCGGCCCGTGTAAAGCGATCGGGTCTGCTGATCGGAGCGAAACGGACTCCGTCGAGGGCAGGAAGGCCGCGGGGGAGATGTCGTTTCCCGGTTCCTGCTCTGTCAAACAGCGAGGAAAGACGGTGACTATGCACGCCACTCGAACCTCAACCATCCGGCGGCTGTGACGTTTGTCAACATCCCACTGCAACCAGAAAAGCCTGGCGGGACTCTGGTGATCGTACGCCGACGGACACGGGACGCAATGAATGGACAGACTACTGCATGGAGCAGACTAGTTTATATCAACACAGACATGTGACAAGCAATGTATGATGAAGATTCTGTCCTGCGAGAAACAGCTGCACGTCAACTTGACTCGGGCTACGTTCACACTGCAGGTCAATTCCGATTTTTTGCTCACATGTGACCTGCATGTGATTTTTCCATGTCAGTGTGAACAGTACAAGTCTGTTTTTCTTCAAATGCGACACAGGCCTCGTTCGTATGTGGATATAAACACCAAGAGCAGTCTGAACGGCCAGGTCGCATATTACGTCATCGAAAGGCGTGGTTTATCAAGTATCAAGTCTTTAGGGTAAAGGTACTCACCGATGTTGGCAAAAGTTCTTCTGATTTTTAAAAAGTGTCAGTGAAGTGGCTCGCGGCAACGTCCCACCACTCCTGCCACCCACACGCTCCTCGGAACGGACTTTGCAGCGAGTTGTCTATGAACTACCAGAGCCAAAACTGCCTTCTGTCTTCTTCATCTCCTCCACGGAATCATTTGCTTGAAAAAAATTGACTCCCGTTGCACAAAATCCTTAAAATTGCCACCAACGCCGTTAAGGAAAGCACACGAGTGATGGGCGGATCGATACTGAAATATCGATACTCAGCTCTGCATCCGCTAAAGACGATTCTCACATCAAAATGTTGATACTTTTGATTAGGGATGTTCCGATCAGGGTTTTATGCTGCCGATTTCGATACCGCTCGTCCATGAGAGTACATTTTTCAATGTATTTATGATGAGTGCTCCTGGCCAGGGGTGCCGTTCAAGGGGGAAAGGTTAGGACAGTTCCAGGGTCCCCTTACTACCAGGGGGCCCAAAAAAAAGGCAATTATTAAAAAGGGGGCCCTGGGGCCCACCCCTGCTACTGCCCCCCATCACGACATCCAAGTATTTTGTATTTTGTAAAAAACGCTAAAAAGGTGTGATACATATTTCAAGACAAATTATTCGTATTATTCGTTATTAGTGTCAACATTTCAGTGTTTTCTCGCTAAAATAAGCCTTTTGCTTTCTCAGGGTTTTGAGTGGATCGGACTCGGACTGCTCGGGTTGTCTTAGAAGACATTTCACCTTTCATGAGTTCGTGCTCAAGGATTAGGTGGTCCACACACCAATCAGACTAGATAGGACAGCTGTGGTCTGAGTCTTGCCACTGAGCACGTCACAACAGACGGGCTAACGCTTCAGGTCAAGACTCTGCTGTCTACCGGCACCTCAAAAAGAAAGAGCACTCTCTTGAGGACAGAAATGCACACATTCTGGACAGGGAAGACACATGGTTTGAAAGAGAACCGAACCGAAATAGAGGCGAGCTGAGGAAAACCCAATAAAGCCGAGGCAACGCCACACGAGCCGTTATCGACTTGCCAATTGCGCCGTGCATGTGAATGAGGCACCGCTCGGCTCCTATGTGGCTCCTGCCTGCACAGGGTGTCTCAGGAGGGGCGGTCCCTGTGTGTGGCTGGCCAATCACAGATCGTTAAGAGCGAATAGCTTCCTCCCACAGTCCAAAAACATGCAAGTTGGGGTCATTGGAAACTCAAATACGAGTGTGACTGACTGGCAATCAGTCCAGGTTGTACCCAAAGTCAGCTGGGATAGGCTCCAGCTCCCCTGTCAGCCTAATGAGGACAAGCGCTACAGAAAGTGGATGAAAGAATGATTTCCATAAGATGATAATGGTGCCATGCTTCATGCTAACACAGTGCATGATCAATATTAAGCAATTCTTCCACGAGCAATTATGATAGAACAATAACGACAGGTGTTCCTATCACTCCCGACTTGACTATGCATTGGAACGCTAAGCATCTTTCTCGATTTCTTCCCCACTAGCGCGTGTCTGCTCCAGTTTAGCATCCATCACTCAGCCTCCCTCCCACCTCTTGTAAATCCTCTCCAGTCCAATGGAGACAAACGGCGGGCGAGATAATTGAGCGCTAACACGAGCGGCGGCGGGATGGATGAAGACAGATGACGAGCCCCCTCTCTGGGACGTCTTTGCGCCTTGCGCAAAGCCCATCGCAGCTTATGGGACGACTTTTCACCTCACCTCTTCATGTGAACGCAGGCGACTGCTACATTTAAAGGGTCCCTGACAGGATTCATCAACTTTGTTATATGTTGTTTGTAATTATGTTCTACATTGTTCCGTTTTGGGAAACCGTCGATAAATTTGCAAAAATGACATTAATTACAATAACTAGCTCTCGCAGTTCAGCCTCAGTGTGACGTCATCGGGGTACCGCTCGGCTTCACAAACACAGCGGTGTACGAGACAGAGGATGTTTACAGTGATTATAGCTAAGATTTGAGAGATTTGTCAATAATTTTCGATGAGAAAGAAAAATTTGGAGATGAAATAGAGAACTTGCAGAACGCGGACTCGAGCCTTAAAACGTAGAGATGAAGATTGGCCTTTTTCAAAACACAGAATGGTAAGTATAAATGACTTTGGAGTTGCTTACCCGTCAATTATTGCTTTAAATTGGCTTTTTAATGAGTGCAAAGTGCTTTTTATAGCCTGTTTCATTGATGATGTGGCCACACATCGATGATGAACGTTCACTGCCATCGCTGCCACCAATAGTAAACACATGGCTGTCAAAAGATGTTTATGTTGCGTGTATAACGCTTTGCAGCCTTGTCGCTATCATGGAATAGTGTTTAGAAGGCATTATGTAAACAAGACAGGACTTACTCTCTTGTGCCAGTAGGCCTGTCACGATAACAAACTTTGCTGGACGATAATTGTCCCACAAATTATTGCCGATAAACAATATTATTGTCAACATTGTTTTGAGACAATTTTTTGCGTAACAATGCTCGTACACCGTATTACAAGCAACTTTCATTTTCAAGAGTATTTAAAGGAAAACTGCACTTTGTTTGGAATTCTGCCCATCATCCACAATCCTTACGTGAAACATGAACTCATATTTCCTTTCCCTTTTCTGTGCGTTCTAACGAGAGCAAACAAGTTAGTATGCGCCAGCTAACAATGCACATCAAGGAGGCACCTTTTGACGCTAAAGCCCGAACAAAAAACCCCTCAAAAAAACGCCAACAGTGTTCAATTTACATAACTTGCCTGCATCAGGGGTACCTCTAGGATTTTTTTAAGCTGTGGTGGTGGGTGGGCTGCACGGGAGGCAGACTGTGTCGTGCCGCTGCTGCGTCGCTGTGGCAGGATTTTTTTTATATTTAAATTTAATGTCGGTAATAATGTCAAAATTAGGGTCATTTTCACAGGCTCGAACAACAAATAAACAATAATTCACTTTAAATGCCTTTCTCTCAGCCAACAGGGCAGACAGGTGATTCCGGTGAACGTTTTTCAAATTAAAGTGTAGTTAAACGTTTTAATGATATTTGATAGGTATTTTATTTCAAATGAATTGTGGCCAACATGTAAATAATAGGCTGTACATGTATCGATACAGCACAGGGGTGCAATCGTGTTCATGACACGAAGTGCAGCCATGAAACAATTTACGTTTTTCTATATAAATAGCCACTACAAGTGAATGTAGAACTTTTGTTATAGATATAGGCATCTTACCGCTGAGTTAGTTTATCCGTAATCGGAATAATAAAGATGAGAGTTGCATTATCCGTGCGTGGCTGCTTGTTGTCCACGTTTTTTCTGCGAGAGCACATCAGGATGCCAACACGACGCCTCGCTCGTCTCCGTGTCACTCACGCCTCAAGCCACTGCAACGGGATGGACGAAAGAGTGTGGATACTACTGGCTCTCAGTTTCGCTGCGAAGACTCAACAAGATGCTCGTTGCTTTTTCAACTGAAGTCTGGAGCACAAGTCTCGTGCTGGAAGACGCATTGTAAGCGCCGTCGCTATTTCATAGTCGAAATAGGCGCCTCCCATGACGTGCATTGTTAGCTGGCTCGTACTAACTCGTTTTGTCTCGTCAGAACGCACAAAAACTGTAGTATGAACGGTCAGGTCGCATATGTCCAACCTACACAACATCGAAAGGCGTGTATTGCCGTGCTTACCGAGACTTTAAAAGGTCTCGGTACTCACAGATGTACAAGTCACAGATGTAGGCCGTCATCGAAAGGCGTGGTTTATTGTGCAAGACTTGGATAAAGGTACTCACCTATGTAGGCAAAAAGTTCAACTTCTCATCCTGAAATGATTTCTAAAAGGTCTCTCTCGTTTCGGCAGCTCTCGTCAATCTCACCACCCCTGCCTGAGACATCCACCCACACGGACCTTGACCTTGACACGGACGTGGCAGAAAGTTGTCTACGAACTGCCTTAGCCAAAATTCTTGCCCTCTTTCTTCCTAAACTCCTACTCGGAATTTGGTTGAGAAAATATTGGCTCCCGTTGCACAAAATCCTTGAAATTGCCTCGAATATGTTCAGGAGAGCACATTAGTAATGTGCGGATCGACACTGAAATGTCGATACTTCGAGATACCAGCTCTTCATGCTGTAAAGTAGTTTCTGAAATCAAAATATTGATACTTTTGATACTTCATATATATGATTTTGTCCTTTCTTTTTGTCCTTTGTATATTAGCTTGGCTACAGTGTAAATCAGCCCACTACCTCAGTATACTAAATAAATCAATCAGCTATGATGTCTTGCATGCTTTATGCTATGATTTCAAATACTGTACACTACTTTTTAACCAGACACTTTAGGTGAATTGGCACATAGTACCGGATCGATACTGCTGATACCAGCCTGAAAATCACCAAGTATTGGCTCGGAAATAAAATCAATGGTATCGCACATCACTTTCAGCAACATTGTGTGTGAAATACGCTGTTTACCTTTAATGAGGTGGAACGTTTTGTGGCAGTTTGGTCAAAGTACATGTTTTGGAAGCAGTAAAATGCGTTTGGTGCACAATGAGGTGTTTTACTTGAGGAATCGGAGCAGCTGAAACGTTCCAGCGTTCTGTATGATTTTATTTCATTGTCTTTGTCACAAACTTTTTCATGTCACAAAATGAGGATCCGGAAACCGGCTGAAATTGACATCAGATGGTGTGTTATACACAACAGGCACCAAGAAAGTATTCCATCGTGCACACTTGCTAGCGCCCCGCCTCTGCCCACTGGGACAAAGAAACCGAATGACAGGAGTGTTCGCTCACTCTGTTCATTCCTCTATAGAACCAGCGCGCAGGTGTTGAGACATGCACAGAGTGAACCCTGTTGTCATCCAGCCTGTCTGGTAGACAGAAAGGAGGTCATGTCAATAGTTGGATTAATTGATTTATTGATTATAGTGACAGGCCTATGTGCCAACTGTGACGTAATGGTCGTTCTTTGTGGTCTTGTTTTTTTCCTGTGTACCAACGGAATAGCATAATAGCATCCTTTTTCAAAATGCGTTCATACCGTACTTTCAAGCCAAGTGCTTCTTGTAAAGGTGTTCCCTTATAGCAGTCATCAGTGAAATGAGGACTGCAAAGAGCAGAACTCGAGGTGGGCGTCCATCTGTTTCCTGTTCTCTGCTCTTGCTTCCATTGTTGTCTTAAACCTTCCTCTTTTGGAAAAGAAAACAGACTTACAGCATCACTCTGACACTATAAACATCCAGCAGCAACACAACATTTTGGCATGACTACTGTTTTGATGAAAAATATACTGAACCAAGTGGACCATCTACCTCGAGAAGCGTTTGTTTACTCTGTCGCTCCAACGACGTCACTTCCGGAAATGAGGCTGACCTGCGAGAGGTAGTTCGTCGTGGCTGGGGCCATCAACTATGAATGTCATTTTTGCTAATTTACCGGTGGCTTTCAAAAATGGAACAATGCAGAACATAATTACAAACAATGTATAATCTATTTAAGCAAAGTTGATGACTCATGTCAGGGACCCAACTTTTTTTCTCTTACAAATAAAAACAAATATTGTGAACAGTTTTGCAATACGAGAATAAAACCAAATAGAATGTAATCCTTTAGTGGGTGTGTCCACTGGGAACCAAAGAAACAAGAGACGGGTCTCATCCAAGGTCACAGAATGGAGCTGCTTCGTCACTGCTGCCTATAACAACATGCAGCCATCTAATAAATGATAAAACATCATATCTTTATCTTTATGAGGAATATGATCTTCCAAAAACCTCAATTAATGATTAATGCCCCCCAAAAAACAACAAACAACATCCAAGTGTAATATTTCCATCCATTACACTTTCTCGGAGGTCTGTAATGCGGTTTGTGTGTAGACGAACGGGCGACATGTAAAAAAAAAATACATATTTCATACAAAGTACACATAAACTGCATCAAATATGCACATGACAGATTTTGCCTGAAAAGTGTCTTATTTCAGCATCGATTCCTGCAATGAGGAGGAAAAGAGTGAGCACTCCAGAAAGAAAGTTGAGGGAGCAGAAGTGGGCATTTTCAATTATTTTCCGAGGTGCACAGCCTGGAGAAGACATGGGAGCAGAGAATAGAGACGATCCATCAAGCAGACACTCACCGAGCATATAGTCTGAGTGGGAACAAAACAGCGTAGGAGGTAAAAGTAGCAGAAACTACCTGAGAGGAGCACCAGCACCTTTGGAACAAACACATTTGAATGTACTAAACAACACAAGAGGTGTCCTGGCTGGTCCACCGAACACAATACCGTACGTTCCACAGTTCACCTCTGATTTGTTCATCAGTATTTGTAATGATTTGCAATGATTTGTCCCACAGCGAATCATGGAATTGTCTTTTCCTGTCATGAAACAAAAAAAACCATCCATCCATCCATTTTCTTCCGCTTATGGGGGTCCGGGTCGCAGGGGCAGCAGTTTCAGTAGGGAAACCCAGACTTGCCTGTCGCGGGTAACCTCTTCCAGTTCCACCTAGGGGTGATGCTGAGGCGTTCCCGGCCGGTTGTGAGACATAATCCCTCCAACGTGTCGTAGGTCTGCCCAGGCACCGCCCCATACACAATGCACTAGACCGTTACTCTTGCCCCACAGGTGGGGGAGATCCCATACGGCTTCTTCATGCCGGGCCCGGCCGGGACCGACGGATGAAAGCCTGACCACCAGGCGCACGCCTAAGAGTCCCCGTCCCGGGCCTGGCTGGAGGTGCGGTCTCTCTATTGTTCTTTCTGAATCACTCTTTGTCTCGCCCGTCACCTATAGGACCTGTTTGCCTTGGGAGACCCTACCAGGGGCAGGTAGCCACGGACAACATGGCCCCTGGATCACTGGGGCACTCAAACACCTCCCCCACCATAAGGTGGTGATTCACGGAGGAGCAAATACAAACAAACAAATAAAAACAGAAATAATCTGCTCCAGTGTCAAACTTCACACAGTTAAAGACAAGAAAAAAAAGTGGGGGCCGGTTGGTTGGCTCTGCCAACAAGGTTCCCCTTGTTTATTTTATTGTATTTTATTTTATTGAATTGTTATTGAATATATTTTGTTGCTGACAAACCTCTGCTGCACACTTCAGCCCAGCAGCAGACAGTAACACGCAAAGTAGCTAGCTAACGAACACCAAAGAAGAAGAAGGTGAGTCAAACAGTGGTACCTCGGTTAACGTTCGCCCCGGTTAGTGCGTTTTTTTGGTTAACATCCAAAACTTTCGCTAAAATCTTGCCTTGGCTTGCGTTCACACACTTGGTTTAGGCTGCAACAAACTGTTGCAGCAATCTTGGGACACGCCCCAAGACAAAATGTCACGACACTTAGTTCACCTTTAGCTATGGCAGCCTGTAAGGCACATACAGTACACGTAATGCAACTAAGCAACCAAAACAAGCGGTCGTCGCGTTAATAACTACTGTCCCTGCATTTTTTCAGTGAGTACGACGAACTAAATGAGTCCGATGGGGTATTCTGCAAAAGTGGTTCAACCAACCCAAGCTTTGTGCTCAAGATGCAACTCAACAAAACCTAAATTCCCCAAAACAAAATTGAACGGTACTTCGACGGTGGTTATCAACTTACTTGGTCAAGACCGGTTTTCGGCGCTGTGCTAAGTGCACGTTCACATGAAAGGGGGCCTTTGACGTCATATTATTCTACGTCCGCTCAAAAATGTGGTGTGTTTCACAAAAAAAGAGTAAGTAATTATTATGGAGCGTTATGAGGAGTTCCCAAAAGATTCTGACTGCTAAAAGCAACACTGTTGCCGCCACTGGCGCGAGGGAGGACCGCTGGCATGCCAGCAGGCAGCGTGTGAACACGCAAGTTAACACTGATTTATTATGCTAACTACGCCCTGCTCGTCTTTTCATTTATCAACGCTCAACATTGCCCAACTTTGGCATATTAAAACTTATCCATTTAGAAAAGAAATACATTGGAGCAGCAACTTTCCTTTTTCGTGTCATATTTTCATGACATATTTTCAAATCTCGTTGTGACCACTAGGTGGCCGTGTTTTGTGTGTGACGTTTTTTAAGGCGCCCTTTTTTATTTTTTCCTTGGTATAATAAACCAAGTGTTTTATTGCAGTTGATTGATGCCTCAGAGTGTTTATTCCTCCAGCAAATATTTGTAATCTAAGAAGACTAATGGGCTGAGTCCTCATGCAAGGACTCCTGTGACATTTACATAGGCCTAATTAGTAGTATTTCATATTGCATTTTATTCCTGGTGCTCGCCTCAAAAAGGGAGCATATCTAGTGTATTCCCTCGGCTGAAACTCTATCTCGCTTATTGATGGATAATATCATCAGGGAATGCTCGTTTTTTTTTAATTTTCCCCATTTTTCCCTCAGGAACTGTGAAACAGCGGCACTTTAAAGACATATAAGCTGGTTTATAGTTTAGCCTACGTTACCACGGTGACACGGCTTCTTTAAAAGAGAGCTACCTTCGCCGAACAGGCAAGTCCGGCTTTCCACTCAACACAGTGACCCACTAAACTGGCTCTGCAGAATATCCCGCCAAAGGAGGTTGCGAGTGACAGCAACACAGCGACTGAATACCGCTATTGAATTCAAGAACTTTGAGGATGGCGTCCATGTTGCCACTCTCGGCAGGACGTACCGGAAGCCCTTATCAACAATAAGTACCATCCTGAAGAATGACAACCTTATCAAGTGAGCTAATGTTGCCAAAGGAGTAACAAACCACGGAAGGTGCTAGCGTGTTGTCAGCGGCGAGGCTGCTGGATCTAACACGGAAAACGCCTGCAATGATCAGTCCACTGATGATTTTAAAGCAAGCAGAGGCTGGTTCAAAAATAATAAAAAAAGAGAAGAGGCATACACGGCCTCGTCAGGCGGGTTGGCAAGTGCAGGAAACCGTGCCTCCAAACTTCGCCAAGGGTGTCCACGACAGGCAAGATGATGTTAAATGTTGTTTTCTCCCTTTCATGTCTTGTTTGTGGCATTGTTTTATCAGTGTAAAGCATGTTCAAAAGCTTTTTACAGACCTCTCTGGATAGATTATTTGGAATCCCATGAATCAGAAAAACCTCTCAATGCAACATAGAAAACGAAGTAAAAGTGATGTTAAGTGTTCTTTTCTCTTTTCTTCATGTTTGTGGCATTGTTTTGTCAATGTAAAACTGTGCATGTTAAAAAGCCTTTTACTGCCCCATGAGTGCAACAACAGTAAAAAAAAAGAGATTGCCCTCCAAGCATAATCTCACAATCCCTATTTGCAAAACTAAGTTAAAAGTTCAGCTGTCCTTTCATGTGTCATTTGTAATTATTTTTGCATCATTTGCATGTAAAACTATAATTATTGTCTACAAAATGTGGTTTGTGTTCAAATTTGTGGGTGTCTGGAACAGATTAATGGGCTTTACATTATTTTTTTGGTTGGAGTTGGACGTTCTGGAACGACGCTAACCAAGGCGATGAGCAAGGAGGCCAGCAATGAGGCCTTCCAGAAGCTAGGGACATTGAGAGGATGGTTAGAAAAGACAGATGCCATTTATTCGTCAAGTATTTATCAGTAATACAGTGAAAATGAGAGGAAATGTAAATATTTACTTTGCAAGACGATTTGGGTGTGCGGCCCTAAATCTTCTGCTTGGGCATCTAAAATTTTAAGTGAGGGGCCACTGTGCTCCGAGCAAAAAAAAGTTAGTGTGGAGCCCTGTTGAGTACAATGGCAGTTTTTATTTGTGATGCAATACCTTAGTTTTAAAATGAAAATAAAACATCTTCAATATTTAGGATTTGCACTGCAAGACTCCAGATCACAGTTTAGTTTTAAGAGTTTTTGTGCAGCCCTGTTAGCCGCTGTGATTGGTCAAATGTAGAAAGCATACAACACCGAAGCGTAATTAGAACGATGAAGGCAAAACGCGAAGGCTAACAATGCTGGCTCGTGGCCAGACTTTTAAAGGTTCTTAATTGTCGCACAATTGTAAAAAGAAGTAAACCAGGATAAAAGAAACACACTAAAAGGGCCCGTGTGAACTTTGACAAGAAATGTGGTTGAACTTGAAAGGTTCCACTGTAATTGCCTTACATGCGACCGCACGGTAAACATGTACCAGCCGGCAGCATGTATTTCATGTCTCTGCCTCAAAAAATAGAAATGATTACTGTTTTCCTGCTCGTGTGTGTGAATGATTATTTGCCTTAATCGGGCAGCATGATGAGAAGAATAACTTCCCGCTGCGTGGGGCCGGAATGCGAGTTGTCTCGTTCGTATTCCGTTCATAAAGTCATTTCAGTGAGACGGTATTTGCTCCCTGGTGGTTGAGATGATGATGTTACATTTGGAGGCCTTCCTGAGGAATAAGTAAAACACTCATTTAAAAAAACAACAAAATAATTGGTGAAAGGGCAGATGAATATGATGCATCATTCCAGTCCTGCTGGTAAGTTGGCCTGAAGTCTATATTTGTCACAAATGATGCTGACCATTGTGTGTGCAGCGTAATGTCCTTTAGTGATGCAGAGTCACATGGGCAAAACCTGTGGTGGGGAGGCGGCGGTGGTGGGGGGCAGATCCATCACTCAACACAAAATTATGGAGGGCGCGCTGTCAATGACAAAACACAAATAAACAGCATGGCCAGCTTCATGCGGCAAAGATGCTCCAATACACAGCAACGGCGCCCGCGCATCTGCTCGCCTGATTTGTAACAATCAAAACGTTAGCGGACGCCGCCGGTGGGGAAGGCAATCGGGGGCCCGAGAGCCCCCAAGACATGGTGGGGACGGAAATTGAGGGGCAGACAGAAAATAGAAACATTAGGTCAAGCTAGCCTGTGGGGATGTGAAACCTTCAGCAAGTCTATTTTAACACTGATCATTATCGTGGAGATACTCTGGCTGTCTATCTTCAATACTATTATTATGATGATTATTATTATTATTACCACATTTATTTACATATTAGAGAGAGACTGTTCTTTCCAAAATGTGAGAACTCAACATTCTAACTTCAGTATTGATTTTGAGTGCGTGAGAAAGTAAAAAGGAAAAGGCTAGCTCTCTCTGACCACATGCTCGTTTGCTAACATGCGTACTCCACAACACAGCAGCAACAGAACCAGATTGAAGCATTCCACTCGTTGCTCGCACTTGTGTCGTTTGAGACGAGATTTTAACATTTCTTTAGGGCTGCAGCTAGAGAATATTTTTGTATTTTATTATTCTACCGAAAGTGTTTTAGATGAATCGAGTCATTTTGGCTTGGTTAAAGAGCAACTGTAAATGCACAAGAGAAAATACAACATTTCACTAAGTAATGAACAACAAATTGGTTAAATTTTTTAGATAATCAAGTGTTTTATTTGTAAAATTCACATGTTCTTAGGAAGAAAGTGTATTTTCTTGGTTCTGATGGTCTACGTACATGACGGTGCTTTTGTAGATGAATTTATCCATCCCAGACTGTTGCTATGTACTGGAAAAGGAGAGAAATAATGATGACTTTCCTAAGACATTACTGGGACTAAATGACATATTACCTGATGTTGATGGCTGTGCATTTATAAATCCTAAACGTAGGCTGACTAGAAATAATACAAATATTCTTTATCAGGTATTGAGTTTTTTAGTGTTCAAAAAAACTGAAGACATCATCTGTAGTGGAACACATTACCCTCAAATAAGTGAGTGAGACACGCACTTCCTTGTTCCGTCACACAGTATTGTCTGCTAGAAATGAACAGCTACCGATGAGTGAGCTAAAGTGTTTTTATTTTCCATCTTGTTAAGTGACAGTGCTGTGTTTTTGCAGATGAAATAAACCCTGTATGATGTCACGTTACCATCGTAATAAACTGACGCGCATTCGACAGTAGTCATAATAAAGAGAAGGTTAGCCCTCCACACGTTGGTACATTAACCTTAATCTCACTGATTTGCGCTACGTTCATTTTACCTCGTCTCGGATCTTGCGCTCCATTCGAGTGGAGACGATGCAACCTATAAGATGTGCTCTTGTACTATGTACTGTATGTGCCGCGTTACAAGGATAGACTTCTGTTTAGATTGCTGTTTAGCCACATTTTCTGTCCGTGTTTTACATTTCGTTTACCTTCCCTGTTGCCTTGTCGCCTTCTCTAGCCTCTTCAATCTTCCCTGCCTTCACACATCACCTCCCATCTCTGCGTGGGTGACATAAGCGCGTTGGCGGCGTAAGCGATTCCTCGAGGCAGATAAGAATCCTTGATTTTTTTTTGTAATCGAGGTACTCGAATTATTTGAGGAATCGCTGCACCCCTATATTACTTTAAAAAAAAGTACAATGAAAAAATATATAAAATATAGATCACGATATATTGCAATCTGTTGATTTAATTTCTACTATGTTACACTCTTCTACACTCTGTGTGTATGCTAGCGGCCCCGCCTCCACCCACCGAGACGAAGGGACTGTATGACTGAGAAAAGGGCTCACTCCGTTCATGCCGTTGTTCCGTGGAACAAACGCGCCAAGGTGCAAGGTGCAGGTGAATCCGCTTGCTGCCTGTTTGGAGGTAAAGGATGAGGAAACCAGACACGCATGCACATGCCGATATATTGATTATCCACTTCATTTTCATTGGTTGGGTGATTAATTCATTCATTTATTATCGTGCCAGGCCTAGTGCACACCAGAACGAGAAATCTGGTCAGGTTTTTATCTCGTGAGATGTTGTGACACCCCTACTAATCATATATTGGCCTACAGCCACGGTAGATGAGGTCAAATTTAACTTGGTACAATCAAATCATTTATTTCCTTTCTGTTTGCGTGTTCTTTATGATGCCTCTCTATGACACCGCTTTCAAACTGAGTACTTGGGGAGTACAATTAACCTCCACTCTTTTTCTTTTTTTTTTTAGATATTACTGCCTAAATATGAATTATGGCCACGTTAATTAAAACCGCCGCTTTGCGTCCACGTTGGGTGACACCATTTGTGACTTTGCTTGCTTTATCATTATAAATGTGGTGGGAGCACAATGACATTATGGAGGGGTTTTATACGTCTGCCGGCGAGACGCATTAACCTTAAACTGATATTTAAATGTCACCGCTGTGCGCTCTGTGTGTGTGTGTGTGTGTGTGTGTGTGTGTGTGTGTGTGTCATACAAGCATAATCTAGAGAATGTAATTAGATCTGGCCCTAGTGTTTTCCAGCGGCATACATCACGTTACACAGTCACACACACACACGAGTGGTTCCTGAGGCCAGTGCTCCCAACAATTAGGCCCAATTACCAACAGCTATGCACACCACCTCAACGCTTGCACTCCGTCACCTCACGGCCCCTTTCTTCTGACGGAAATGGTCAGCAGGATTGTAACTGTGCGTGTGGGTTTGTGTCCAACATAAAATACAGTGGATCCCCGCTCTTTGTGGGCAACGCTCCACGCCTGAGAGTGAACGGCGGAAAAGTCATTGGTGCCCCCATGAAAATGCCTATCTTTATATTGTTCAGTGCAAGATCTCAATGCTTGACAAAAAAAACATTATTAGTGAATGAATGAATGAATGAAATGACAGTCGTCCCTTGTTTATTGCAGTTAACTGTGATAAAGGAACTTCCGCAATATAGGATTCAATATAAATGATTAATACATTTTATATTTGCGTAGTTAGAGCATAGAAAATCTTGTGTTGTGTAGTTTTGTGTTTTTTTGGTGCACTTTGGGCAGATAACTGTTGGAAATGTGCTATATAAATAAATTTGCCCTTATTCACCATTACGCTCCTATTATTAATTTTTTTACACCACATTGTGCAACTCTTACGCTCCAGGGACACAAGAAAACTGTTTGCTAGCTTGCTAGCCATCCATTTGCTATGCCGCTTGTCCTCACTAGGCTCACAGGGGTATGCTGGAGCCTATCCCAGCTGACTTTGGGTGAGGGGTACGCCCTGGACTGGTCGCCATATAGACAAACAACCATTCATGCTCACATTCATACCTATGAACACTTTAGAGTCTCCAATTAACCTAACATGCATGTTTTTTGGAATGTGGGAGGAAACCGGAGTACCCGGAGAAAACCCACACACGCACGCGGAGAACATGCAAACTCCACACAGAGATTCAAACCCAGATCTTCCCGATCTCCTGACTATGTGGCCAACATGCTAACCGCTAGGCTACCGTGCGGTTAGGCTCAAATTTATTTGTTCGCAACTTACAAAGCCAACAATTTACCACTTCCACACAGAATGGGAGGAGACCCTTTTGTCACTCCATGGCATCCATGGCTGGCTACATGTAGTGCAAGGTAGGGTAATGTAATAAGGATGGATGTCTCATACGTGTAACATTACTGCCACCTAGTGACCAGAATAGCTACATAGCTACATAGCTAGATAGCTAGATAGCTAGATAGCTAGATAGACAGACCGTGGTGAGAAATGAGGAGCAGTGACCGTGCGGTAGGTCTTTAGCTAAAACAAAAAATATTCCCATTGCTGCTAACCTGCTTAGGGTCCCTTGCAATGTTTTGAAAAGGCATCATTTTTTCATTACATTCATGATCAGCTGCAGTCATTATTATGAATGCAATGCATTTACAGCAGGAAACAATATGGCACATAAATACAAGTCCAGCTAAGCTCCGCCCCGCTGACAAGCAGATGGTGGGTGTATTTATATGCGGGTGTGTGTGTGTGCACCAAAAGTGTGAGCTCAGCATGCTGGTCGTTTGGTGGCGGGCACCCAAAGGTTTGACGAATGGGATGTGACCCACCAGCCGCTGCTTATTAGCAAAGCTTCCATGGGACCTCTCGCGCACGCGTTGGTGTGTGTGTGTAAAATATTTGTACGGCATCCAGGGAGCTCACCTTTTTGCCAGACTACGTGTCAGCAGTATCACACCCCCACCCCGCTAACTCCATGTCTTTTTCTGCTGCGGCCCAGCTCCACCCCAGTGCATGTGCACGGATGCGTTTGGGATCAACTATGATGGAAATGGAAGCAAAGACATTTCCATAAACCAGGGGCGTCCAAAGTGCGGTCCGGGGGCCCATAACAATGTCAACAATAATAATAATAATGCCGCTGTAGCTTGGTTCATATGCAGGTGACATTATATAATTGGAGAGTTGTTGGTGTCACGCTCAACGTCCCAAAGTCGTCGTCCCAAAGCCAGGATGCACATCTCACTCCTTCTGTTCCCGCTTTGCCATCACGTCGGGCAGGCGAGAGGCTCGCTTCTTCGTCGTCATGTCGGTGGGACGTGACGATCCACACCTTCACGTCGGGCGGATGAGTCTTCCGTCTTCAATTCCTGTCTTGGTTCGGCCCATGCGGCAGCCGCCGTCTTGAGTCCCTGTCATGGCTCCACATCGGCCTGAGACGCTCACCTGCTCTCCAGCGGCAGGTGCACGTGAATCGCGGCTGCCCGGCTCAAATTCCCTCCTGGTCGGCCGCCTAGGGGGGTCCCGACAATCCGGCCTTCCCTTGGCGGCTCCTTTTTTTTCCCAGCTCCTCCGGCTATGCTGTCCAACCCGTAGCCTGTCCTCCCTCCACCCACCCTCTGTGACTCTGGACTTTGGGATGTCTGGGATCCGTACTTAAGGGGGGTGGGTACTGTCACGCTCTGTGCTTCTGCCCGCGTGTCCGTTTGTTGCCAGCCGATTTTATAGCACCTGCTGTTAATTTGTATTTTGAGCATTTAGTTCGGCTGGTGGCATCTTCTGGTTGTCGGAGCATCGATTGTCTTTGTTTGGTCCCTGCTTGCCGCACTTCTGTTGCCTGCTTAGCTTTTTGTTTCGCGTACCATCTGCAAGATTCTTTTTTGCTGCTCTGCTGCTGCTCCAAGTCGAGGTAAAAATACTTATTTTTACCTCGACTTGGGTCCCGTCTCTGCATACTGAGGTCATCGCCAACAAGTGTTTTTCAAAAGGCGGTGTAGGAGGAGTAAGTGTTTTCCATTCCATGCATTCTTAGCTGCGTCTTTTTAGCTGTTTTTATATCTTTAGAACACACAGAAAAGAGACAGACATGTGTGTTTGTGTCTCACATAAGGATTGTGGATGATGGGCGATATTCCAGAAAAAGTGCACTTTTCCTTTAAGATCTAACAGTGCAAAAAGTACATTTCGGCAATTTTTACCAACTGGCCTTAAGATTTTCATCAGGAGTGTCTAACTTCTTAGCATATCTACAGTACATGTGTTGCTTTACAACATTTCAAAGTGGCAAATTTGCATCCTTTCATTTTTTACGATGTGGCCCTCGTTTCCAAAAAGTTGGGACACCCCTGCCTGCCGTAGGCGCGCCATATTTTGTAGAACATCACTTCCTGTGCGTGTCCACTTTAGAGTGGAGTGCTGTATTTCCTCACCAATACATACAAATGGACTCCTCCATGCTGCATGAGACTTACTTAAAGCGCTAATCCCATTAGCTCACATTATTGACATAACGGGCTAGTCGAGGAGGCGCACTCCAGACAAGGAGGACTTAAAAGTTTGCTTCCCGCGCTCACCAAGCCGCAGAGGTGGAGTTCCACGCCTTAGAAATTAAATCGTCAGCCGAGGCCATCGAGAGCACAGAGTACAGCCCCGCCATTAGGTTAATGAGCTATGAAATGAAATGTATTCCTTCGCCCCACAGCCCAAACGCCCCCTCGGTGTCATCTAACACGGCTAATGAACTTTACTCCATCAATTACCTGCAGCCTTCTTAACGGCAGCTCACTCTTTTACAGCCGGGGTGAGGACGGAAGCAGACGTGCTTAGCGGACATGTGTTCTTTGTAATTACACACTCACTGTAGATAGCACATTAACACACAGTTACATTGTGACTTGCTGCACGGACCTCTGCCAAGGCTTAACCATCCTATTTTATTAGAATTTTCTCATTAAGGTTCATGCACGATCCATTCATTCATCCATCTTCTATAGCCCCTGTGCTCATGAGGGTCACGGGTGAGCTGGAGCCTATCCCAGCTCAGCTGACTTTGGGTGAGAGGCGGGGGTGCACTCACAGGCCACAATAAAGAAGCATTCACGCTCACATTCACACATATGAACAATTTAGAGTCTCCCGTTAACCCAAAATGCATGGACAGACGTCCCTCGTTTATAGTGGTTAATTGGTTCCAGACCCGACCGCGTTAAATGAATTCTTATTCGCTATAGTATTCAATGTTAATAAATTGAATATTTTTATAGTTAGAGCATAGAAAACCTCTTTATGACTTTCTAAATGCAGATTTTAACATGATTAGACTTGAAATAACACCCCTCGAGTCACCTTTACACTCATTATTCATTGTTTACACCACATTGCAACTCTTATGCTACACGGACTCAAGATGGCCGCTAGCTAGGAAGCTAGTGAGCTCAATTTTATGGACCAAACTTAATAAAGCACTTTTCTACCAAGTTTTTGGAGGCTGGTTTCACCACAGTACTATGCCACAGCATTATGCCACAACGTCAGCAAATGTTGTTGCTAAAATGATGCGATAATAAGTTAAGAAGTAAGTAAAGTTTATTTATATAGCACCTTTCACAGACAAAGTGCTGCAAAATCATAGTAAAAATTACAGTATACACACAGTTAAGAGAGCCCACATAAAACAACACAGTCCCATCAGCCCAATCAGAAGGCTTTAAATTGGGTTTTAAAGGCATCAGCAGAGTCTATTGAACGCAAAAAGAGAGGAAGATCATTCCAAAGCCTCGGGGGCAACAGCCTGGAAAGATCGGTCACCTCTGGTCCGGAAACGAGTGCGTGGAACCATCAGTAGGTTCTGATCCACAGACCTCAGAGTGCAAAAGTGAGAACCAGAATTGAAAAATCTCTCTGATAGGAAACTGGCAGCCTATGAAGAGTTTTATGTATGTGTCCTCCTATTTGTGCCGCTCAAAATCCTTGCTGCAGAGTTTTGCACTAATTGTCGGCGAGACAGCTCTTTCTTGCCTAAACATGAGAATAGACTATCACAGTAGTCCAATCGCGAAGAAACAAAGGAATGAATGATTAGCTCCAGATGACCGTGTGACACCATATGACTGACTTTCGAAATTTTTCTTAACCGAAAGAAACAGTTTCTGGTCAGCTCTAAAATCAAAAATAACACCCAGGTTTCTTAGGGAGGGTTTGGACGACTGGCCTGAGTCACCCAAGTACTGTTTAATCGCTGGGATTGAGTCATCATAGGCAATAATCAGTGTTTCTGCTTTGTTAGCATTTAGCTGCAGGGAGTTAGCGCTCAACCAGATTTCCAATTTCCTCTAAACAGCTTTTCAGGGAGCCTAACCTCTAAACCTCAGATGGCTTGCAGGAGCGGTAAAGCTGGATATCATCAGCAAACAAATGGTACGAAACATCACTGAACTTTTGGATGATCTTACCCAAGGGCAGCAAATACAACACAAACACAGCAGGACCCAAAACAGAGCCTTGAGGGACTCCACACAGCACTTCTGCTGAATCAGACTCCACTTGGTTCGCTGCAACACTTAAGTTACGACCAGATAGACAGGAAGCAAACCAATGTAGGAATGGACTCTGAAAGACCTACATGATATCTCAGGCTTCCCAACAGGATCTGGTGGTCAACTGTGTCAAAAACTGACGACAGATCCAGAAGGACCAAGACAGTGCATTTCCATGAATCGGCAGGCATCAGAATATCACTCGACATTTTCAGTAAAGCAGTTTCCATGGAGTGGAATTTACGGAAAAAAGGATTGAAATGTCTCATGGATCTTATGTTGGCCAAGACAAAATGACAGCTAATCAATCAAAAGTCTTTTTCCAGCCTAACCTGTGAAAGGTAATCCCGTGAGATCTCGTTTGGACTGTAAACCAGTCGGTACAATTCCATGCAGAACATAAATCAGGCATCTTCCCCGTTCTCTCTTGCCACATCCAATACGGCGGTGACGTCCACGTAAGATTCGGCGCTCAATGCGGCGTCTACGTCACCAGAGGAACTCGCACATGCACCTACCCGACCCACTAAACCTGTGAGCCCATGTCAGGTTCTTGATTCAGTCAAGGTTCACCAGTTCCCAGGTTCGAGTGCTCGCTCCGGCGTGAGCGAGCGAGCAGCTCGGACATAAACAGGAAGTGGAAAGGAGAGTTGGTTGGAGGCAAGGAGCAGATGTGTTGCTTTTTCCACGGGATTCATACATTCATACAACTGCAGTTAGAGTAAGAGTTGTTACCTGCTTTCCTTTTGAATTTAGGTGGTGAACAAGTTAACACAAGCGAATACCCACAATCGTCTCGGTTCAGTAAAAAACGATTATGTCACTATTATGGATTCCTGCTCGCTTTTCTTTGACATAGGCTGTTGGGCTAGCACGCTAATACTGTGTTTGGTAAAACCACACACAATCACACACACACACACACACACACACACACACACACACACACAGATCCACATGTGGTTAACTGCCAGACAAAGCGTGATTTTCCGAGGCAGAACAGAAGGGGAACAATTGTTTGGACAGTATGCCGAGAGAATAATCCCTTTATCTGGTCCCGCTCTGCCTGTCTCTTCATCTCTGACACACACAACTCCCTCCATCACTGTGCGTTACTTACAGCTTCTCTCAGCAGCTCATCTCCAGGCCTCACTGATGGCACATCAGTCCTCACGTACAACAAGAAGAGGAAAAATCGGAGGAACCAGCAGAGGAACGAGTGTTCGCGCCGACAGTTCTGTCGGGGTCCATTCCCATTTCAAAGGAATATTTAGGCCCTGTCTGTACGGAAACGTTCCTGGGATTTGCATCCAGACGGGAACAGATGACTGGGTGAAAAGTATGCAATAACCAAAGCACACCTACGTGTGGCGCTGTAAAGAGACACACAGACTGAACCATCATTTTGGAGTATAATACAACTAAATACAGCATCAGGAGAATGTGGACTGGGGTGGGTCATGCCAGTCCAAATATTCACATATTATGTTGGCATGTCACCAACGCTCACTTCTTCTCACGTGACAGCAACGGGTCGGTGACGTCATCACTTTCCACACTGCAAAAACAAAATTTCTCACTCCTGTCTACTGGCTTCCTTCCAGGTGCAGGATAGGTTATTTGGAGACTCTAGAAATTGTAAGATTATATTTAATCTCATCCAAAAAAATCTGTGTACTTGACTTGAAAAAATTACTCTCTTTTTATCTGGTTTATGAATGTAAAAACTTGTGAATTTACATGCAAATCACGCCAAAAAAGAATTCTGATCATATTTATGACAATAGGTTTTCCTAAATTAAGTGAATTTTAGATACAATCATGCTTTTTTCCTTTTAAATAAAAAAAGTTCCAGCCATACAAGGTCCTTCATGCTTGTTGATGAGCTCAGACTGCTAAAGACGTAACCAACATGACTAACATGCCGACAAGATTAGATGTTAGTGCACGTTGGCCGAGCGGTTAGTATGTTGACCACACAATCAGGCAACCTAGCTTCCTCTGTGCAGGTTCTGTGTGAGTCTCTACAAATTGGAGACTCTAAAAATTGCTCATAGGTATGGATGGTTGTCTCTTGAGGAATAATACTCCTACATTAGAATATGTACAAATATTTTGCTTAAATCTAGCCTTATAAAAGCACATTTTATCTTCATTTAGGAATCTTATAGGAGGATTTGTTATCGGAGAATTCCCAAATTAGGATTTTATCCTAATTTAGGAATGTTATAGGAGGATTTGTCTTACTTTTTTCCGTGTAATAAGAACATTTTATTTAACTCTAGCTATGTGATTAACAACAACCTGCTTATTTTAGGACTCATTATATTCTTAAAAGTCACAATAATATTCTAGTTATAATAATTCTAGCCAAGCATATTTAGCGTACCCCATTTTTTGCTTGACATAAGAAGAGTCTAATTTTAACATAATTTGGGCTTCTTTCAAGTAGGGCTGTTTTTGCAGTAGGAAAGTAGCGGATAGCATGTCGACACGGAAATAACAATTGACGTATTCAGATGTTCCCTCTCTGGAAGCCGTTTTGAAATAATATAGTTTCAGGTCACCCAGGACGCCGACTGAAACGATAAAATACGTGACCATTTCCGGGTGGAGAGAGACGGACAAAAAAAGTTGCCATCACCTCAGAGCTCATGGAAAAATATCATTTCGGATTTCGTTTCGTCACATTTCTTCTTAGAAACAGAGCGAAGCAGCACGCAGCTTCCGCTCCATTTGCGCTTGAATGAGAGCGGTTGCAGCCGCGTGTCGCATGAGCACAAACACCTGTCTTCCGTAAGGTAGAGGGGAGTCATTGATTAAAAAAAAAAAAAAAAAAACATGAGCGCTAACCTCAGGGTCAAATGGAGCGAAAGGTTTGCTGAAACACACACGCAGTCAAGTCACGTGTGTGTGCTGCCGTCCAGCTCACCCCCGTGCAGCAGAGGCGGCCGACACATTGTTGGTGCTACAATAGCGATTAGAAGGCCGAGCGAGGCAGAAGGAAAAGCCGGCAAATCTTATTGTGCGTCACACAATGGCGTTTGGAGCGCCAGCGACATGAAACCTTTATGGTGGCCTTGGCTGGAGCAGTACCATTAGCACATGAAGGCTGTCTTTCAATTAAGGACCTTTGAGCTAAGTGACCTGCGGTAGCCGTGGCAACAAAAGTGCTGTACACAAAGGAACAAGCCGGTATAGCACCCACATCATGTTGCCGCTGCAGTATATTTAGGGCCTTATGAGACATCTCATTATAAACATTTAGTTAAAGTTCGCCATTTCTGAAATATCGCGCAAAATTGTCCAATGAATTGTCTTGCCTGCTCAGATGAAGTGGTGAACAGACGTTTCAAGCTTCACACGGAGATGGAACTTTTATTTTTATTATTCTGAATACGAATAAACTAACCGAGCCATAAGATTCCTATGTCTATCCCAAATCTGTTATCTGTTCATTTGTAGTTATGTAGCTTGATGGCTTTGCTTCGTGCCCTGAACTCCACTATAGAAATGTGTGTTTTCTACACTTTCCTTTCCTAAACTATTATTTCATGATGAAAGGGAAAATGCGCCCATTGCTGAAAGCTTTTTAATACGTCGCCTTGACTTCGGCTGCATTGTCTTTTTCATCCTCGTTTTCATTTGTTGTATATCGCTAATGTTTGATAGCAAATGCTAACTGGACGTAATACACCAAGTTTTCAAAGTCTAATGAACGCTACGTAGCGATTTTGACTGACATGCTACTCAGGTTATGTACACAACAATTGAGGAATTATGTGCAATTATCTTTATTGCCACAATGAATTGAATTGTGAATTATTGAATGGTATCAACTACTTGAATTACCTGTAAACTTTGACACTTTGAATGTGAAATACAAACGGTTAGTATTTAGTATAGTAGCTTGAAAGTTTACCGGTTAGATTTTATATATACATTATGTTATACTGCATGATTTATAGTCGGGATCCCGAAGATCAGATCGGCTGCCGATCCGCTGCATTTTGAAGATCGGATAGTATCGGCTTCCGCCACGAGATCGGGCCGATCCGGTTGCCGTATAAACATCCGTAACTCTGGGCCACACGCCAACATGATAGGTGCGGTAATGCACCTCAAAGCTGGTTGCCACTCGACTCCCACCACCTGCAAGAATCAGAAAACCTAACACCACCATGCAGACATGTCCGTGGGGTACCGTGGTGAAGCTTGCACGCAGTGGCAGAGCTACGTGGTGGCCAATGGTGGCCGTGGCCACCCTTCGTCACTCTCCAGCCACCCCACTAGCCATCTAGCCATTTCAAGTATCAACTTATTGCCACCCCCGTGTGAGTAATGGTCTCACTTTGGCCACCCAAATGAAACATTTCTGGCTCGTCCTCTGCTCACACGAGAAGTGCTGCTCCAACCGCTAGTTGTTTATACTAGGGGCCGTCAATAAATTACTATTGCGTTGAAGAGAGTTTGTTAAAAAAAAAGGTCATATACTTTAAATCACACCACAAATTGGTCTATAACCATGTCAAATGATTAGTATTTTGCACGCCCATTTTTTCCAATTTTATCTTTTATTGGAAGGACTTTTATTGGATCCTTTATTGGATTAGGGACCTGACTCACGGAGGTTTGCAACAAAAGCCAAACAATATTGTTGGTCATGCTGTGTAACAAAAAAGTCAATTCAGCAATACTTTGGTTGCATTAATTTTAATGCTTTGAAAAGCTATTTTCATAACCATATTCAATTCCATGAATTGATGTTTGTAACAGAAGATTATTACTAATCTTATAGTAAGAGATAGATCATGTCAAAATATTGTCGCTTTAATTCTACACCAGTAAATGTAAGTAAGTGAGTAGAGCAGGTAATTTAAGTCTGAGATAAAAAATTAAAAAAATCAATAGCAAGGAGGCGGAGACAAGCCCCTGGTTTACACCAGGCCGCTAAATTACCATGAAGAGCATCAGACAAGGGATGCACAGACCGGGCAGCATTGATTATCGGCATGTCGGCTGTGGATCCAACACACACACACCCGCACACACACACACACACACACACACACACACACACACACACACACACACACAGAGGAAGAAAAACGAAATGAGCTGTAACCGAAACGCGCCAGTTTAGTGAGACAGAATACCCTATTAAATATGCATACAAGGCATGCGGCGCAGCCATACTGAGAGAACAGATCGAGCACGTTGAAGCTCTGATAAGGATGAAACGTTAGCTGCCGGTCTGCTCCGCTGCACTTTCCGTGCAAAACGACAAACTTCCATTGTTTGCCAATCATGTTGGGCACAGACTGTCATTAACAACTGACAGTGAATCTGAGTTACATTTTGAAGTAAGACCACGACAACAATTTTTCTGTACGCTAACATAAACCTTGCTCAAAACACACATGGTGTACACAATAAAATACAGCACCAACACGTGTCCAACTTTTATTTTGACAACATACCCGGAAATAGGGCTGGGCGATATGGAACAAAACTCATATCCCGATATATTTAGGATTGAATATCGATATACGATCTGTATCCCGATATTTTTCCAACAAAGTGTGCTTACACAAAGTCAAAGCCAAAGATGCATGCAAAGTTTTGTATTAAAAATGTTTTAAATCTTAAAAAAACTACCTACTGCAATAAAATAGTCAATTCTCGTTTTGAAATAAATATAGAAAAAGTGAAATATAATCTTCAATCTTAATCAGGCTGCACTCACGGTAGTCCCTCTGCACGTTCCCCTTGGTAACAGACGGTAAGCATGGTTTCTTGGTTTATAGTATAAACCATGCATGGTTTATACTATAAACCATGCTTACCGTATAAACTTGATACTGTCTTTTCCGCTGTCAGCGCTTCACTCCCGCTATGCAGCCTCTCCTCCCCCGTATCCCTGCGGCGATCTCCGGTCGCTCGGCGTAGCGAAGGAGTGCGTGGCTCAAAGCTAACAGCTGCTCCCAAGTGTAAACGTGAAGTCATGCGTCCTCCACAACAAGCAAGAGGCTAGCTACAAATGTAACGAGATGAACATCCATAGCTGCACACTTGCTTAAGTGGTCGGTATGGCACAAAAAAACTATAAGCAAGTTCGGCGCCATCTTGAAACATGAGACCTCCGCATCAAAAGCAGTCTATATTGATATGAACAATATGCTTGTTTTTGATATAGTGCTTAAAAAATATCCAGATTTTAAAAATAACCTAGCCTAACCGGAAGTAATGAACGCTAGCCTATTACTGTTTATTGTAGTGATGTGTGATACCAATGATGGTGTTTCCCATCCGATACTGTTTAAAATTCAGGACGGTATCTGCGATATCGATGCGATACCAATACTTTGTGCAAATTCATCTGAAGTGTCTGGTCAATTTTAAAAAGCAGTGTATTTCGTATCATAGCACAAAGAATACAGGACATTTAATTAATTCATCCATCCATTTTTTTTTATGCCGCTTATCCTCATTCGCGGGTTGCGGGTATGCTGGAGTCTATCCCAGCTGACTTTGGGCAAGGGGCGGGTTACACCCTGGGCTGGTTGCCAGCCAATCACAGGGCACATATAGACAAACAACCATTCACTCTCACATTCATACCGATTGACAATTTCAAGTCTCCAGTTAACCTAACATGCATCTTCGGAATGTGGGAGGAAACCGGATTACCCGGAGAAAACCCACATATGCACGGGGAGAACATGCAAACTCTGCACAAAGATGCCCAAAGAAAGATTTGTTTAGTCATTTTAAACCCTGGAGTATACTGAGGTAGCGGGGTGAGTTACAATATAGCCAAGCTAATATACGTACAACAACAAAAACTTTCGTTCACGATTCACACATGGCTCCGTTTACGATCGGTCATTGCTTCAACAGACTGAAACGTTTCAGACAAACATTACCTCAAATGACTACAGTAGCCAAAGTAAGATTTTTATTGGAGAATCAATTTTAGAGCTTGAAGAGCTGGTATCGAAAGTATTGATATTTCGGGAGCGATCCGCACATCACTAGTCTACAAAAGTCCAGGAACAGATAGCGACTAGGGATGTAAATCTCCCTTTTGATAGACGATTCCATGCGAATCTAGATACATAGGTAACGATTCGATGCAAAAACGATATTTTTGAAAAACAGAACGAGGTGGAGCTTGCTCGGTGGTGGGAGGCGGTCCCTCTCCGTTCATGCATTCTAAGTGACAATTACACAATCACACATTTGCGCACCTTTATGTACATGAAGACTTGCACACATACACAAATACCTGTACACACGTACATACTGTATGTACACACGTACATACTGTATGTGTACTGTACACGTACATATGCACACTCACAGTACATACAGTACGTACTTCCCCACATAGCTGTTTCAATGCAGTATTATCATTGTGGTCGTTGATATGATTTTGTCCTTTCCGTCACAGACATTTGCTGATGTAGTCCTGTTTGTTTCTGTTTTTTTGTTATTGTTGTCGCAATTGTTGTTGTTGCTGTTGTCCTTGTCTCTCTCTTTTTTGTCCCCCCCTCTGTTTTCTTTTCTCTTCTTCTCTATCCCCTCCTGCTCCGGTCCGGCCGCTGCAAATTTGCATAACAAGAAAACATCAAAGTCAAATAACTTCTGTATAACAGGGGAAGTGTAGCTCCCACTTTTCCCTGGCAGAGCAAATCTGTTGAGCATGTGAGGGATTTTAGATCAACAATACCATCTGCCCTAATGGCTGGACAGGACAAAAAAAACAACAAAAAAAAAACAGACCGATTCGATACGATTCGATGCAGTGTAGAAACGATACGATTCAGTTTACGTTCGTTAATGTAGATATTAACATTACATTATAAAATAACGATGCCAATTATATGCCAGTTGATTATATGATTATATAATGTGTAAAAGAGCACATCATATCCCCAAGCATGCTGTAAGGCACTGGCAAAAATCAAGTCAACAGAATAACATGTCAAATGTATATACTGTATCATTAAAGTTACACAGGGCAAAAAAAGACTTGCTTAATGAACATCTTTTTGTTTGAGGGGCTCAATATTTTACATTCTATATTTCATATCTATATTTTTATACCTGTTACATGTGGAACATGTAAGTTTTAACATGTCTTAATGGAAGTGGAGGTTTGTATACTGTGTGCAATGACAATAAACATCCATCATCTATCTAGCTATATAAAATATAACAGTGAATAAACACAAGTCTTAGCCTTCATTCCAATCAGTAATACAAAATAAATAAATAGTACAAACCCCCTTGAAGAATGACACATCTCTTCCAAGCACAGGTAAGTAAATAGAAGTATTTGTCACATGAGTGCAATGAAAATGCTGTTTTAGCTTGGAAAATAAACAATCCCATACTCAAAATGTCATAACAATGGTAATCGCACAACGTTTCAGATTGAGCATAGTGCTGTCAACACTCCAGGAGCAACATAACATTTCCAAAGCATAAGAGTTACCATACGAGTTAACCGTTTGTTTTTCTTTTGTTGTATATTAGCTTGGCTATACTGTAAATCACCTCTACCTCAATATACTTCAGGGTTTAAAATAAATTCATTATTAAATTATGAATTTATTTCAATTAATAATGTATTTAATTAAAACATTAGTTAAATGTCTTGTACTCTTTATGCTATGATATGAAGTACACTACTCTTTCAAATTTACCAGACACATTAGCTGAATTTGCAAACGGTATCGGATCGGTATTGCCTATAACGGCCTGAATTTTACTCAGTATTGGATTGGAAACTGAATCAATGGTATCGCACATCACTAGTTCCTAATGCTATAAACAGGAGGGGTGGACAAATCAATACCAAGGGCAGGATCCGTATTAGATCGATACGCGCGTTTTTTTTCACTTCTCTTCTATGTTTTTGTTTTTACAAATACGTCTTAATTGCTGTGTTGTTCATATTGACACAAGCAGGGCTTTGCAGGCAAAGAGACAAAGGATTTGAATGAGAGTCAACAGTTATGTTGCTCAAACAATTGTATGTCATGAAAGGGAATAATTGTGTTATACAATTTTTATACAGTTGTTCCTTTTGCCTAAAATCTGTGTCCTGTGTTTTATTCAGATGATGATCTTCAGCAACAAATTAAAGGCAAAAACACAAAATGATCTAATTATCTGGAAAAAGTTCAAATGAACTCCTCTGTGAATCACCACCTTATCGTGGTGGAGGGGTTTGGGTGCCTGAGTGATCCTAGGAGCTATGTTGTCTGGGGCTATATGCCCCTGGTAGGGTCTTCCAAGGCAAACAGGTCCTAGGTTACAGGCCATACCAAGAGTGATTCAGAAGACCCTATGAAAAAAAACAACAGGAGGGACCGCACCTTGCCCAGACGTGGGATACCGGGGGCCTCACCCTGGAGCCTGGGTGAGGGGCTCGCAGGCGAGCGCCTGGGGGTCGGGCCTTCACCCATGGGGCCCGGCCAGGCCCAGCCCGAAGAAGCCACGCGGGATCTCCCCTCGTAAACCCGCCACCTGCAGGGGCAAGCATAAAGGTTCGGTGCAATGTGTTTTGGGTGGCAGTCGAGGGCAGGTGCCTGGGCGACCTGGTCTTCGGCGGCCAAATCTGGTTGGATCTGGTGAGGAGCTCGGTCATCTGGGAGGGGCTCAGAGTAGAGCCACTGCTCCTTCACATTGAGAGGAGCCAGTTGAGGTGGCTCGTGCATCGAGTCCAAATGCCTCCCGGACACCTCCCTGGTGAGGTGTTCCCTGGCATGCCCAGCCAAGAGAAGGCCACAGGGCAGACCTGGAACATTAGACCAGGGATTATGTCTCACAGCTGGCCTGGGAACGCCTGTTCTCCCGGTGGGACTGGAAGAGGTGGCCGGGGGCCGGGAAGTCTTTACTGAGACTACTGCCCCCACAACTCCAACCCGGATAAGCGGAGGAAAATGGGTGGATGGATGGATGGATGGATGGATGGATGGATGGATGGAAGTTCAAATGAAGTATCGTTATCAGCAATACTGGCCTTGCATTTACTTGGTGTCAGATCTTACAGTTTCAACATTATTAGAGCCCTGTAGATATGAAATAACACCCCTATTATTCATTGTTTACACCAGATTGCACAACTGTTATGCTACAGAGACTCTAGACGGCCGCTACCTAGCAAACTAGCGATATAGCAAACTAGCGATATAGCAAGCTAGCGAGCTGGGGAGGAGAACCTTTTTTCACTCTGCATCCATGGCTGGCTACATTGACTGCAAGGCAGGGTGTCATGTAACGTTACTGCTGTCTAGTGACCAGAATTCAATTCAATTCAAGAGTTTCATTTTCATATGCACAGTAAAACAGGCAGTTCTGCTATGCAATGAAATTCTTCTGTTCATTCCCCCAAAAAAAGAAAGAAAACACAAGAAAATGAATAAGAACCAATAGGGTACCAATAAATTAAGCAACAACAACAGAAGAGACATTAATACCAATAAATAAATCATTAAATAAGTAAATAAATAAAGTGCTATGAGTGTGTGCGTGTGTTGCGTGCGGCGTGCTTCGTTGAGAAGCCTGATGGCCTGTGGGTAAAAGCTGTTTGCCAGCCTTGTGGTCCTGGACTTCAAACTCCTGTAGTGTCTACCTGACGGTAGGAGTGTGAATAATGAGTGTTGTGGATGTGTGCTGTCCTTGATGAGGTTGTGTGTTCTTCGTAGGACTCTAGTTTTATAAATGTCTTGCAGTGAGGAGTGGGCTGCCCCAACAATGTTCTGTGAGGTCTTGATCACCCGCTGGAGTGCCTTCCTATCACGTGTTGTACCAGTCTACCAGAAAGCATTTATTCATTGATTAATTTCTGGAAAATTGCAATATAGCAATTGAGAGATAATCGGACCGCGATATTTCGACGGACAACTGTACAGTATTGCAAATCATGGTATTGGTACCATAATGTGCAGTATTGCCCAACCCTATCTTAGAGGACTGAAGAGCTATATGAACACCGAAATGCTAGTTTACCTAAAAACAAAAGGGGTGGGATTAGTAGAAGCATTTAGAACTAGAACTGCTTCGTAGCGAGCAAGTGACATGGCCTGCTTTGTATTGAAAAGGTTCATTCCATTTATGCATTTACTTTTTAATGTAAATCCAGCAGGCTCTAACATGTCAAGCCAAAGTCCCAGGCGTCCCCATAAATGTCAAGTCCTCTCAATGTCACTTCCCCGCCATCGACTGTAGCGCGAGAGGACGTTTTCTCTGGTGAACCTGTCAGCTTTATACGGCTGTTAAAATGATCAAAGTCCCTCTTGGAAATCCACAGAGGGAAGAAACACCACGCAGACAGACGGAAGCACGAAGTCGAGGAGGACACGGAAGTGCTCTGAGTTAGGAAACGGCACTTTGCGGCTGTAGAGTTACGTCTGTCGACGAATGAAGATGATGGAGGAGGGACCCAGCAAATATGAGTAAATAAATGATTTACAGTACATCAAATAACAACAACAATAGAAATCCAGATTTTGTTGTGAAATTCCTCGACAGCTGCAGCAAATTGGTTAGCGTCATTAATTCGTTCCAGAAGGTCCGACTCTAATTTTCCCCATAAAAAATCATGTAAATAGATTGTTTCCATTCCAATCATAGTCTAGTCTGACATGCAGAAAACAAATGAAAGGGATAAATGAACATTTAAGGTTACTTTTAGCTTCACTGAAGACGTGATTGTGGACGGGAGTGAAAACAGGAAGGTGGTGGTGGTTGATCTCGCTGCCACATCGTGTCTTTGGGAACAATCACGTCTTCAGTGAAGTTAAAAGTAAAATCGAACGTTCATTTATCACTTTCATATATCATTTTTAATGCATTTAGAATTGTTTTATGCATGTAAAACTATAACTGAAAAATTATAAAACAAGCTTTGTGTTAACATTTTTGAGAGCCATCACAGTCAGGTCGTGACTTCTGGTTTGTTTAGCTAGTGTTTTAGTATCAACTGGTTTTGACATTGTTTCTCAGTAACTCAGGCCATCTCCACACAAACACGGATATTTTCAACAACGTACATTTGCCCCTTGCCGATCTCCATCCAGATAGTGGCGTTTCAAAACTTTTTCCGTCCACACAAAAAGGCATTCGCAGGCTGTCATGCGCATGCCATAGTGATGGCGGTGCTGCATCCAAGGACTGTTGAGGCAATTTTAGCTCATCAGAAGCGTCAATGACATAATTTTCATAGATGGCACAAGAGCAAACATGGCCATTCGCAGGAGAAGACATGTGGACTGCTAGTTTATTTCACATTTGTCAGCAAAATGTATTGAATATAAAACTGAAAATGTATGAAACATATGTTGTTTATTAAAATGTAGCAGGTGTTGGTTATCACTATCATGCTCTAAAGTGTAGCTCATTTATCGGTCAAGACAAAACTCCATCGCCTGTGACATTATCATTGCTGAAAATTGGCTAATTTTAAACATATAAGGCATGCATATATAACATATAAGACATGCATATATAACATGTAAGACAGGCATATATAACATATAAGACAAGCATATATAACATGTAAGACAAGCATATATAACATATAAGACATGCATATATAACATGTAAGACAGGCATATATAACATATAAGACATGCATATATAACATATAAGACAGGCATATATAACATATAAGACATGCATATATAACATGTAAGACAACCATATATAACATATAAGACATGCACATATAACATGTAAGACAACCATATAGTATAACATATAAGACATGCATATATAACATGTAAGACAACCATATACAGTATAACATATAAGACATGCATATATAACATGAAAGACAACCATATATAACATATAAGACAGGCATATCCACTACTGATCAAAATCTTAATACCAGTTGCAATTTGCACATTTGGATCTTAAGTAGAGCTACAATATGCAAAAACAAGAAGGGGGAGTGAGACAAAAAGCACTTTGAAAAAGTGATGTATTGAAAACAACAATTAAACCGAAAGAGGCTTTTTATCAGCTGATCAAAAGTTTGTTTTGCCAAGGGGCGTTGAAGGAGACGAGCTCTTTGAATTTGTTTCTTGTTTTTTAAACCCTTTTCCCGCAGATGCCGTCTGATGATTATTACGCTGCAGTCGGCACCAGTAAGGGCCTTAATTTGGGTCGAAGACCCCCCTGTGTCTTGATGGACAGCCAATCGGATCCTCCGGATCAGCGCAGGTGTAATTTTTTTTGGGTCTACCACTTGACTTTTTTGTTCCATAATGCTCAGGATCTTTCAAAAAATGTAGAATGACAGATTTACTGCACCCAACCTATGAGAGCCCTTGCTTATGCAGCTCGACAATCCGACCACGTTCAAAAAGCTTCTTAGCTTTAGCCATCAGGAGGGCATGACAGTGTGAATGCCTGATAGAAAATCAAAATTTTGAGCAGATTTTGTCTTTTATAGCCTGTGGCCTTTTGATCAGGTGATAAACAACCTATTTCAGTTTGGGGTTTTTTGTTTAAATTACAAGTTACAAATGTTTTTTGTCTCACTCCCCCTTCTTGTTTTTGCATATCGTAGCTCTACTTAAAGTCTCATTAAGATCCAAATGTGCAAAATGCAAATTCTAGCAATTTTTCAACTGGTCTTAAGATTTTGATCAGGAGTGTATAACAGGGAGGCTTTCACTGTGTGGGCGAAGCAGCTCAGTCAAACGCAATCACAAGTCTTGCCATGCCAACATTCCCATGCCGTTCTTCCGAAATAACGACATGCTTGTGAAAGTGGTCCCACCAGCGAGAGGTCCGATCAGGTCTTGCACCAAATCGACATTGTTGGCGGGAGTGTCGTAGCAGTTTTAGTTTTACAGAGCAAAACAGCAGCAGCAGCGTCCTCCGAAGCCCATAATGGCTCCTTTGTTTGTCAATGTAAAGCCAAAGTAGGCGTATGTTTACTCTTATACATACAAAACATCATTTCAGTATGCTTAAAAGCAGCAATGTAATGTCTGCCATTGCACACATTCAATTCTACTTACAGTATCTCATGTGGAAGCAATTGTTACGTCATCTGTCCGCAACAAGCCAAAAGCTCGGTCTTCGCCTTCCCCACGCATACACTGAAGATGGAGTTTTCCAATATCTTCACCCTGGCCGGAGTTTTCCAAAAGCTCAGTTTTTAAAGGAAAAGTGCACTTATTTTGGAATTTTACCCATCACCCACAATCCTTATGTAAGACATGAACACACTTCTTTCTCTTTTCTGTGCATTCTAAAGATATAAAAACAGGTAAAAAGAGGCAGCTAATTAATGCACGTAATGGGACACACCTATTCCTCCTAGAAAGGCTGCTATTAAAACCCCTCCAAAAAGCTCCAAGAAGGTTTTATGGTTTTCTATCCATGCTGTGAGCATGTAGTAACAGGTACATTCATGATAACATGGAATACTTACACTATTTTGGGAACTTCCTTCCTGGGTGCATTGGTTTCACATAACAACATAGAAAGGAACGCTACACCTAGCGTTAGCTTAACAAACTCAAAAACAAAAACACAGCAGCAGTGGAGGCAGCTCCAATACGTAGTGTTGCCTTTCGCTAGCTAGAGTGTGTGGTGAAGCTAGTCGCTAGCCGGCTAGTAGCTAGCCTGTGTGGTGTGGCGACGTGTCACTACGCCAGTAAAAATGTTATTAATGACAATGTCGCTGTAGCTTGGTTAATATGCAGGTCACATTAAGGAAAAGGTGCGTTGTTGGTGCTTTTTGGAGGTTTTTCAGAAGGCCTTATAAGTGGAATAGGAATGTCCCATTACATACTGTTTTTATCAGTTTTTATATCTTTAGAATGTACAGAAAAGAGAAAAACATGTGTTCATGTCTCACATAAGGATTGTGGATGATGGGCAAAATTCCAAAAATGTGCACTTTTCCTTCAAGGACAAAAACCTACGTTTGTGTGTGGAATGAGAGGCCAAATTGCACAGAAAAATGTTTTAAAAATCCATATTCGTGTAGACAAAGCCTCAGTTCAAATGTATGTGTGCACGGAGCACAACAAATGACGATCATTCCCTTCCCGGATGAGTCCTTTCCTGAATTTGCAGTCCCAGCAGGCACACTCATTTTGTATCCCGCCATAATCCCTCGCTCAGCTGCTCAGGCCAATATGGCTGACAGGCAGGAGCAGAAGAGTGGACAGGGACGTGAAGATGTCCCCTCTCAATAAGGCTGACAAAACACTGCCAACATTGGATTGCTGCATTAACTTTCTTTGGATGCCACACACACACACACACACACACACACACACACACAGAAACACAAAGATGTTCTCAGTGGATGTGCTTTTTGCACCTGACTGATATTGGACTAAATGCAAGTTTGTGATGGTGTGTCCATGTGATGTAGAGGGGCCAACATGCCTTCATTGATTCCTGATTCCACGTTCTGGAAATGCTCATCACATTTCTTAGTGATGTTTGATGGACACATGGACGTTTTGGAGCCATTTTCTGTGGAACCGATCTTTACAAAACCATGTTTACAGTACAAATGGCTTTTTTATATTAAGGTTAAAAATGAATGTGTGCATAAACACACAATCATTCTACAGGCACGATGCTGGGCGATTGCTTTGGGCTTTATTAACTGGACATGCAATGTGTGAAAGTTGCAGTATGTCACCAGCCCAAGATTACAGTTTTTCCAACCAAAAAATATCAGAATTCCAAGTTGTGCGTCACCATTTTATCTTTTAACACTAGGAGTCCCACAGTCCAGCCATTTGGCTTTTCTACCTTTCATGCCCGAAGGGTGCATTGTTCCTGCATGGGTATGCATTGTCACCACCACTTCCCGCATCCATGAAGCAGTCCTGGCATTATTTAGGCCCGCTGCGTCCCGTGTGACGCCACGCAACAACAGGCCCCACCACTACAGCGTCATTAATTCCTCCATGTGCAAGGGACCTGCAAGATATTCAACGCCAGAGAAGAAGCGTATGCAACAAAGAAAGGGAAGTCTATATTTTCACACAGCTGCCGATAGCGAATGTGCAAGGAGCAGGAAGGAGGCAATAAACTAGACCACTGGCATGCAAGTGTAAACGTGGCTTATGTTTGGCTCTTTTTTTTCTTGTGACGTAAATGACGTGATGTAAATTGGCGCCACGGAAGTGGTGGGTGACGCTTCAGCGGGCTTGTTGCCTTTCAGCACCTCTGCGCTGTCCACAGTCAACTTGGCCACTTTTCCATGGTGGTGATGTGAATGTGATATGAACAATGGGCGCCGCAAACAGGAGGCGACAAACAACTGCGATCGGCGAAACTCCTCGCCAACGCGTGGCAAACCTGCGTCCAACCTCAGCAGCGCTGTGGGAGGCCTTGCTTATGCAGCGCAACAATCCCACCGATCAGGTGATCAGGAGAGTAGTGCAACATATAAACTGCGGACACTGAAGTTCAATAACTCTGCAGGAGCTGTTGAACCTGACAGAGTGACGTCATTGAGTAGATCGTCATGATGAGGCCTGTGATCCGACTCATCTTAATGCTGTTCTCCAAACAGTCTCTCTTGGGTTTGACACACGTCTTCGGATGCTCACTGCACTGAAGTGTCATGATGTTTGCTGATCTCACAAACGATGATACAGAGCGGATGTTTTAAGATACAATCAGACTTGAAGGCGCTATCATAAAACGTCACAGAAGTTTCCCGGGTATGAACTTACAGACCACAACACAAGCCTACTCTTTTTTTTCTGCTTTTAGGTATTTCGTTATGTAAATGCCAAATCCAAATATAGCAAGTTTGCTTCTCCATGTTTCTCCTACATTGGTATGCTGTGCATTAAAATAAGCATTGTGTTTATCCCATACTTTTATGTGTATTTGATTTTTTATTTTCTTCTTCCCCCGTTGTATGCCTGTGCATACGGTATGTAATGCATTAAAAAGAGTGGTCAGGCGTGTAAGTTGGCGGGGCTGTCACTCAGGGCAGAGGAGGAAGGGGCCACGACCTCGCAGCTGAAGCATACCATAGGGAAAATGAAAAAATATACTGTTTTCTTCTTCTATAACATCTGAAGTAGGATGCGGAGGCATTGTGGCTTCCTCTACCATCAGACTTATGAAAGACCTTCATGGACAGGCTCTGCGACAGACAATAAGATCAGTCAATGAAGCGGCCGAAAGCAGCAGCCAGAGGCTATGGATCAAGCGTGAGCACCCTTGCTGGGCTCAAAGAAGAGGGAGGGAGTGGCACACCTGGGACGCCAGGTGTTGCCGATGAGCTCTCTGGAGGTGTCGCGGGCCTATCAGTGGGCCTATCATCGAAACACCAGTGAAGCAGGGTGCCCACTTGATGAAGTTTGAAACCCACCCCCCTTCCTGCCCTTACCCAAGGATGGGGTGTGGAGGGGAAAGGGGGAGGCTGAGTGACGAACCGGTGGGCGGGTGAGTTTTTTGGTACCAGGTCGGGATCTCACTGCCTAGCTCGCCGCCCTCCCCCCACGTCTCCCCCCACCTGCCAGGCACTACTCTACTCATGATGGGACACAGGCTCAGGCTTGATCACCCTGAAGTTGGCCGCCTTTGACGAGGGTGTCTAGTGTTGAAAGGCCGAAACGCCCAACGATTCAAAAGTACGCTTCTGATGATGTGGCCCAAAATGTACATCCTAATCAGGATTAATACATTTGAAAAATGTGATTAATTTGATTTTTAACTTTGTGAAAAATTTTTATAATTTCACAGCCCTAATTTTTACCTACTATTTGTAAAAATGCAAAAATGTCTTATTCGTGTTGTATTATTATATTGTATTATTTATGCTATTTATATTGTATTGCATTTTATATGAGAGTGTTTTTCTTTTTCTTCTGCAACCAAGCACTTTCCCTTGTGGATCAATAAAGTCTGTCCACGTCCAAGTCTACGTAAAACTATAAAAATGTGTTTTGTGCTAACAACTTTGGAGAGTGGACTGCTCATGGCATCATAAACGGGCTATGTAGCTGACTTCGCGTTCCGGTTGCCATTTTGTAACCTTGCAAGCTTGCCTCTTTGTTAGACGCTAAGGACGTTTTGCGAGAAAAATACATGAAAGTACTCATGATGCCAAAAAAAGTTTGGAATAAACAATAAGAAAATGAAAGTACTCACTAAATAAAAGATTTTTGTCATGCTGCTGTCATAGCGTCCCAGAAGACTTTCTGGGCACACATGCAGGCGTGAACTCACAGCAGAGCCAAGAAAGTGACATATTCACAACAATAATACAATAATAACATTTACTGTGACAACTCTGACATAACACACACACACAAAAATGGCCACAAGTATGTTTTTTGACTGCCAGTAAGTGGCACTGACAGCTGCAAAATAAAAGACCAGTGAGCTGCTTATCTAGCCCTGGAATGAAAGCCCATATGATTATTCTAAGATTCTTGAAATGTGGATTGACTTACTGCCACCTTGGCACGCTAGTGATGTGTCGGTTGCGAACCAATCGGCTCTAAGAGCCGCATCTTTGAAATGAAAGATCGGAGCCGGTTCACGTAGTTGGGAGCCAACTGGGAGCCGATTAATTTTTTCCTCATTGTTTTTTTCTGTTAAAGGCAAATTTTTTTGGTTTTAAGATTTGTGGCAGCGTCTCCGTGTCCACGCAGAGCAGAGGGAGGGGCGGGGTTACACATGCTGTGGTGCTCTTAGAACCGATTCTTTCGTGAGAAACATTTTAACATTATCATATATTTTTATAGCTGTTCATTGAATTTTGAATAAATCCATTTGAATCATTGATAAACATTTGATATCATGTATTTTGTACATTTGTGATTTCATTTTACACAATACACATCATTTGGTAAGGTAATAATTTAACACAAACAAATTTGAAGAGCCACTTGGGAGCCAAAAGTACCGAAATTTCCATCATTATTTTCCACGGCCTTGTGGGTTTTTGCCTTTTTATTTCCATCTGTGGGACAATATTCAAACATTTGTCACATTTGTCCCAAGAAGTTTGCCGACTGCATTGTAGTGAGGGGGACGTTCTGGGTAGGACTGTCTGGTTTAGACATCATTTTGTCCTCCTCTTCCAGCCCCGCAAGAAGTAACAAATATATTTTTTTAATTATAAATATTTCAACATTCGAACACACAAGATTATCATGTGGTTTGGTGTCATGAGCACTTTAAGAACACAGAACACAGCGCACCGTGTTGTACGCTAAGTGGAAAACATGCCTAAACCGAGGCAAAATTTTGGTGTAAATGTTCGACATTAAGTGAAAAACACACTAACCAGGGCGGCGGCTAGCCCAGGTTCCACCTTTTTACTTTAAAAACACGTTTATGAGGTGAGAGAAACGTGAAGAAATCCAAGTCAGATTTTATTTAAAAAGCCGCTAAACAGATGTTTGGAACGACTGTCGGCTGTCTTAAAAGTCATTCAATGTCACTGAATGACATCATCGTCTAATTTGCATAACTGGCAAGCTCCCGTGTGTATGCGACTCATTCAGAAGGCGTACAGCTTACCTTCCCCTCCGATTTCATGTCAAAATTTGCATTAAAAGTGGCTGCTGTAACATGTCAATTACTTCCAGGTCCAATAACACTCCTGTTTCTCTTTAATTGCAATTGTTCGCTCACGACAAAAGAAGCTAACAAGCTAATAGGTAAGCTCACTGAGCTGAAAAAATAAATAATACTTCCCCTAGTGGTTCGGCCTTGGAGGGGACGGCAAACTGACGTCATAAGCATAATCCTAGCTTAAGAACGATACAAGTCTCCCAAAGTCTGAAAAAGTTCTGTCGCTTTATTGGAAAAGAGTTGCTAGTCTGCAAATATAGCAAACACCGATTGCATCATTATAATAAATAGCAATTAGTAGAAACATGTTTACCTTGATAAAGATTTGAGGTCATGTTTTATGGATGTAAAGAAACAAAGAAGCTCGGTAGAGCTCAAGTGTTTTGTCCTTCGTTCTGCTGAAAGCCAAATGTTCCAGAGAGAGATACAGGTGCTGATATAAAACAGCGAGAAAGAAATCCACGCGGTAGCTCAAAGGACGAGCCGCCAGTCCGACAGTTTAAGCAGACCGCCTAAGACGAGTCGGCAATTACGCGAGGTCAGCTGACACCCCTCGGCGAATTGGACGTAACGGGAGCCGTCTTGTCTTGAGGCGGCGTTAACAAGCATCACTTCCTGGACACCCTGCAGTGCCGTTCATTCTAGAATGACACTGCCTTCCAATTACAGGATATTGAAATTTGCCTCTCCTGGTGTTCACAACCTCTGTTGGCGTTAGCAGTCTGCACATTGATGATTAACACCCACGCTGCTGGAGTACTTCACTCACATGGACAGTACAGCCCCCCCCTTTCGCAGGGGTTGCTTTCCACGCCTACCAATGAATACAGCCATAAAAACATTTATTTTTAACTAGGGCTCTAAAGCCATTATATTATTTAATCACGATTAATTGCATTTTGTCTATAGTTAACTCGTAATTAATCACAGAAATAAGTTTTTATCGATAATAAGTAGGCCTGTCACCATAACAAATTTTGCTGGGCAATAATTTTACTACAAGATATTGTCAATAAACAATCTCTTGTCATCCAGCCTGTTTGGTAGAGACAGAGGAGGAAAACAAACACAAATGCCCGGTCAATATATAGAGGCCGGCAAAATGATCCAGTTCCTTTTTATTTATCGTGCTGTTAATTGATTTATTGATTATTGTATGAAACTGGATTATGTGTTTGCTTTATGCACATTTTTGTTTATTAAACAAAACAAATCTGGCCCGCACTGCTATTGCATTCAGCCAGCGTAACTGCTGGGAAAATACCATTGAGGTTATTTACCTGCCTCTTTTTACCTGTTTTTATATTCTTGCACGTAATGGGACACACCTAAGAAAAAGCTCCAACAAGCTGTGAGTATGTAGTAACTTCCTTCAACATAGAAAGGAACGCTACACCTAGCGTTAACTTTTCCAAACTCAAAAACAAAAACACAGCAGCAGTGGCGGCAGCTCCAATACGTAGCGTTACCTTTCGCTAGTGGCCTGAGGCATTGTGAGCAAGTGTGTAGCTAGTAGCTAGCCGGTGTGGTGTGGCGAGGTGTCACTACTCCTATAGCGTAGTTCTTGGGCCTAAAAATGTTAATAACAATAATAACAATAATAATGTCGCTGTAGCTTGGTTAATATGCAGGTCACATTATGGAAATGGATCGTCGCTGGCGCTTTTTGGAGGTTTTTTCAGAAGATTTTATAGGCTGAATAAATCTGTATTTGCAATTTTTACTTAAGAACATTTTTTAAATGATTTATTGATCGATTCAGACAGACAATAAATGTCTAATACAGTTCACTGGACAAATATTTATTTTATATTATCATTATTCCTTTTTTTATATTCCATCATGATAGGTGAGGCCTCCGCTGACCGCACATCCCTGGAATCAATCATTCCCACAAGACAGGGTGGCGCCGAACCGGAAGGAAAAAAAAAAACCCTTTAAAAAATTCATTTTTAAATAACTACATCAAATTTTATGTAAATTCATACCAATTTTGGAAATATGGACCTTTTTTTAATTTTTTTAAAATACAGCTAGAAACCCAAAAATGTTTGCATGATTTTGTTGTTTGTTGCTTCTCTGACAGTCCTTGAACGCGCCATCTAGCTTTCTCCCACGCTGCACAGATACTATATTGTGTTTTTACCCTTTTTCTTTCACGTTATACTTGCTCCCAAATGCTGATACTATGAGGGAATGCATAAAGGTAAGATCTGATGACCTTATTGAGTGCTAATGTGCACATTTGTTCTCTGAAAAACAAACTCCAGGCTTGTACTGGTGGATTGTGGCTCTGTATTCATTTAGTGCATTTAATTTAATGTTGTTCCTGTCTTAGTTTTACACCACACACAATAAATGAGATACATTCGATCGCCATAATGTAGTGTCCCCTCCCAGGTCCGTGGAGTGGGGACCACTGCCATAGGACATGTGTGTCAAAAGTGCGGCCCTTGGGCCATTTGGGGGCCCACAGCTTGTTTTTTTTATTAGGAATCGCCCATGAAAAGGAAGCCATATGGTGACAAAATGAATGAGTTGTTTTTTTCCGCTCTGCCAGACCTTCTCCAACAGATGAACTTTAGGTATACTCTATCAGGATGGATGACTTGAACCGGTTCTTTTAGTGATTTGGACTTGTGTAGCAGCACATCCACGTCTCTTTCCGAGGCTGAGTAAAGCGATGGTGAAGCAGAGCAGCACAGGCGGCCTTGCAGTAATGCAACATGAAGGCTGCTTAATAATAATACAGCATGCGGGCTGGCGGCGTAAATAAAACAGTGCGCGAGCGCTCTTTGTCGCGTCCCGGGATTTGGAGCTGCCGCAGTCGGCCGTCCCGCTGTCAGTTAGCGTCGCTCACCCCAGCACGTGCTCGCCTGTCTCATCCTATTGGGACGGCAGAGCTGGCCGGGATGCGGCGGGACGGCAGGACCCTGCGACTCAGTGACGGTGATTTTTCAGCAGCGCTGCAAGACTTTTAATGGAGGGACGGCACGCGAGGTGGCTCACTCACTCAGAGATCCTTGAGATGTTTCTTTCTTGCTACTCCAGTCTGGTTGACTTCTGATTTGTTCAAATTCTGAATTTCTACATAGTAAATCACTAGTGTAAGAGTCAGTGTCAAAAATAGAATTGAAAGGAGGGTTGCATCACGGGTGTGCCTAACACAACTCATTTTCTCACAAACTACCCCCCAGGGGTGGGTAGGCAACCTGCGGCTCTTCAGCCTCCTTGTCGTGGCTGCTTTTGGTCATGACAAAAGGGCGAAAAAGGCCATTTATTAATATCATTATTATCTATGTATTATTTTAATTGGATTTATCTTGGAGTCAATCATCTAATTTTCTCATTTTTCCAAACTATAGCTGAGGCCACCAACGGATGTAGCATTTCTTGGCGTTCCCCAAATTGTTGCATTTTTTGTAATGTTTGTGGAGAACATAGTTGTGGTGACCATGAAGGAGTAAGATCTCGCCACACATGGAAATATCTGAACATGCGTTGGCGCACAACACACATAGGAGTCCGAAAGTGTGGCGTATGAAAAAATTGACATTTTGCCCAAACCTGACACCAGCAAAACGTACAAAAGACACACGTTGCCCATAAGGACGACGCATGAAGACGAACAAAGAGCGTAAGTACGCACCCTCCGTGCGTTTCTTCCGTTTTTTTTGCACGTAAGCCAGCCGCACAAGCCCAGTGGGGAGAGGCGGGGCGCTAGCTTGTGTCGTGTGCTACACGATCAAATACTTTCTTGCTGTGTGTAAAACACCATCTGACATCAATTTCAGCCTGTTTGCGCATCATCATTTTGTGACATGAATAAGTTAGTGACCATGACTGATAAATAAATAATACAAAACTCTCGAGTTTACATTTCAACACCTCCATGTGCACCAAACACATTTTGCTGCATCCAAAACCCGTACTTTGACCACTTTGACCGAATCCAATCAGGAGCTTTCCTTCATCCATGGGAGTTATCACTGATGTGCACTACGGGCCCTGGGTGTGTCTTGGTGGATAGTTCGATGGCGTGGCCCAGTAAGGTGCACTGTATTCGGGCACACGCTCCGAGCAGCCGGTGTGACGTCACAGAGGTCTCTGGCAAACCTTTTGCACTTTTCAAACGCCGCGGCGCTGGCGTTTCAGGTGGCTGATAAGGTTTTTTGTGTGCTCGATGGGAGCATTTGGTACAACCAGCACGTGCAATGTCTTAGTCGGAAAGTGAATGTTTGTTTACACGTGGACTCAGGTGAAGTTACGACAGGCCGTTAACGTCACAGGCAGGAGAAGAAAGGAGCGCTTGATTTTACGGGTAATTTCGCCTCATCGGAGTGTTTTTTATTTAATTAATTAATTGAGTTATTTTTAATGTTATCAGATTTATTGGTATGATGTCATAATTCCCTCATATCGGCCCGATAATTGTAACTGATTCCATCATTTCTGGTGTGGGCTCTTCTTCTCTTAATAACCGACTGTTAGAAAGGGAATACCAAAAAAAAGCCAAAGACAAAACACAATGCACGAGCGTTTTCAATCTTTTGATCAGCGAAACTGAGCCCTCGTAAGGGAAGTCCCACAGACTGGGGCTTCCCTTACGAGGCATATTTTGTTATTTTTCCTCTGCACTTTGGTCACTTTGGGCTTCCACTCGCAGCGTAGCGGCCTTGTGTGTCGATACCTTTGTGCTGAGAGTGCGGCTGTTGCTGAAGCAACATCAGGCTAAGTCTGAAGTGGACTCTTGACACTCTGCTGTTGTCCCTGAGACCAACTCGCTCTAATCACAGAAAAAAAACACACACATAATGGTTTTTCATGCATCTTACTGTCAGCCTCCACTTTGTCGGACAGCCTAAAGCCCCGCGTCATTAGTTAGCATGCAAACGAGAATCCTATTGATATTTCTTAACAAAGTGCCACCACGCCGCTTCGATTTGCTGTGAACTCAGTCCAGATAACAAGAAAATCAACATTTGCCAATTAGTTTAAGGCTTGGGGGGGGGTTAGGTCCAGTCTCATTAGGCTAAATGATGCTCTTCATTGGACATCACCATGACACATCCTCCACTTTGGACCAGCAACAACTCTGCTAAGCAGTTTTAGGCAGTTAGTTGATCACAGTTGCGTGGCCCCCCGCGCCCCCGCCAGCGTACCAGTGTAATATTCATGAAATGCTTGCGGATGTCGTGTTCCTTTGTTGCTCGTCATGATGGCGCTGCAGTGGAAATGACAAGGTACAAGAGCATCCATCTACTTCATCACGGTGAAGTAGCAGAAGAGGATAAAAAGCCGTAATAGAGAGCAGGCTGTGCAAGGTAATGGAGGTTTTGTCAGGTCCAATAAAAGCAGTCTGCTTCTAAGTGTGTTTACAGACATAAAGCAGAATTTGTCATAACCACGCAGCGTTGTTGGGTAAAACTTGGACTTTCTGCGAGGGGGAAAATGGGCTGTTTATGCTCCTCGTTTCTCATTTCCACATCGCTCGCTGCTTATAATGAGAGTAATGACCTCCTCCACAAGACGACAAAGAGAAGGGCACACACAGCACGGCGAGCACAAAGGCCCTACGTGAGCGCCGGTGCAGTCATTTGAGGGCCATTAGCCCAGCCGCCGCTAAGGTGACTCATCTGTGCCGAGCCGCCGCACCTACGCTACGAGCGCCTCCATTAGCGAGGCGAGGCTTGATTGTGTGCGGACGGTCGATGCGTGGCCTCTCTGGGCTCACACGGTCTTAAACGGGACAGTTTATCAGTCTGGGTCGAACACTTGTTGATCTGTGTTGATGCCATCTTCCTCCTTCCTTGTGTACGTCCAGTAAAAAACATCTACAACAGTGTGTATTTATCAAGTGCGTCATTCAGATGTGGTGGCTACGTCTACGATTCACCATCGGTGTTTGCAGGATAATGCAAATACTACCGAGTGGTTCGCATGTTGGCCACATAGTCAGGAGATCTGGGTTCGTGTCTCCATTTTCTTTGTGTGGAATTTGCATGCGTGGGCTTCCTCCCACGTTCCAAAAATAAGACTCTACATTGACCATATGTGAGTGTGAATGGTGGTTTGTCTACATGTGCCTGCCATTGGCTGGCGAGCAGTACCCCACCTCTTGCCCCAAGTCAGCTGGGATAGGCTCCAGCTTACCCTCACGACCTGACAGCGACGCTAGTGACTACGTGGTCACAGAATGTATATAAAACCAGAACATGTTGGAGACTTTTTCGAGGTTGTTTTAATAGAAGGCTTGAAAGGCGGATTAGGTGAATCCCAGTCCACTGCATTGTGCTCGCCATTTAGAACGCACAGAAAAGAGAAAGACGTGTCTCCATGTCTCACGTAGGGTTTGTGGTTGATGGGGAAAATTACAAGAGTTCCAAGACCAAAACCACTGCTGAACAAAAAAAACCCATTAAGGTTTGTCTCAATTTTGCCAGAAAACATCTTGATGATCCCCAAAACCTTTGGGAAAATACTCTGTGGTCTCACGAGGCAAAAGTTGAACTTTTTGGAAGGTGTGTGTCCCATTACATCTGGCGTAAAAGCAACGCCACATTTGAGAAAAAGGACGTCATACCAACAGTTAAATATGGTGGTGGTAGTGTGATGGTCTGGGGCGGTTTTGCTGCTTCAGGACCTGGAAGACTTGCTGTGATAAATGGAACCATGAATTCTGCTGTCTACCAAAAATCCTGTCTACCAAAAAAACCCTAACCCTAACCCTAACCCAAGCTGAAACCAGAAACCAACAGTTCCTCTATGGAGGGCAGGCTGGTTTCGATGGTTTCCTCTGCGGACATGATTGTTCATTGCAGTCTGCTTTTGTCCAGCATAGTAGCGGAGTCAAACCAAACTGTAATGGAGGTGCAGAGAACAGACTATTATTGCGTTGTAAAAGCTTGTTTGCAGTTTCTTAGGCAGGCTGAACTGAAGTGCATCCTCTGCTGTGTCCGAATCGTGTCTATGTGGGGGCGCCACTTCAAGTCCTGGGAGATGGTGGAGCCCAGGTTCCTGTAGGAGTCCACTGCAAACACAGTGTTGTTGAGGATTGGGGCGGGAGTCCACTATCATCACACCACCACACCAGGGAACCCGCTGATCCACCTGGTGTCTATAAGCAGATTTGTCACCGTCACTGATGAGGCCAATGACAGTGGTGACAGCCTCACTTGCTGCCTCCTGTCAGTCAGGAAGCTGTTGATCCACTGACAGGTGGAGGGGGGCACAGTGAGTTGGGTGAGCTTCTGAAAGGAGGATGCCCGGGACTATAGTGTTGAATGCAGAACTAAAGTCCTCAATCAGGATCTTGATGTATGTCCCTGCAGAGTTGAGGTGTTTCAGGATATGCATTCCCGTGTTCACTGCATCCTCGACACACCTGTTTGGCTGGTATGCAAACTGCAGGGGATCCAGCAGTGGGCCTGTAATGCCTTGCAGGTGGCTCTTCCTAGCGATGTCGCCAGGTCCAAGCTGAGAGCCAGCATCCACTGCTTCTGTCTCTCCGGATGTTTAGTTGTTAGCGTGTGGAATGTCAAAGTTGAGCAACTTTTCATCTTTTTGCCACAACCTTCTATTATACACGTGCAAGGCATGATTTGTAACCTCGCAGTCAATTTTGCAAACTCACAGGCGATGCACCAGCACCTCCAATAGCTTACGTTACCTCAGGTAGTGGCCTGAGGTGTTGTGAGCAAGGTGCTGTGTCACTACACCAGAAAAGTAGTTGTTCGGTGTTACTGTAGCTCCCACGATAACAATGTTGATGTAACCTGGTTAATATGCAGGCCACGTTATGGAAATGAGCATTGTTGGTTTACAGGGCCTTATAGGCGGCTCCCATTATGTGCATTATTAGCTGCCTCGTGCTAGCAGTTTTTCTTTAGAAGGCACAAAAAAAGGAAAGAGACAGTATGCGTGTTCATGTTTCACATAAGGATTGTCGATGATGGGCAAACTTCCTAAATGTTTCCTTTAAAATACTATGAAATCTACAATCCCTGTGTTCTGTATTGTTGCTGGTTTTGGTTGGTTTATATTTATGACATGCTTTTGCTGATTTTATTTCATATTGGTGAATTTATTACTTAGTTAGCGTTTTATTTATATTTATATTGACATATTAAAATTACTCTTCTGTTCAACTTGCATGTCACAAAATGCCATAAACGGAAAAATACACTGTTGTGCACAAAATTTGCTTTTGTTTTTTCCAGTACCGGTTGCAGCACATATTAGATCAGTGATCACCAACCCCCGAGCCGCGACCCGGGTCATTTGGTACCGGGCCGCACAGAAAGAAAAAATAATTTCCATTATATTTTATTTTGAAAAGTGGCCGGATTGTCTCTGTTACATCCGTCTCACTTGACGCACGTCCATAGTGCGTATGCTAACTTTATCTCATGCCGCACAGATAGACTACCACTGTATTTTTACCATTTTTCTTTCACCTCATATTTGGTGTCAAATGCTGAGACTGTGTGGGAATGATAAAGGTAAGTTTTGATGACTTATTGAGTGCTAATGTGCACATTTGTCTCAAGTTAATTCATGCTAGCACACTGCCTTTTACCACACACTCAAACAGCCATGTAATCATCTCTCTGGAAAAACTCCAGAGATAAGATAAATTAGATCGTTATAATGTACGAACGCCAACCCCCCCCAAACACACACACACACCACCCAACCCCCCTCACGGTCCGCGATTTGTGGGAACACAAGCTGATCTGTGGGTCAAAAAAGGTTGGGGCCCACTGTATTAGCTCATATGTAAACAATATACAACCATAGATATTACCAGTGGTGGGGTAAAGAACTCTTGGAGTTTTGTGCTTCTAACGCTGCTCCATGCAGGATGCACATTTAATATTTCCACTTTATCACGTCAAATTATGGAAGCCCTTTTCCGCCACAAAAAAAAAATCTCCCAATGGTAAGTCATAATTATCAGATAAAAACTCCTAATTATGAGATAGGAAAGTCACTGTGCATGTGCCGAGTGCCATGTGACAAAGGCAGCACAGGCGCAGTTTTTATCTGATAATTTTGACTTTTTATCTCACAATTAGGACTTTCCTATCTCATAATTATGACTTTTCATTTCCTAATTTAGACTTTTGTGATTATGATTTTTTTTTATCTCATAAGTTCCACTTTTTATCTCATAATTATGACTTTTTATCTTATAATACCGACTTTTTATCTCATAATTTTGAGTTTTTATCTCATAATGATCACTTCTTATCTCATGATTTTGATTTTTTATGACATAATTATGATTTTTCATATCATAATTAGCTATTTCTTTGCAATAATTATTATAATTTTGAGTTTTTATTTCATAATAAAATTTTATTTCATATTTTGACTTTCTTAAATCACAATTTCCACTTTTTAATTCATAATTATAACTTTTTATCAAATAATTTTGACTTTTTATCTCACAATTATGACTTTTCTACCTAATAATTATGACTTTTCAGTATGTGTAATTTTGAGTACGTGTAATTTTGACTTTTATTATTATGATTTTATTATTTAATAATTTACAGTTTTTATCTCATAATTGCGACTTTTTATCTCATAATTTGACTTTCTTATTTCATAATTTTGACATTTTATGTCACAATTATGACTTTCCTATCTCGTAATTTGGACTTTTATGATTGTGACTTTTAATCTCATAATTTCCACTTTTTATCTCGTAATTCTCATAATTTTGATGTTTTATCTCATAATTATCATTTTTTTATCTAATCATTTGCACTTTTTATCTCTTACTTCTCATAATTTGTTTCTTATCTCATAATTTTGACCTTTTTATGTCACAATTATGATTTTCCTATCTCATAATTATTTTCATTTCGTAATTTGGACTTTTATGATTGTGATTTTTTTTATCTCATAATTTCCACTTTTTATCTCATAATTCTCTTAATTTTGATGTCTTATCTCATAATTATCATTTTTTTAAATTCTCATCATTTCGACTTTTTATCTCATAATTTAGACTTTTTATCTCGTAATGATTCCTTCTTATCTCATAATTTTGATGCTTTATCTCATAATTTTGACTTTTTATATCAGAATTATCGACCAGTCCAGGGTGTACCCCGCCTGTCGCCCAAAGTCAGCTGGGATAGACTCCAGCATTCCCACGCAGCCCTCATGAGGAGAAGCGGCATAGAAAATGGATGGATGGATGGATGGATGGATGGATATCAGAATGATGGATATCAGAATGATGGTTTTGTTCAGTGGGCAAAAGGGGCGTCCATATGAAATATTGTTGAAAAGACAGTTTGGATACGGACAAGCAGTGGGTGCACATGTGTAGTGTTTTTTTAACAAGTGGCACTGCCATCTACTGGCCTGGCATGCACATTACAGTGTTTGTAGATTGTGTTTGTGTTTGAACGTCTATGCCCCCGCCCCACCCCCACCTACACCCCCACCACCGCAGACACACACAATCAGAAATAAACATGCGCGTTCTTACAAGACACCTTGAATGATCAGTGTGGCGTCGTTGGAGTTGCCAACAGCACTCCCATTTGCAGCAATCATTATTTGGGCCATTAGCTGACGTACGTATTAGCAACCGGAGGCATGTCTAAATCAGCCACATATAAACTTACCAGCACACACACAACAGCCGGTCCATTAGTGCACTGGGCACAAATCAAGCAGGAAATAGAAACCCGGCACTGAAAATGAATATATGCAAAACAGCCCGAACGAGCTTTTAAAACGTCAATCCTGTAATAGTCCGGACTTTTAAGTAAGGAGATACGGGAGACAGGATGTGATGTCAACAGGTAAACAGAGACGGTAATAGACAATGTTCAAGGGCGGACTTTGGATGAATGTAAAAGAAAAAGTTGCTTTTATGAGACTGCTCTTGCAGAGAACAATAAAAGGTCAAGAGGAATATTACGCTTCATTTTAGAAACTCATGCTGCTTAATTGACCTTTTGCTGGAGGCGAACCGCAATTGTACACATGCAATGTCATGACGGGCATCTCTTTTCTCATTCCTCTCATTTCCCCCGCCCCCCTCCAGGACATAAAAGTGCTACTTTGGCTCGCAGGCAACTCTCCGAGAGCCTGTTAGCTTCCTGACTGAAGGCGGCGGCGTCAAACGGAGCCAGAGGAGAACCGGAGGATCGGAATAAATGAGCCCCGGCAGCAGCGAGGGCCCAGGTGAGGCTGAAATGAGACGGGTGGTTTGGCTCTGACGGAGCTTTCTTTATTGTCCAGCACTCACCTCTTCACCTTCACTCACAAGCACGCATACACTGAAGTGTTCCGTTGCCATCGTTGCCTTGCTTTCAATGGTCTTTTTTTATGCTGTATTTTGTATACTGTGTATGCTTTCAAATGCTGCAGGGAACATAAAAGAGCAGCTTTTATTGAAAAATCTAACAGAAATGTGTTGGCAGTGTAAATGTCTGCATACCAGGAGAGCAAGATGTTCATCTTAACTCAACGTCACGCAATATTTTACTTTTGTTCCACTCCCTTTGAAGCTTGTGTTTGGGGTAGAACACGACTTTCAACCACAGTCCTTGTGTCATCTCACAGACACTCAACAAAAACATCAGCACAGCGACGTTCTGCGTACACAGATGGCCTGTGTGCCTGAGGCTGGCCACAATAAAAGGCCACTATGTGCAGTTTTACGACACAGCACGATGCCCCAGATGTAAGTGTTGAGGGAGCGTGCAGCATGAGAGCTGAAGATCCATTTATCTGCCATAAACCGTCTCTGAATTAGAATTGCTGGGTTTCATGTGACGTCACATCCGGTTGTTGTCAGAGTTGGCAAAGCGTCTTCGGAACAAATGTTACTTCTAAGATGCGTGCACTGCTATGTAGTACATGCCGCTGTTTTGCAGGTGAGCGTAAATAATGGTGCAGCGCTCATTCCAAGACGTATTTATACGCCTTTTACGATTTTTTGCGTGAGAAGCAAAAAGAGGTGACGACTCTCCACTCATGCATTTCACTTCAGAGCAATTTTAAGCCATAAAAACAACCACAAGGTGGCAGAAGTGCATTTGATAAGAGCTCGGAAAAATCACACATGACAGCAAGGAGGAAGTGAGAGAGCGCGGAGGAGTGCAGCGTGCAGAGGTTTACGCATTGTAGGCGAATTCTAACGCATCCACACACACGCTCACACGCGTGCACACGCATGCACACACATAGTTCAGTCCCAAATGTGAAAATTGTAAATGGTTCATGGTGCTATATTTGTAAATAAATGTGTATGATATTTGAGGGGTCACAAAAGCAAAAAATATTTGTGTCAAAGTGAAAGTTATGCTTGAAATGTATCTTTTCACAAAAAGCTGGTTAGTCAGGAACTGATATTTTCCTGAAACGTACAGATGTTCTACTGCTGATTACTACAGAACGGAAAAAGGTAAAAGATGGGCGTCTAATCTGTCTTTTGGTAGGTTCCATGTTTATGTAGCCATAATACACTATATTGTGTGTGCCTTTAAAAATCAGTCAAAATGGTCTAAAATGGCTGGTACTGAAGGTTTGTCTTTTGAAAAATGTCCGGGATTGAATGAGTTAAGAGTGCTAAAGGCTGCTTGCTAACCCCCTATTATAGCAAAGTTTGATGCCGAATTTGCCCGAATATTTCCAATACGACCGGAAGATAGCTGTTTTCGGTTGACTTTTTTTTTTTATGACATTTTTTTCTTGAAACAAAAGTAAACACATACAGTACAACAAATATGGCATCAATTTCAAGTAAATTTCGAGGATGAAACATGCTACGACAGGCTGCTGCAAAAAGGAAAGGAAATGAAAGTATACATCATTTATAGGAATGATCCGATCTGGGTTTTATGCTGCCGATTCCAATACCGATCGTCCATGAGTGAGATCGGCTGATACCAACACCGATACTGATCACATGGACTAAATGTACATTTTTCAATGTATTTATGATGAGTGGTATCGGTTGACATCAGACAATTCCAAGGGCCCGTGGCCAACAAGTATTTATTAAAAATAAACTTTTGGGCGGATTGTCTTTTGTTTTTTGCCTTTATTTTTCTGAAAGTATTTTTGTACTATTTGACACAAACCATTTAATGGATGTTTTACCAATACATGGGAAATAAATTGTTCAATAATCCATTTTTTAGTTCAAGATAACAAAACGAAGAGAATAAAATAATATGTTTATGAAATAGAAATGTGTGGCGCTGAAGTTAAAAGGGAATAAATAAGTGTTCAGGTTCAGGGGTGTCCAACTTTCACCGCAGTTACAGCTATCAAGTGTTTATTTACCAAGCACATCTCCACTCATACATTTGTCATTATAAAAAGGCATAAAGTCTGAATTGTACGGTGGCCGGGAAGTGCAAAACACTTTAACAAAAAGCGAAACATGACTTTCATGACAAAGGTACATGACTTTTCCGGTTAATGTTGGCAGCCGAGATGTGCAAAGACTTTCAAAAAGCAAAACAAATGATGATTCGTGAGCTGTATTCCATTGTAACCTTCATGTTCAAATAAACGTCACCTAACAAAAGCAAACCAAATTACAATTAGACCACCCAGAAGGGGATTACACCCCTCTTGTACCCTCATTAAAGTATTTGATGGACTCATGTAGTACTTCTGTTCCTTCTGTCTGGTAAGTACCATTTAACAACTACAAAGACAGGCCACATGTGCAACAAAATCGCGTCATGCAGCTCAAGTGTGTGCCACAAAACGAGCAAAACAAGACGCCAATGACCTCCATTAACACCCGCCACAACCCCAAATGTTCTTCCTGTCTGAGTCGCGTGGTACAATCCCCTTCTGGGTGGTGTAATTGTAATTTACTTTACTTTTTGTTGAAGTGTTTTGCACTTCTCAGCTACCAACATTAACCGGAAAAGGAATGTACCAACTCCTCGGAGCTGACTGGTCCAAACGTTATGACTTCCTATAACTGAGATTTGGTACATTCCCCTTCCAGCTGGTGTAATTGTCTTTTTTTTTTTGCTTTTTGTTCACGTGTTTTGCACTTCTCGCCCACCATAGAATTTAAGACTTCTAATAAAAAACTACTAAGAGTTGAAGCAAATATTCTTTGATGCTTTGTGAGCTACTCAAAATCAGCAGGCGAGATAGGAGACTCCTGTGATAGCATCACCATCATAAGGCTTCACACGCTGTGTGTTTAAACAACCACACACAAATAGAATGTGGAGGACTCAACATCTTTCGTACTGTATCATGACAACAAGACAGCAAAATTGTTCAGTGACACACAAAAAAGTCAGTGCGTACCCCAAGAACGTGATATCAAGTTGAGGCTTGAGTGTAATGAGCAGTAATGCAACGAAGATTAAGAAACATTTACATTTTAGACCCCGCTCTGTAAAACAGGGTGAGATCCACCCCGGCGGCATCGCACCTCGTGCATTCATGGATTCATGGATGCGTGGAGCTCCACTATGCTCTCAGTGTGCCGCGGCAGCTGACTGGGCGCTGACTTTTTGGAACTTGAAAATGTGAAATACAGAAAGACTTGCCTAAAAAATTAAACTACAGAGTTGGAAGAATGTCCAGCGATGCTCCACTTGCTGGCTAGCTAGCTAGCTTCTAGCAGCCCGAAAATAGTGCGTAAAGTCTGGCCGAAACTTGGCGATGGGATTCACACTTTGCCAAAGAGTGCAGTGAATCGATGAAGGACACATACAAGAATGTATTCATGCATTTAAAAAAGACACGCATGCACTTGGCAATATATTTAGGCCGGCAAATCTATCCACTTCATTTTCATCTATTGTGTGATTTCATTCATTCATTCATTCATTATTGTCCCACCCCTAGTCTTCATGCATCACACCATGTACACTCACACAATTAGAGCAAATCATTCCAACCACATGCACCGTTATTCACTTTAATCTCCAAAATACTGCACAAACATACTGAGAGTGGATGAGGCCGTATCTTACGCTGACCCCCCCTAGAGGGAATAATTAAGTGTCTCTGGGTCACGTGGTTGAAACCCAGCAATACAGTTGTAAGCTGCACATTTTGGAGTGGCCTTTTATTGTGGCCAGCCTGCGGAATAATGTAAAACCTCATGAGTAGATATTTAAATAATATGACATCACTACCATGAACATGAAACCATTTAAAAAGTATCGGTGGCTCAGAAGTACAAAGCGTGGCTCCCAGGGGTTTACCAGCTGACAAAAGCCGGTATCTTCTGGTCGTCCAGCACCGTCATATCCGGCATGAAATCACTGATTACTTGTTAGCCCTCGGGTCATCTCTGGCAGACTTTTTGGACTTTCCAGACACGGCGCCGATAGGAACAAGCCCCGGGGGTGCTAGCGATGCTGGCGTTTCTTGTGGCTGATAAGGTCTGATGTGTTGAAGCGTGATGTTTTTTATCCTCATTGCGGCGCATTTGGTGCAAGGAGCACGCAAAATGTCTTCCCCTGAACAACATTTGCTCACCAGCACAGTGTGGGTAATCTCACCTCATTAGAGCGTTTTTGGGGTTTTTTTAATGATCGGTTATCAGACCCATTTTTTATGTTATCGGTTTATCGGCATGATGTCATAATTGCTCAGCTATCTGCCTGATAATTATTGTGCCCCCCTAGTAATGATCTACTTTAGAGTAGATTTGCTGGGGTTACGTTCCAGGCCCACCAGTGAATAGCGATAAACACCCAGAAAAATGTCTATTTTCGACACACTGGAGAAAAACAATGAAACTTCCAGAGCTACACAAGAAATACAAAAGGAGCAAAATGACAAAAATATTAAAGCTGCGTTTGAGTCCCACAACAGCAAAAGGCATTCTAAAAACACTCAACTTTGATCAAAGCAAACAGCTGTGTTGTTTTATCGTTGTGTATTATTGATGACGTAAACCGCCTGAGGGCCGTTGGTAACCGGCGGATCATAAAGCAGTGACGTCTGCGCCCGCAAACACCTCGCAAGTGTAAAAACATTACAGCTTATGACTTGAGGCAGAATAATATTTTTTGAAAACAAAAGGGCGACATACAGTAGACACACAAACACTTTGAATTGAATTGTCATCCTTGGAGCGTCTGCTTACTGCGCTGTCCTCACTGTGCTGCTTGAATGGCAATCATACACATCCTCCATGTGCCCTAAAGCAGGGTTCCTCTGCTGCATTTGTATACAGTCGTCTTTCGCAAAATTGCAGTTTAAAAAACAAAATTAATAACTGATGGCTTGTTTGTGGTTGACTATGGCCTAATATTAGTCAAAAAATATTGAAAGACAAGTTACGCGTCGTATTCTGGTCACAATGAGACATGACGTTAGATTACATGACCTTTGACACTGCATGGAGACTGGCTACGGAGCCAGCAGAGCCCGGCCGACATGCCGTGGCTGAGACGGACGGGCCATGGCTGAGGCTGAGTGGAAAAAAGTTTAGAAGAAACAACTTCAAGCCTAACTGGTTAGCTTGCTAGCTTGTTGGCTCGCTTGCTTGCTAAGCTTGCATAAGCGTTGCGCAGTGTGTTGTGATCAAAGAATAATAGGTGAGTAAAGGTGTCTATCGGGGTGTTACTTCACGTCTACAGGGCTCTAATAATGCTAAAAAAAACATATTGAGAATGTCGTAAACAGGTTTTCTATGCGCCAAGTACAAAAATATTCCATTTATCAACAAAAATTGATTTATCGCAGTCTGGAACCAATTAACCACAATAAACGAGGGAACAACAGTATATAAATACATTTGACCTTGACTTTGACCTTGAAATTGGTGTGTTTTTAACTTATCCCTGCTTTCATTTATATGCCACTGCTAAATCTCGTCAATGGTTGGGTACCAGAACTTCACAAGATTTCCATGAGCTCTTCGTCACAATTACAGGAAATCCATGTTTGACAGCTTGCCGGGTGTTTAGCCGTAACCGGTGGCCGAAGTCCCGAAGTCAGCTGGGATAGGCTCCAGCTTACCCGCGACCGTAGTGAGGATAAGCGGCATAGAAGATGGATGTCACATGTAAAGGAGTAGGAAGAAACAGAGTTTGTTTAAATGCCTGCGAGCAGGTGAGGGTAAATTAGCCTCTGGGAGATGTTTGTAATGGGTGACCCTACCGGGGGCATAGAAGCCCACGACAAATTAGCTCCTAGGATCATTAGGACACACAAACTCCTCCACCATGATGAGGTGTTGGCCCAAGAAGGAGTTGTGGTGCATCACCTCTCTGAAAAACGAAGTCCAGGCTGGTACTGGTAGATGATGGGTCTGTATTCATTTACTACTTTTAATTGGATGTTGTTCCTGTCTCAGTTTCACGCAATACATAATAAATAAGATACATTCGATGGCTATAATGTACGTATGTTTTGCTGATGTGTTGAACATCTTTCCCGGTGACTAGCTAGTGCGCTGCTACTATCTCGTTTTCAGTCATGCTAAGCAACGGAGCATGTGCGACGATCATTCCGCCGGCAGCCCAGGCTCTTGCCTTATTTAAGAGACTCACTGTCAAGCGCTTGCTAGTCTTGCAGTGCCCGGTGCATTTCTTAGCAATCGATTAATGTAAGGATTTATGGCTGATACCCATGCATCCACATCGCTTGCTTGTCAAACTGGACATCCGGTAGCATCGGTTTATCCTTCACAACGCTAATAGTTACGTGTAGTCACGTAAAAAGAGCAGCTACGTGTGGTTCAAAGGTGAGATAAAGTGGACTTTAGTAGTAAATGATTTCGTAAGCATTTGCTTTGGAACACGCTTCCGTCTCTCCCGAACAGTTACTGTGCTGGTAGACGCTTCTGTTGGCAGTAAATAACATCAAATGCACATGAATCATTCCGTGTGATTATTGTGTATTTTATTAGGGCTGGAAGTGTAATCCACCACGAGAGGAGAAACAAGACACTGTCATTAGTCCAAGCTGTACTTAATAATCACCGCAGCGCTCAGATTGCTGTTAAATCGTCTGTGGTGCAAACGAATCCTGCAGGCAAAAATAGAAAGCACTCTCGAGCTTGCACGTGTGTGCATGTGTGTGTTGGTGCGCGTGTATGAATGTTTTATCAATCGTTGGCTCGTAAATACCGCCGGCTTCTCCCCCCGCCAGCTCTGATTAATTAAACAATCTTTGACCTCTCAGTGCGCTTCTCTGACTGATCTTAATCTACGCTGTCTTTGGTGAATCTACGTTCTGTAGGTGCAGGGGCAGAGCAGTTAGGGGGGAGTGGTTGTTTTTTTTTTGTTTACCTTTTACCAAAAGGTCAGCAAAAACCTGAAATCTCTTCAAGACACTCCAAAGTATGGACAACAAAAACACATTTTATAGAGCATAATTATAGTTTTACATGCAGAAAACAATGCAAAATCATTCTAAATGACAAATGAAAAGGATAAACGAACATTTACCATCGTTTTTATTAGAAATGCAAACCGATACCGATAACTTTCTGCTTTGCCACACCGATACCAATGATGATAACCGATAGCTTTTTTATATCGACTTCTTAAATTTAGATTTAAGTGTAGTTTGTGCACACCTGGAGGTAAGAAGGACTGGAACAAATTAGGATTTGACCAACTGTACCTGTTGATTTGTCCTAATCAGATATCATGACATTACTACTACCACATCACTACTATCAGGAGAACCAGAGTATAGAGCAGGAGGAGTCACCTGCTGTGGCCCAGCAAGGTGCACTGTATTCGGGCACACGCTCCGGAGCAGCCGGCGTGACGCCTCTGGCAAACGGTCTCTGGCACACCTTTTGCACTTTTCAAACGGGTGGCTGGTAAGGTTTTTTTGTGTGCTCAATGTTTTTTTTCCCCTCATCACGTAGCATCTGGTACAACTAGCGCGCAAAATGTCTTCCTCGGAAAGTGAATGTTTGTTTCCGAGTGAGCTCAGGGGAAGTTACAACAGGCTGCTAACATCACAGGTAGGACAAAAAAGGAGCGCTTGATTTGCTCACTCGCACAGTACGGCAATCTCGCCTCATTGGAGCATTTTTTTTTTATTATTGGTTACCTGATATATTTGTAATGTCATCAGATTTCTCAGTATTGCATCATAATTGAGTCCGCCAATTATCAATCCATGAATTATCGTGCACCCCTAATTTTTACCGACCTTTGATGGTGACGACGGCGAGGGGTGATGAGTGAGGGGTGGAGGGGATGCAATCGTTGTAATCTGCAATTAATTCTTTCTTGAATTCAATAACGTTTCTCACCTCCTTTATCAAATTGCTGGCACTCACAACTCTTTTGGCCCCATGGTGGGTTATTTAGCAGTCGCACTCAATAAATAATGCACAGTCAGTGAGTCAGCAACGTGTCGAATGCTTTGTTTGGCCGCTCAATTTGGCAGAATCCTACAGTGCAGGGCAAATTTCTTAAAATGACTGCCGATTTTTCCATTTTTGCTGTTACTTCTTTCATTTTCATTCATTTTAAATAGTGTTTATACATACTATTATGACTTTATTCCCATGATAGTATAACTTTTTCAATTTTCCAAATATGACAACTTTATTTTGTTTTGTTTTTGCTTCTCATGATATTGTGAGGTTTAAGGAATAACATTCTTTTTCCTCCGTAAAATACAACGTTTTTCATCACATTTAGACTTTTATTGTCATAAAATCACAGCTGTTTCATTTTCCAACTATTTCTTCTTGTAAATTTCCCTCTTGTATTCTTATGACTTTATTCCCACAACATTTTGACTTTCTCCTTGTAACATTACAACTTTTTCGGCAATATCATTTTCCAAAAATTACAACTTTATTTGTTGTTTTGCTTGTTTCTAATAATATTAGAACTAAAAACTTCTTTAATATTTCAACTTTATGCAACTAAAATGATTATTTTTCTCATAATATTACGATGATATTCTCGTAATATTACGAATGAATGAACTTTTTTCTCTTTATATTTTGATTTTATTCTTGTAAAATGAGTGCTGATTTTTTTATTGCTGTTGTTGTTTTCTTTGTTTTGTTGTTCTATTATATTTTTAGTATGTTCCGCTAGCCAATAAAAAATCAGCTGCGGGCTGCGCTTCGACAGCCGTGGTGTCGTGTTTCTTTACACCACAGGTGTCAAACTCAAGGCCCGGGGGCCGGATTTGGCCCGCCATATCATTTTATGTGACCCGCAAAAGCTTTGAAATAATGCATGTCAAAAGGACACTTATTTTAATATTATTTTAAAAAATATTTGTATATATATTGTACTTTTATTGATATTTATTTTGTCTTTACTTTTTTTAAGCTTTATTTTTCATTATTTTACTTTTATACTATTGTAAAATTATATTTATATTATTGTATTTTTATATGCATGCTGTAATTTAATATATTAATATAATATAAATACATTTAAATAAGTAAAAATTGTATAAAATTATATGTATAAAAAATATTTTTACAATAATGAACATTTACCATTATGTTTACTATAAATAATAATAATATATAAAAGTAAAAACAAAATTAATATTACTAACAAAACAACTTAAAAATATGTATTTTTTTCAATCAAAAAGACAATCTTTCTTGCTAGATGGATTTGTTGTCAATATTGACAGAAAACCTTATTTATTTTGTTGTCAAATCCAATGTAAAATGACTTTTTTTTATTAGTTACTAATGAAAAATGAATGCAATAATTAATTAACAAATTTCTAAAATAGGATTATAAAAATTGGCCCTCTGAGGATAACCGTAACTGCGATGTGGCCCACAATGAAAACAAGTTTGACGCCCCTGATTTACATGGTGACATCGCCCCCTACTGGCCTGGCATGCACATGACGTGGTGAGTGTGAACTCGTATTGCCTCGGCCACACTGTGATGTCGTCTCTATGTAGTCATTAAAAAAGGGCAAAGAAAAACTTCAGTGGTTTCAATTTCTCAACAGTGTTTCCTAATTTTAGTTCCATCCTATGTTTTTCTTGTCCGCTGTGTCGCTTACAAGTGAAGATCACCAGCTGAGTGACGTTAAGGTCAACGACGTTGGCATGTGCTCGTTTGTTTTCACGCTTATGGTGGCTAAAGTGGCCGAGACAATTATGTGTTAGGCGGCAAATGGACTGCGCATGGTCGCTAATGTCACAAATCCTGACAAGCGCAGGAGGGGGGAAAAAAGAAGTCTATCGACCGAGGGAGGATATTCGAGGGTGCGCATCGCCCTGGGATTTATGTTGCGCTGTCTCTGCAGAGAAAGACTTCAAGGATGTCGACCTCTGCTTGGGTTAACACCAATCCTCGTTCGACTCCAACCAATAAAGTTTGATCTTGCTAACGCTCAGCAACAGGCTGCTGGGCGCCCATGCAAGGTCGTTACTTATACAGTACAGAATGCTTCCGCAGTTAGTTGCTTTTTTTTTTTTACAGTGATACCTCTTGACGCTCGTAGGCTAATGTGTCGCCCGTCCTTGAGCTGCAAATGCAAATGACGACGAGCTCCATTTTCCCCCCAAAAAGCACAGCTGGAGAGGCCTTTTATTTAAAGCATCGTTCTTTGCCGCCAGCGCAACAAACACACACACACAAAACGCTGACAGGGAGAGGGTGCAGGGGAAAAAAAACAAAAGATGTCGACGTTAAAAGTTTCCACCTCTGCTCTGCACGCCGCGGACGAGCAGGAAGGCCACAACCTTGGTTTGATTTATTTACTTCTTTCCCCCGCTTCTGCCCCTCCAGTGGGCACGCATAAACGTGTGCGCCGGTACCACTCCCTGTTTAAGGCGCGCAGCCCGAGTGGCGAGGGGTCTGATTGTTACGCCGACGCCACGCAAAAAGCCAACATGAATGCTGACAGGTTGACTTGACATTGTAGTGAATGGTGGCACTGTGTGTGTGCGTGTGTGTGTGTGCGTGTGTGTGTGTGTACGTGTGTGCTTTGGCAACAGCACAGCTATAAATTCCAAGCTCGTAATTGGCCGGCATCCATCAGAAATGGGTTCCAGGTGACTGTTGGATGTTTGATTTAGTGCTGATGATGATGTTCTGAGCTTGACTTCTGGAATCAAATGTCTTTCAGCAAAGACATAATCTGATGTGCTTTTAAAAATGGCAAATAAAAGTGTCCAACTGTTTGTTTTTAGGCCGTCACGGCAGACATGGACCAGAGATTCACGGGAACATCAGGACATTTAGGACGTGGCGAAATATGAGGAAAGTAAATATATATATATACATATATATATATATATATATATATATATATATATATATATATATATATATATATATATATATATATATATATATACACACACACATATACATATATATACATACATACATATATATATGTATGTATGTATGTATATATATGTATATGTGTATATATATATAGGTAGCTTTGTTTGGACAAATATAACAATGACAACAAAAAGTACTACAGTATGTTCCGAACACTGTTTTTTATGCAGACAGAGGAGGTAGTAAAAGAGGTGTAATCATTTTTATACTTTATACTTTATACTATATATATATACTGTATATATATATAAACATAAAAAATTATAAGAATACAGCAAAAAGCACAATGAGAAAAAGACAAAAAGCTGAAATGTTTTATAAACTGTATATATACTGTATACATATATACTTATACAAATATATATATGCATATACATATATACATATACATATATGCACATATACATATATATACTGCTCAAAAAAATTAGAGGAACACTTCAAAAACACATCAGATCTAAACTGGGGGGAAAATGATCTTGAATATGTTTCCTGATAATAAGTGGGTGATGTATTAGTAACAAAATGATGCCACATCATTTGATAGTAATGAAAATGATCACCTTATAGAGGGGGGAAATCAAAGACACCCCAAAAATGAAAGTGAAAAAATGATGCAGCAGATACCACCAGTAGTAGGTCTTGTGCAGGGTCACGACCAAGACCAGGGATCTTTGCCTCAAAAAGGTTGGTGACCCCTGCAATACAGTATAGGCATGCAATACAAGTTACAGAAAAGGGTCCATATTTATTTGAAACATTTTAGCTCAACAAAATAATCATTACAAAAAGCATGGTGAATAGCCAAAATAGTAAAATAATATGTTCTACTATCAACAAGAAAGGTTAGTCTCTATAAATCTACAAATACCAATCCCGTTCAATAATGCTGGCAATCATAGCATTTGAAAAGCTGCACATGGTTACGACGGTTTACGTCGGCACCGACTTTCAGTACGTTTCCTAAGTCTTTGTGTAGTATTTGTTCTCACTTGTCATCAATGCTTTGTCGTTGGATTTGAAAAGAAAACAAAAGAGCACACGGTGAATTGCAGCAGCTCTGCTGTGCAGCTTTCAGCTTATCGTCGGCACCATCTGGCCGGGCCTCGCCGACTCTCAACGGGCCGCCCGTTAAGGCGCCGAGCACAAAATAAACAGCCGCACGGGCCCGAGCTTCTCTTTTGACGCTATCTTTTTGCCATTTCACCATTTTTTTATGTTTCACTATGAGATGTCCGCGATGAGATACAAAGCGGAGGCTGCCCACACTAAATCAGGTCCGCAGGAAGCCTTGACGTGGTATCAAACGGCGGCGCCGCCGCTTGTGCGTCCGCCTCAGTCAGCAGAAAGCACATATGGCGTCATTAATATGAACGCGCTGCTGAAACACATCAGATGTGCTAATGCAGCAACAACCAGTGCCAGTTCACACGTACATTTGGGTCTCATCCAAGTGTAACCAATTACAGTCAAACCCTGCTTTTTCAACGCCCCACTTTCGTATGATTCAATCGCTATAAACGTACTTTATGTTCATATTTTCGGGTGTCTGGAAACAGCACAGATGCCAGTCAGACCGTGCAGGCCCAAAAGTATTGTGAGGGTCTGCTGGGAACGTCTGGAGTCAGAAGGACTTTCAACCACGGTCTAAGTGAGGGAGCGGACATTGACTCCGAGCGGGCCATGTTCCGTGCCTCCATTGTCGAGGCAGCTGATCGGCCATAAGGTGGTCGGCACCTGTCGTGGTCGTAATCCCAGAACCCGTTGGTGGACATCAGCGGTGTCAAGTCCTATCAGGACTTCTGACCTATCAGCCTGGATTGGTGTGGAGCCTGCAGTGATGCTGACTCTGCATCAGTCTGTTGTGGTGAAGAGGGAGCTGAGCTGAAAGGCAAAGCTTTCAATTTACAGGTGGATCTACGTTCCGACCCTCACCTAAGGTCATGAGCTTAGGGTAGTCACCGAAAGGACAAGATGGCGGGTACAAGCGGCCGAACTGAGATTTCTGGCTGGGCTCTCCCTTAGAGATAACTTTAACTCAGGAGTATAAGCGGTGCTCCTCCGCATTGAGAAAAGCCAGACGCCAGATGGTCAGGATGCCTCCCAGACGCCTTCCTGGGGACAAGTAGGAGGCCCCGGGGAAAAGCTAGGACACGTTGGAGAGACCGTGTCTCTCAACTGGCCTGGGAATGCCTCAAGATCAGCCAAGAGGAACTGGACGAAGGCGCCCGGGAGAGGGAAGTCTGGGCTTCCCTGCTTAGGCTGCTGCCCCCGCGACCCAACCCGAATAAGCAGAAGAAGATGGCTGGATGAATGAATGGATGGATGGATGGATGAATGGATTGGTGTCTGGAACAGATTAACTGGATTTACATGATTTCTTATGGGGAATTGTCTCAGTTTTGTTGGACCTTTTGGAACAAAAACCAAGGTTCCACTGACAGCGTATGCTGCTGTTCTTTCAGGTTAATTTGCTGCCCCCTGTAGGTTTTGCCATTAAGTTCACCGAGACAATGTCGGCTTTATTAGCCGACTCCATCTTTCTTATGTGCTGACAGCAGAATTTAGTGTTAAACCGATGAACTCACAAGTCCACCAGCTGGGTACTGAAACATAAAACGAGCAGCCAGAACCAAAACGGACCTTTTGAGCACAACCGTGGGAGCAATTACGTCGCTTTAAAAACAGGAATTAAGCAAAGCAAATTGTGATTACTTGGCCCCGCACCACTTTTTGATCATTTCTACAAGAGTGACGGCGCTTTGGGGGTCGTTGAGTTGATCAACAACAATTGTGAGCCCTTGCAGAAGCAGCAGACTGGAATTATTATGCATACAAATACAGAACGCGTGTGATATGTACTGTAATATGTAGCATGTGAAGAAGAGTGCATATTTACAGACAAGGCCAGACAGAAAGGTTTTGAACCTGTGAGCGAGTCCAAGGGGCCCGGTAGTGTTCTCAGCCAGCTACCCCTCAGGCTGTTATGTTTATATCGTGTGTGTGTGCGTGGGGGCAGCCATTGCCACAGGCATATCAAACAGCACGTGTAAGCCTGACCCAGCAGCACACACACCGTCCTCATTATCTTGAGCCACTCCGTACGAAACAAATGAAGTCCTTTGTCCTCCCCACGTGTGTATATGCCTGTACTGTACCTTCACAAGTACATACAGTACTGTAAAAAATAAAAGCATGAGGTGGTCAAGCTATGATTTGGAGTACGGGATGTTGGGGAGGTGGCAGGGCAGCGTCTGGGCCGGTCCATTTCTCCCCCGCCAGCTGTGCTTCCCGCCACCTCTCTAATTCACCGCAGAGGCCCTCGGGCCCAGAACAGCCAGAGGGTTTCCAGAGCAATATCACATTTTCATAATGAGAGCCAATGAGCTGTAAATCCCTGCTGGTGCACTCACGCAGCCGAGTGGAAGCTAACGTGCTGGTGATTCCAAAATGGACTGTATTTCTTTACCTCCGCCAGGGATGTTGCATCTTACAAATTGCACAAGAATGCTAATGTTGGTGTAGAGCAGTGGTTCCCAAACTTTTTACAGTCGCGTACCCTTTCAGACATTTGACCTGAAGCAGTGGCGGTTTTGGCTTGAATGACACTCCGGGCGGACCGACGATGTGGCACCCCCCCCCTTTTTTTACATGTTTACACTACTAGTTTTTCTTTACAAAAACTATTTTTGTAACTATATTAACTTCTACCTTTATCTTGAGCCCTTGGTTTTTGTTTCTTGTTTCCTCTTCTTTCTACATCGTGCACCTGAGGAGGGCTTTGACTTCACTTTTCCAGTTTTGTTGACAAAAATAAAGTCCGTCTCCCACCATCGCTCAACTAGCAGCCAAGGCTAAACCAACTCATATTGACTCAGTCCCCCCACCATTCTCTGTTTGGTTTGGTTACTTAGTGGACGTAATTAATTGGTTCATTAATTTATAGCAACTCCAGGTCAAAAATGCATATTTTGCCTGGTGACATTTTGATAAAGTTTGACATGAGCACTGCTAAATACCTAAGTAATTATCCAACATATCCGTTATTCCAGTATGACATTAGCATCCTTCCCTTTGAATGGCTTGAATGTGAGCTTCACTTGTTTTGTCCACTCACGATGGCTACGGTTGAAGGGTGGCGATGTCCCATAATAAAATGTGTGTCAGGTTTATGGACATAATGAAAACCGATAACAACAAACTGCTGTATATACCGTATAGGCCTACGGGCTCCCTTACTTATCGTCATCGAGGCATCCAGCGGTGCCAATACGTGGAAATACTTCGTCACATCCTGTGTTATTCCTTGCAGTCGGAAATGGGCTTGATACGTGGAAACCACGGCCGTGGGTGTGCCGGCGCAGAGAGCACCAACGTTAGCAACCTTGTTAGCTTGTAGCGGCGCCGGCACGGTCTCATTGTCTCTGTTGTCACTCGACATTTTTACCCACGTCGAGGGTCACCAAGCGTGGAGATGCAATTCATGACAAGAGAGGAGTCGAGGTAGGTGGCACCAATCGGTTTACTCAACAATTCTTTAGCAATAGCTAAGTGGCTAACCTCATGACCCGAAAAACGAAAGTACAGATAGATAAATACAGTAGATAGAGTTCTTTCTTCTTCTGTGGTTTGGTGTGTCACGTGGTTCCGGCTGCGCGTCTGTAGCATCCCCTTACGTGCATTCTTAGGTAAGTCTTTTTAGCTGTTTTTATATCTTTAGAACACACAGAAAAGAGAAAGACGTGTGTTCATGTCCCACATAAGGATTGTGGATGATGGGCAATTGTTTTAGTTTTTTTTAAAGTGCAGTTTTCCTTTAAGTTCCTTTAAGTGGATTTGGTTGCTTCCTTCTCTGTTTGGCCTTGGCTGAAGGCGTGTTCTTTGTTTGGCTTTTGTTACCATTGCAAGAGAATCCATTCCAATTTATTTCTCTGTGAAGTGGTTATCTATGAAGTTGTATAAGTCGTTTAGGACTATTTGGCCTTGGCAGACGTCCATTCTAGCTTGATGGTGGAAATTCAGACCAAAAGCAACATCATCTTTGTGCTTCCTAGACAAATAACGCTCCCCTAAAAAGCTTCCCCTGCTTTGCCGTGTGCGACGCATCCCCATCTCGCTTCATTTCCTCTCCTTCCCCGCCCCTCTAATTCCCTCCTCTCTCGGGCGAGGATGGATGGCCAACATCCGTGAGAGGCAACGCGCCTTTACTCCAGCTACCATGAATAAAGTAAGGAAGGAGGCAGTAGATGACAAAAAAGATGTGTGCAGAGAGGCGGCGATGTGACGGATGAAAAGAGGAAGTCTGTGATCGAGTGGAATTTAGGTTGCAGCAAGTGGCGAGGAATTGAGTGCGAAAGGCGGGTGCACTTGAGAAAAATGAGTCTGTTCTGCTGGGGGGAACCACAGAACATCACAAGTTCTCCCAAAAGGAAATTGTCCTCCTGCTCTCCTGGAAACTGGGCTTGGACCATTCCATCAAAGTGTCATGGAGGAGTCATCAGAGTGCGACCAGGACATCAACGTGGATGACGTTTCCAAAGCAGGAGCCTCCACTCAGACGCCCCTACTCCCCGGAAAACTGCTTTTCTGGAGCATGTTTTGTGTTGTGTCCTTGGAGTGGGTTTACTCTCTCACCGTAGGAACTAAAAATAAATCTGAGATCTGCTTTTGAGTTCAATTAATTGAAGTGAATTTTTCTTCATATTTCTGGCAGTACAAAGCGTAAGAGTTGCATTGAGGTTGCTTCGCCCGGCACTGGGTGGTATATTGCAAATGGTTTCATTTTATTTCCATATATGTGATAACTAGATACATAGATAAATAGATACTTTACTGATCTCCAAGACAAATTCACATTTTTCCAGCAAAAATGAAAAATACATGCCCGAAAGAAAATAATATCCACCCATTTTCAATGCCGCTTATCTTCACTAATATCCCAATGGTAAGTCATAATTATGAGATAAAAAGTCCTACTTATGAGATAAAGGTAGAAATTATGAGATAAAATGTCCTAATTATTGGATAAAATTTCTAAATTATGAGATAAGAAAGTCTTAATTATAAGATAAAAAGTCAGAATTATGAGATAAAAAGTCAAAATTATGATATAAAAAGTCACAATTATGAGATAAAGCAGTCCTAATTATGAAATAAATAATGAAAATTATTAAATAAAAAGACACAATTCTAAGATAAAAAGTCTAAATTATGAGATAAAATATCCTAATTGGATAAAAATTCTAAATTATGAGATAAGAACGTTATGAGTTAAAAAGTCATAATTATGAAATAAGGCAGTCCTAATGATGAAATAAATAATCAAAATTATGAGATTAAAAGTCATGATTATGACATAAAAAGTCATCATTCTAATGATGAGCTAAAATGTTGAAATTATGAGATAAAACGTCAAAATGATGAGATAAGAAAGTCCTAATTATGCGATAGATAATAAAAGGAAAAAAATGAAATTATTGAATGAAAGAAAAAGTCATAATTCTGAGATAAAAAGTTGAAATTGTGAGATTAAAAAGTCCTAATTATGACAGGAAAAGTCGAAATTATGAAATAAGAAAGTCAGAATTATGAGATAAAAAGTCATAATGAGATAGGAACATCATAATTATGATGTAAGGCTTTCCTAATTATATATAGATAAATAATCATAATTATCAGATAAAAAAGTCATGATTACGAAATAAAATGTCCTAATTATGAGATAAAAAGTCATAATCATGAGGTAGGAGCATCATAATTATGGTATAAGGCAGTCCTAATTATATATAGATAAATAATCAAAATTATGAGATAAAAAGTCATGATTACGCAATAAAAAGTCCTAATTATGAGAAAAGTCATAATTATAAGTGGAGGTGGAAATGATGATGAACAAACTGTTCATGTGCCGAGTGCCATGCGACGAAGGCTTCAGTGAAGAAGGCGCCACATGCACAGTTTGTATCTCATAAACTTCCACTTTTTATCTCATAATTATGACATTATCTCATAATTTCGACTTCTTATCTCAAAATTACAATTTTTTATCTCGCAATCTCGACTTTTTGTGTCACAATTGTGACTTTTCATCTCTTTTCGACTTTTTATCTTACAATTTCGACTTTTTATCTCATAATTTTGACTTTTTAATCTGTTAATTCTGATTTACCATTCGGATATATTTTGTTCTGGGGCGGAAACAGGCTCCCATAGATTACTCGTCCATTTACATGCCGCTGAGTTTAACTGCAGTCAAAATAATTCAGAATTTCTGCACACCTTTAGTCCAAAAGGAGCTAATTTTATGTAAATAAAGTTTGAAAATTGGCGGTAACGACTTGGAGTGAAGCTGACCAACAAGGTGACACATGGAACTGGGTGATAACATGACCCCTGTCCTCAAGCCAGTTGTGATCCTGCACCCCTGGAATCCAAATTTGCTGCCCCCTTGGGTGGTCTGCCAGGTTGTCTCCTGAGTTGAGTCCTGCAGTGATGTCCTCGTTTGGAGACAAAAAACCCATCAATGAAACCAGTTGAGACGACAATGGCGTCCCAGCACTCGTTCCACTTGTTTTCTTTCCCTTCCCCGCCAAGACAAGCGTAGGGTGGTGGAAAATAAATAGCGATTTGGCTTTCACACGCCAACAGGGAACATTAACCTCCATTCATCTGCTGATTGGCCGCTCTGACGCCTGATCAATACGGCTGCTTTTACTCACCCGGCAGGCTTGGCAAGACGCCTCCAGTGCCGTCAGCGTATCGACGAGTTCTTCTTCCACCGCCGGAGAAGTCTGCCGGCGCATAAGTATTAAATGTGCAAAATCTGCATGCTTCAAACGTCCCCACGGTCCTAATAGCGAGGAAATGAAGGGAAATAGTGTTTGTGAGGATATATTTCTTCATTAGAATATCTTATTGGCTCCAAGTCTTGATCGGTTATTTATTTATTCCTCAGTCCCTCGGCCAGCTGAGCCCAGCGGAAGTCTGCTCAGCTAATTTCCCCTCAGATTTAATACGCCGCACATCAACACTGCTTTCTTTCTGGAGCTTTTCCTCCACATGCTACTGCTGGGTCACTGAAAGCTGGGGCTTAACCTTCACGTGTGGAGAAATCGTCATCATTCTTGTTAGTTTGCCTTTTCTGGAAAGGACTTTCTTCCTTTTTCTGACTGGCTAAAGATTGGTGAGGTTTTGAAGGCATGAAGGCCACTCAGTCTTGGCAGTGAGCTGGGATCTCCTCCAGCAACAGGTGAACTCCAGGTCTGCTGGAGTTCGCAGGTGCATGGTCAGCCGTGACAACACGGTTCTGGTGGTAATGGCTCTGGTGGGTCAGTCAAGGATGTGTCCAATCCAGCGAATGCTGCGCTGGGCAAGCTCACGAAGGATGTCGGGCTGGTTGGTTTTGTTCCGGAAACCCACATTTGAGATGCGTTTGTATCACCACACACCCTTGATGGTTCTGAGAGCGCAGGAGTCCCAAACCTTCGGAGGGGCCAGGTCTCGGCCCTTGTCAGGAAAGGTCCACTGACTGGATGGCATCGTTGTAGATCGAAGTTTGGTGTGGCTGGAGATGTCATGGCATCTCCATAATGGTCTCCAAAGGTTTCTCAAGAGACCGTCTGTTCAGGTCAGGATGTCACCAGTGGCGACCTCATAGTTCAGGTAAACAAACACAGGGGCAACCTCGACGGGGAGTGGATCAGGACCATCGCTTGGTTTTCGACCAGTGGACACGCAGTCCAAGCTTCAATGCCTCCTCGTCAGCGTAGTCCAGATCGGTTAGGTCACAGTCACTAATCTTGACTCCATGTATGGACCATCATCTTATCTTATGATGGTCCATAAGATGGTCGACGATGCAGTTAAACAAGCTGGTCTTGCTGTTGCTGACAGGGACTCAGCTCTCGGCGGCGTCGTACAGGAACCTGAAGAGAGTGACGAGCTTCAGGGGAAGAGTGAGGGTGCGGAGGATGTTCCAAGGCGGCCTGGAGGTCGGTGAATACGATGAACAGGTGGCATTCTTGCGTGACTCTGCGAACCTCTCAATGAGGAGCCTTAGAGCTGAGAGGCGGTCGGCGGTTGACCTCGTGGGCGTGAATCCTGTCTGTTGGGGGCGACGTCTCAACCTGATAGGAGGAGGATCCTGGTGGAGAGCTTGCCAGGGATGGAGGCTAACGTATGGAGGCCCAGAACTTGGTGCTACGCCCCTGTGTTGAGAGTTCCCTGGCATCCCTCGCCTTCAACTCCTCCCGCGCACGTCTTTAATTAGGCTGTTGGAATTGTCACACACATCAAAGTTCTTTTAAAAAGTGTCTCTCTTCTCGGAAAGTGGCACTGTGTTATTATCCCTCATGGTGCTCTTCATCACGACTTGCATCAAAGATGCACTTAGACAGCAGTAAAAGCTTTTTCCACGCTTTGCTTCAGCTTGGCAGGCGAAGACGGGGGGGGAGAGGAGGACGAGCGAGGATGACGGCAGATAAGGGAACAAAGCGGAGAGGATGAGGAGGAGGCGGGATGAAGGTGAAGAGAGGAGGACGGGAGATAAAACAGCGAGCAAGGAAAAGAGGATGCCTTTGCCGTGTACGCTAATAGAACGCTGAGCCGCCCGGCAAACAAACATCGCTCGCCACCCACGTGACCGCCACTGACATTTCCTTTATTACACTTTGGCACTTTTCTCCCGTCATGCAACTTGAATACCGCAGCTGCCAAACACTCACAGATGTGACGGCAGCTGTGCTTCCATCGTGTTTGTTTGTTTGTTCCGGCGGGCCCGTTAATACTGCACCACCCTGTTCCGTCGCGCAGAGATGTTTCTAATATTTTGAGCCTCCCGTGCAGCAAAAGAAGGTCACCGCAATGTTAGAAATAACTCCGCATGATGCCGTCGACAAAAAGCCACAAAAAGAAATGTATTTTTGCAGCATCAATGAAAAGGGGGCAGTGTTATCTTTGTAAAAAAATGAATTTGCCATGCAGCTCCGAGGAGATATGATGGCATAGAAGGGGTGGCACAAGATGTTAACATTCATTTTAAGGAAAGTACAATGGAAAAATGTGACTGGACAAACAGACTTTTTATCCAACAAAACATGCATATGTGTTTTCCAGTGTATCTGAATCGAACCTTTCAATACGCGGGCGTACCGAGCCGTGACCCCTGCATGGGACAATACGCGGTTTCATATTTATTTGATCAACTTCTGACGGCGCTCTGTGCTGCAAGCTCAGTGTATCTGCAATCGACTACTCTGGCTTAGGTTGCATTGTCAGGCACAGAGCCGCTGAGCTGCGCCTCCCACATTCATACCGTGCTGAAACATGTGAAAAATGTTGGCAATTTCAATCAAATTCAAATGAAAAAGGGGAAGGTGATTTATTGTCAAAAAAATATTGAAAATTCAATATTCAATATTGAATATTGAATATTGAACAAACGTATCGAACTGAACCGAACCGTGAATTTTGTGTATCGTTGCACCCCAAGTATTTTCAAAGGTTTATTGTCCCACAAATTGACGCAAAACAATATTATTGTCGACATTTTATGAGACCAAATAAACCACTAATGTTCTGATAATATACAGTCATGGAAAAAATTATGTTTTCTTCAGTTTCTTGTTCATTTTAATGCCTGGTACAACTAAAGGTACCTTTGTTTGGACAAATATAACAATGACAACAAAAATAGCTCATAAGAGTTACATTTTTTGGCAGTACAATGCTATAGCTATTCATGTAAGAACTTAAGTGATTTTGGTTATTATCAAGAAAAGCATGGAAGTTGCTGGATATCAGCTCTTCAATGAAACTCTTATGAGCTATATTTGTTATCATCATGATATTTACCCAAACAAATGTACCTTTAGTTGTACCAGGCATTAAAATGGATCAATACACTGAAGAAACAAGGCTGGTCTAATCATTTTTTTCCATGATTGTAGGTGATTTTTTTTTTTTTCCATAGGAACCAGAATTCTTGGCTGCACCCCTGCTATTGGCTTTATCGGGGGTCACCAACCCCCAGGTAGCTTCCACATGAGGCGCCTGCAAGCCTGCTTTTCATGGCGTGATTCATTTATTTATTTACTATCGCGACATTGTTAAGATGTTGTTTTGTTGAGATAGCTTAGCATTAGGAGTGTCACAAGATCTCGAGAGATTAAAACGTGACAAGAAAAAAAATGTCTTGTGGGCATTAGGCCTTGGATGATAATAAATGAATTAATGAATCACACAATAAATGAAAAAAATGAACTGGATCATTTTGCCGGCCTCAATATATCGCCATGTGCATGCGTGTCTCGCCTCCTAACATGCAGGAAGAGGACTCACTCTGTGCATTGGTTTCAGCACCTTGGCATGTTTGTTCCATAAAACAACGGCATGAACGGAGTGAGCCCTTTTGTCAGTCATACAGTCTCTTTGTATCGGTGGGTGGGGCAGCGGCCGCTAGCATACACACAGAGTGCAGAAGAGTGTAAAATAGTAGAAATGATATTAGTAGACTGCAAAATATTGTCATTTATTTTTTAGATTTTTGTCATTGTACTTTTCTTAAAAGTAAAAGTCTAATCTCGTCTCGTTCTCGTACACCCAATCTCGTTTATCGTCTTGTCTCGTGAAGTGAGAGTCTCATGACTCCCCTACTTAGCATACATTGTTGTACGTTCAATTGGACATCTTTCATCAATTATGAGATACAAAGTCAAAATTATGCCATAAAAAGTCAGACTCAATGAAAAGTTGAAATAAAAAGTCAAAATTATGCAATAAAAAGTCGTAATTATGAGGCAAAAAGTTGAAATTAAAAAGTCAGGATAAAAAATCAAAATTCTGAGATAAAAACTTTAATTTCCGGGATAAAAAGTAATAATTACACAATAAAAGTCATAATTGTGAGATAAAAAGTTGAAATTATGAGATAAAAAGTCATAATTATGAAATAAATAGTTGAAATAAAAAGTTGAAATTACAGGATAAAAAGTCATCATTATGAGATAAAAGTCACACTTGTGAGATTAAAAAAAGTTTAAATCACCAGATAAAACGTCATCATTACGAGATAAAAAGTGGCACCCCCACTTAGCATGTATTGACATAGGGTGGGTTGATTTTAGCATCTCCAATGTACAACCTTAATTTCTCTGTTTGCGGCCCTCAAAGGGAAAAGTTGCTGTAGATCGTCAAACTCACAAGTCATGGCGGTCTAATTAAGTCCGAGACTAATTATCGACTCTGACGGGTTTGCCTCACGCCCTCCAGGACTGACGCCCCCCGCCCCTTGTGTGTGTATTGATGTGTGTAAAAACAACACTGAACGGGCTGCCAGTCACCACTTAAAGATTTTAAAGATCGGCAGCCCGCTCATTTACAAATGCCACTCAGCGGGGTTCCACTGTGTCCAATATGCTGTTTAAAAAAGCCCAAAACATTCTTACAGCCTAGAACTGTGTCAATAGACCTCCTCCAGGGCCCAACAATCCTAAACATACTTACATACTAAAACATACTAAAAAGCAGGTGATACTGCCATTGCAGGCCTATAGGTGGCAGTGATGCACATTTACTTCTTGCATCAGCACCTTTAGCACTATCTGCACCATCCCTCAACCATGTTGATGAAATTCTATATGTAGTTTTTACACACATTCACCAATAACATGAATGATAAAAACTCATAATTATGAAAAAAAGGCCCAATTATGAGATAAAAAGTCAGAAATATGAGATAAGAAAGTTGGAATTATGAGACGAAAAGTCATAATTATCAGATAAGAAATTCAGAATCATAAGAAAAATGTTAAAATTATGAGATGCACAGTCAAAATTACAAGATAAAAAGTCGAAATTATGAGATAAAAAGTCATAATTATGAGTTAAAAAGTTTAATTTATGAGATAAAACGTCAAAATTATGAGCTAAAAAGTCATAATTATGAGAAAAAAGTCAGATTTATCAGATAAAAGTCAAAATTATGAGATAAAAGTCAAAATTACGAGATAAGAAAGTCAGAATTATGAGATACAAATCATAATTATAAGAAAGTCGGAATTATGAGAAAAACGTTAAATTTCTGAGATAAAAAGTCATAATTAGGAGTTAAAAATTTGAAATTATGAGATAAAAAGTCAAAATTATGAGATAAAAAGTTGAAATTACGAGATAAAAAGTCAAAATTATGAGATATAAAGTCATAATTATGAGATAAAAAGTTGAATTTATGAGATAAAACGTCAAAATTATGAGCTAAAAAGTCATAATTATGAGATAAAAAAAGTCTGATTTATCAGATAAAAGTCAAAATTATGAGATAAAAGTCAAAATTACGAGATAAGAAAGTCAGAATTATCAGAAAAAAATAAAAAATTATGAGAAAAGAAAGTCACCATTATGAGATAAAATTCATTATGAGATAAGAAAGTCGGAAATATGTCAAAAAAGTTAAAATTCTGAGATAAAAAGTGAAAATTACGAGATTAAAAAATCATAATTGTGAGATAAAACGTCTGATTTATAATATGAAAGTCAAAATTATGAGATAAAAAGTCGAAGTTGAGATGCGCATGTGCCAAGTGCCATGTGAAAAGGCTTCATAATTCTCTCATACGGTTCTCATAATTTTGACTTTTTAATCTCCTAATTACGACTCTTTATCTCATAATTTCGACTATTTCATCTCATAATTCTGATTTCCCTGTCTCATAATTATTACTTATCTTATCATTTCAACTTTTTGTCCCATAAACTTGACTTTTTATCTCATAATAATCACTTTTTGTGTCATAATTCTGACTTACCATGAGGATATTTTTTTTTTCTTTCAGTGGCATCCATACGTTTGCCTCAAAAGCACAACACGGATAATAAAAACATAAAAGGACCAAAAACTGTGAAGGCCAGCGAGTGTGAATTGCTAAGAAGCTAAAAGGCTGAAGGATAGAGAATGGACCGTTGTGCTAATTATATTTACCGTGTTAATTATATTTCGTGAAGGAGGTTCTTCATGTCACTCTCTTCACAAACGCTCTCAATGCTGCTTCAGGCAATTTCAACGTCTCTTTTTATTTTCTCTAAAACTCATTTGACGAAACTGGCTTAGTTTTCTGTCAGCTGCATTTTTAATGACATTATGTTTGGGACATCACCACCATCACTCTTAAATCATTTACTATGTTTTTGTGGACTAACATTTGTAGGAAAACACTTCATTTTGTTCATGAACTCATGAATCTGCTTTGAAAACATGAAATCCCACTTTCCAAGGCAAATGATAGTGTGTGGTGACGCTTACTGTATGTTGCATAATACGTCCAGATGCTCAAGGTTGGCTTTCGATATCTTCCAGCACTTCAAGACCGATACCGATGCCAACCATGACCGATACAAGCAGCAGTTCTCCCCTCAAACCTCCTCTACTGGGTGCATTTCATCAATAAACAAAGTATGTGCAAAACAAGTCAACACAAGTTTGGGGAAAAGTGCCAAAACGCTGCATGTGTGGTTCTTCCTGAGGTGTGATATTAGCTTAGAAGTATTGAAGGAAGACTCCTTACTCCCCCTTACTCCTTACTCCACTTTAGTTTTGCTGTTTTGTGCTTTTATTTTAATATTTTGTTTCCTGTTTGCAGCTGCTTTGTGGTCGCTGGAAAGCGCGTGCAGCAGTACCTGTTTGTCACGAGTAGTCAGCGCTACTGTTTAGGTCAAACTCATTTTCATCGTGGGCCGCATCGCAGTTAAGGTTGCTCTCAGAGGAGAAATCATATACGGTACATGTATCATCACCTCATGATATTATCACACATTTGTTGTTTCCTTACATGATCTATTTGCTTACTTACACCAGGAGTCAAGGCGCCAAGTTGACATTTGAGTATACAACTATCGTATGATTAATTTCAAATGGGGTTTGACGACAAAAAATATCCATCCATCCATCTTCTTCCACTTATTTGAGGTGGGGTCGCGGGGGCAGCAGCCTAAGCAGGGAAGCCCAGACTTCCCTCTCCTCGGCTACTTCGTCCAGCTCGGATCGCGAGGCGTTCCCAGGCCACTTGAGAGATGTAGTCTCTCCAATGTGTCCTGGGTCTTCCCCCGAGGCCTCCTACTGGTCGGACGTGCCCTGAACACCTCCCCAGGGAGGCGTCCGGGAGGCATCCTGACCAGATGCCCGAGCCACCTCATCTGGCTCCTCTCAATGCAGAGGAGCAGGGCTTCGACTCTCCAAACTCTCATACAGGGAGTGAAGCGCCTGACTTAGGTGGTCGTAATTTTTTACGGTTTAATATATTGGGAACATGCATACAGTTTATTCGAATGCTTCATGTTACAATTCTCGATTCCAAATGTCCGAAAAGGGAGTAGGAAGAAGCAGAGCTTAATATTAAATATTACAGAAAAAAAGCAGTTTTGTTGAAGTTGTAATATCATGAAAACACAACCGGTCCAGAGCGTACCCCGCCTCTCGCCCGACGTCAGCTGGGATAGGCTCCAGCATACCCCCGCAACGCTAATGAATGGAAAATGAATGGATATCAAGAAAAAAAACGTAAAAATGTATAATGTTACAAGGATAAAGTCCAAATGTTGTGGGAATAGTTCCAAATAATTCCAAGGAGAAAATGTAAAATAAGGAAGGGTCTCACTTTACAATAAGGTACACAAAAATACAGAAGTTACTGAGGAACTAATGAAGAACTAATGACTAAGGCACATACATTTAGAGTAGTTACTGACCAACAGCAGGAATGCAAAAAATAGCTGTGATTTTATGAGAATAAAGTCAAAATATTAAGAGAAAAAAATTGTATTCTGACGAGAAAGTCCTAATTTTACAAGAATAAACTCATAATATTATGAGGAAAAATAATGTCGTTTTTGTAGCACAGAGTTGAAATATTAAAGAAAAAAAGTGTTATGTTTTTAAAAGTCAAAATATTACAAAAAGAAAAAGTACGATTACTTAAGAGGAAAGTTGAAATTTTTGGAGCATTTAAAAAAACAACAGCAAAAATGGGGAAAAAAGAGTGAAGTTGCTATTAAAATGGGCTTTTTCACCCATATGACAAAGCTGATCAGGATGCACGTTTTTCTTGAAAAAGATACTTAACTTCCTTGCACATCTTTACAAAATATCAAAGTTGCCTTTCATTTGTCACTACGTGGCCCTCACTGGGGAAACGCTCGGACACCCCTGCTCTAAAATATGCACCAGATGACAAAAGTTGATGATGTTGTTGTGTTGGGCTTCTTTCCGTACGTGCAATAGGCTGTCAGCGCTCGCCTTTAAACATTTCACAACGTGTTCCTCTCGCCTCTCTCCACATCACAACTTCTTTTTTTCCTCTCAAGGTCGGCGCTGTTTCTCTTGTCCAAACAAACACCACTCGTGCGTCCGCTGTTGAGACAAACGTGACGCTGGGACGCATGAGTGTTGTGCTGCTAAAAGAGACATACGGGATGATTATGTTGCGTCTGCTACTCTTTTCTTCCTCCCAACAACCAGCTGGGGTAAGCACAGTGTTTTAAAGGAAAAGTACACTTTTTTTGGAATGGTGTCCATCATCCACAATCCTTATGTGAGACGTGAACACATATCTTTCTTTTTTCTGTGCGTTATAAAGATATAAAAACAGGTAAAAAGAGGCAGGTATGCACGTAATGGGACACACCGATTCCTCCTAGAAAGGCTGCTATTAAAACACCTCCAAAAAGCTCCAACAAGGTTTTATGGTTTTCTATCCATGCTGTGAGCATGTAGTAACAGGTACATTCATGATAACATGGAATACTTACGGTATTTTGGGAACTTCCTTCCTGGGTGCATTGATTTCACATAGCAACATAGAAAGGAACGCTACACCTAGCGTTAGCTTAACAAACTCAAAAACAAAAACACAGCAGCAGTGGCGGCAGCTCCAATATAACGTCACCTTTCGCTAGTGGCCTGAGGCATTGTGAGCGAGTGTGTGGTGAAGCTAGTCGCTAGCTGGCTAGTAGCTAGCTGGTGTGGTGTGGCGAGGTGTCACTACGCCAGTAACGTAGTTCTTGGGCGTAACAATGTTAATAAAAACAATAATAACAATGTCACTGTGGCTTGGTTAATAGGCAGGTCACATTATGGAAATTGATCGTTTTTAGCTGTTTTTGTATCTTTAGAACGCACAGAAAAGAGAAAGGATAAGGATTGTGGATGATTGTCAAAATTCCACATTTCCTTGTGGACAACCCCTTAGATAAATACTTTAGATCGCACGCCATCCCCCTCACCAGAGCTGTCCTATCTAGTCATTGAGCATAAACTGATGAAGCCTGCTCGGGTGAGAGGGCAAACGTCTCCAGACAGCCCAGTTGCGATCGATTGAATGCCCAGAGAATACAATGGATGAATGAGAATATTCACAGAGATGTAAATATAGTACACTGGAGGTACGTAGGAAGTGGATATGATGTAAATATAGTACACTGGAGGTACGTAGGAAGTGGATATGATGTAAATATAGTACACTGGAGGTACGTAGGAAGTGGATATGATGTAAATATAGTACACTGGAGGTACATAGGCATTGGATATGATGTAAATATAGTACACTGGAGGTACGTAGGAAGTGGATATGATGTAAATATAGTACACTGGAGGTATGTAGGCATTGGATATCATGTAAATATAGTACACTGGAGGTACGTAGGCATTGTATATGATGTAAATATAGTACATTGGAGGTACGTAGGCATTGGATATGATGTAAATATAGTACACTGGAGGTACGTAGGAAGTGGATATGATGTAAATATAGTACACTGGAGGTACGTAGGAAGTGGATATGATGTAAATATAGTACACTGGAGGTACGTAGGAAGTGGATATGATGTAAATATAGTACACTGGAGGTACGTAGGCATTGGATATCATGTAAATATAGTACACTGGAGGTACGTAGGCATTGGATATCATGTAAATATAGTACACTGGAGGTACGTAAGCATTGGATATCATGTAAATATAGTACACTGGAGGTACGTAGGCATTGGATATCATGTAAATATAGTACACTGGAGGTACGTAGGCATTGGATATCATGTAAATATAGTACATTGGAGGTACGTAGGCATTGGATATCATGTAAATATAGTACATTGGAGGTACATAGACCACCACATAGCAAAAAAGATTGTCAGGATTGCCTTTTGAATAAAGAATAAAGAAAGCCTTTTGTATCAATGTTGGGAGGAGTCAGTCTTGATCAAACTAAAGAATTAACAGGAAGTGGAATACAGTGTTTGTTTTTTACCTGATGTTGTCACTTCTCTTTGTGTACTAGTGTATGCTTGTTGACTTTTGTTTTGGTCACATGTTGTTTGTGTTGTTGCGTCGATGTTCACAGAGTGATGTCAGATATGCATGACAAGATTGCGTGCAGGGTAAATGCAGCCCTAATTGTGTTTAAAGCAGCAAAGTTTGTCTTACTTTGAGTATTCTTCATTGTCCCGATCGCAGCGTGAGTCCTTGTGCTTCTCCCAGTCCTTGCCGTGCTTACACGTGGTCAACAGGATAATATCATCCCCGTTGTGGATGTGATACAAAGCGTTCCTTGTCTCGGAGCCAATCCCCGTCAGGTAGCGCTTCCCTTTGAAAACCAGAAGGTACCGCCTGGAGGAGGGTGCAGTGTGGGCCACCATTGGATCAGTGCCCCCTGCTTTGAGTGGGTGGTCTTTGGAGAACAAGGGGATGGAAATATCAAAGTTGGGTCGGAAGTTGGCCACGTCGGCGCTGGCCTTCGCCAACATGGCCTGGCCCACCTCAAAGCCCAGATCGTCCGTGTAGTCCGGCCAGGTGCCGGAGTAGAGGTTAAATATCAGGTGGTTCCTGCCGTCGTTCCATGTCGGAAGGTTCTGGATGCGGGCCCTCACGTTTTGGACATATTGGGCCGACAGACGGTCCCTGTCCAAGGTGTCCACAGCAAGAATAAACAGGCAGGCCTTCAGGGGGTCCGTGGTGTGGAAGCGAGACTCCTCAATAGAGGACAGGATCTTGCGGTAGGTGGCAGAGATCTCGTCCCCCCTCTGCAGCGGGTAAATGTAGACTCCGAAGTCCGGCTGGCAGCGGGCGAAGTCGAAGCAGGTTACCATGCGGCAGCGCTTGTTCTTGTACAGGTTGTCTCGGATCGAGCGCCGCTCTCTGGGCGAGCTGTGCTGGTGGTGGACCCGGGGACTGTCCTCCTGAAAAGGATTTGCAGAGGAAAGAGGCACCCGACAAGAGCTTTTATGATGACTCCATTGAAGGCCTTTGGTCTTATTATCATAGTGTTGCTCCACCCTTTGCAGCTAGAACAGATTTGGGAATATGTATGTGCAAATTTTGGTCCAGGTGTGAGGTCAGAGGGCCTACTGCAGGGGTGTCAAACTCGTGCCATGGAGGGCGGAGACACTGCAGGTTTTCTTTCCAGCCAGTCACTAAAGCAGGTGATTTTAATGATCAACACCTTCAGTTTGAGGGAAGGAGGTCATCAATTAAATCACCTGCTGAAGAAACTGGTTGGAGAAAACCTGCAGCGTCTCGGCCCTCCAGGGCACGAGTTTGACACATGTGGCCTACTGGCTCTGTTCCAGTCTTTGCAATTCTAGTTCATCCCAAAGATGTTGGATGGCACCACTGAATTGGAAGCTTACAGCTAGGCCACGTCCACACGAATACAGATTTTTTAAAACGTGTAGTTTTCAATGCGTGTTGGTCTGTCATCCACACGTCTTATACTGTATGTTATATATGCCTGTCTTATATGTTATATATGCCTGTCTTATATGTTATTTATGCCTGTCTTATATGTTATATATGCCTGTCTTATATGTTATATATGCCTGTCTTACATGTTATTTATGCCTGTCTTATATGTTATACTGTATATGTCTGTCTTATATGTTATATATGCTTGTCTTATATGTATTTCTGCCTGTCTTATATTTTATATATGCCTGTCTTATGTGTTATATATGCCTGTCTTATATGTTATATATGCCTGTCTTATATGTTATTTATGCCTGTCTTATATGTTATATATGCCTGTCTTATATGTTATTTATGCCTGTCTTATATGTTATATATGTCTGTCTTATATGTTATATATGCCTGTCTTATATGCTATTTATGCCTGTCTCATATGTTATTTATGCCTGTCTTATATGTTATATATGTCTGTCTTATATGGTACATAAGCCTGTCTTGTGCTGCATAGCTACTGCCACGGAGGCAAAGAAGGATAATTTGCCAGCCACACCGATATATTTCAGTAATGATAGCGCCACAGCCATAGGAGTTCTTTCTTGACTGATAAGATGAACTACACTTCACAGCATGTTAGTGATAATCTGCTACATTTTAGTAAACAACATATTTCATCCATTTTCAGTTTTATATTCAATACATTTTGCTGAGAAATGTGAAATAAACTCCTGTAAAGTAAGACTACTTCACTCGCAGTCCACATGTCTCTTCTCCTGCAATTCGCCAAGTTTGATATCGTGCGTCTACGGAAATGACATCATCGGAGCTTCTGATTGGTTACAATTGCCTTAACAGTCCATGGCTGCAGCGCCCCCTTTACTTTGGCATGTGCATGACAGCCTGTGAATGCGTATTGGTGAGGAAAGAAATAGCTTTAAAACGTCACCGGGTGGTTGGAGATTTTTTTGACACCAGAGATTTGCAAATGTGCATTTTTGCAAATATCCGTGTTTGTGCCGACACGGCCTTAGACTGCAACCTTTGTGCTTTCATTAGTGATGTGACAACCATGCATGATCATCTGCTCAGCTAATGATGGCCTTCATTTAGCACCAAAATGCACTTTACCACTCTTAATGACTTTGCTCACCTCCTGCTCCCCCCCCTCCAGGTAGGGTCCCAGCAGTTGGGTCAACTCAGGCCAGTGCCTGGGTCTGGGTGGGCTCTGATACTGGTGATGATAGTCGGGGTACTGGGGAAACTGGCGGCGCTCAAACTGCTGCTGCTGCTGCTCCAAATCGGCAATTTGCAGAGCCCACTGGTAGACGAGGAAGAGAAGCGCGACCCCCACAGACACGAGCAGGTACCGCTTCTTGGCCTGCATGTGTGCTGTGGGGGGGGAGGAAGTGGTGGAGGGTGGGTGGTTGGGGAGGAGCAGGATTTTGGAGGAAGTCGGAGAAGTTGGAGGAGAAGCGAGGGAGCAAAAGCTGGATAAGGGGTGTGGGTGGGGGAGGAACGATGCGGAGAGGGACACGAGGGCTGGGGAGGTAGACTCAGGTCGGGGGGGTCCCACTGGGAATCCTCTCTATCCACACTGCGGCATTTTGGGATTTGGAGTCACTAGAGATGATACCAATAAAAAATGGATGAAACTTTTACAGCAAGTGCTGCCAAATACACGCTGAGTGTTAAAGGGCACACAAAATGACAATCAATACCCTCACTGGCCACTTTATTAGGTACACAATCAGCCAAAGCCAAATCTCTTTAGTGCACTTGAACAATGTTTCTCATTCTGTCGCTAAATAAGGTATCCAAAATATGATAAACAGTATGATACATGAATAACAAATGAACACCTTTGTGGAGGAAAAATCCACAATCCTTATGTGAGACATGAAAACACGTCTTTCGCTTTTCTGTGTGTTCAGATAAAAAGAGGCAGGTAATTAATGCACATAATGAGACACATCTATTCCTCCTAGAAAGGCTGCTATTAAAACGCCTCCAAAAAGCTCCAACAAGGTTTTATGGTTTTCTATCCCTGCTGTGAGCATGTAGTAACAGGTACATTCATGATAACATGGAATACTTACAGTATTTTGGGAACTTCCTTCCTGGGTGCATTGATTTCACATAGCAACATAGAAAGGTACGCTACCCCTAGCGATAACTTAACAAACTCCAAAACAAAAACACAGCAGCAGTGGCGGCAGCTCCGATATGTAGCGTTACCTTTCGCTAGTGGCCTGAGGCATTGTGAGCGAGTGTGTGGTGAAGCTAGTCTCCTGCCTTCTAGTAGCTAGCCGGTGTGGTGTGGCGAGGTGTCACTACGGCGGTAACGTAGTTCTTAATAAGAATAATAATAACAATGTTGCTGTAGCTTGGTTAATATGCAGGTCGCATTATGGAAATGGAGCCTTTTTTTTCCAAAAGGCTTTACGTGCATTCATAGCTGCCTCTTTTTTTTATCTGTTTTCATATCTTTACAATGCACAGAAAAGGGAAAGACATGCGTGTTCATGTCTCACATAAGGATTGTGGATGCGCAAAATGTTGAAAAAAAGTGCACTTTTCCTTTCAAGTCTCAGTCCAAATTGCAAAGGGAGCATTTTTGACAGAACTCTTTTATTGGAAGTCACCGAAATGCAATTTGCAGCATAAATAGCACTTTATTTGCATATAATAGAGAAGGAATCATCTTTTATTATCTCTGCAAGATGTTCCATATTGAAAGAAATCCTTCATTGCTGCGTATCGAGGTCTTGGTAAAGTTTGAGGCCATAAAAAAGCAGTAGCATGATTGACTTCCGCAACATCATAGCCATATTCTGCATTTCTTCTGCTCTTTAAAGTGTCAAAAATGAGCAAAAGCTCTACTAAAATGCAGTGAATAATGCAAATAATTTGAGCAAGTCATATTAAACAGTCACCAGAGAGGCAAAAGTGTTAAGATGCTTTGTAAATAAAAGCTGCAGAGTGCCTACCTGTTTACAAAAGGAACACCTGTGGTCCCCGGGAATGCTTGTGCTGGATGCTTCCCCCTCCAGCCTGAGCATGCCTCCCCGGTGTGGATGCACACATCACATCACACAGCCTCATAATGAAGCCACAATTAACTCATACACACGCGCGCGCGCACACACACACACACACACACACACACACACACACACACTGCACCGCTCCATCCAAAAACTTTCCAAAGAAAGAGCTGTGGTTTTCATCCGTGCGAGACAAGAAAACAACAAGACTCGGCGCTCGTCCACGCTGTGCACACCACCAGCACCTCCACCACCTTCTCCACCTCCACGCTCACTCGCAGCATCCGCGCACAAGCAGCGGTCCAAAGACGCGCGCCCATCTCAAGCGAATGCAAAGAACTCTTCACTTTGACGGAGTCCTCAAACGCAGCATCCTCAGCCCGCACGCGAGCAATCCAATTTACAAGATCCACTACACGGTTCCGGTGATTGACAGGCTTGGATTCACACACACGCACACACACGCACACACATTCGAGTCAGCTTTCCTTCTCGTCCTCAAGTCGTCTTTTGAATCAGAGCACCCCACCCCCTGCATCCTGCATCCAGCATGATCCAGACATGAGCAGGCTGGCAGCAGTGTGGGTGGGGTGGGGGTTGGGGGGGGGGGAGGGGGGGGTTGTTATTCAAGGTCGTTTGCGGCGTTGGTGTGCAACTTTTCATCTATTTAAAGTCGTTGACAATCGCTTAACCAAACTCCGCTAACAAATGTGCCCATTTAAGGACGTCCCCCGTGACATCGCCGCTGACTTTCCGACACTCCAAACGAGTTTAACTTGTCTACAGGGCAAATTTACGTGTTTATAATGAAGCATATTCATGGCTAAGTGCAGGTCATTTATGATAAATGCATCCATGATATGTTGGCTGGACTTTTCTGGAGCGGGTGCTGTGGTTTCCAGTTTTTTTAACGTGATCTTGCATCAGCTTTTATTTATGGAGTCATTCATTAAGTCCTGATTGGACTATCTGGACCAATTATAGAGTCTTGACCGCTTCATCGTCCCTCCCAGCCGTCCAGCCACGTTCCTCCTGTCCACCCTGATAGAAAATGGGTTTGCTTGTGATTTAGATAGATGACATTACCACGTAAATTGGGAGAGGAAGTCTTAACGAGCACACGCAGGAACCTCAAGTGTGAAACGCCGCCATCCTGTGGTCACTTGGAGCACAGCGGCTCATACCTCATCTGTTGAGAAGGCCAATTTCATTTACCATATTCATTTACGATTGTTGTACAGTTAAAAGAAAAGCTACCACCTTATGTAGAGCACTTGCACAGCTAATAAATACATCCATTAAAGAAGCTGTCCTTCCCGACTCCCTAAAAGGGGCAGTTGTTTCATCATTCAGGAAGTGTCCAGGATGAACTAGCCAACTATACACCAGTCTCACAAATGTTTAACTTTGACAAGGTGATTTTTTTGTCCATTGTATAAGATTTGTCATGTGATGACGCAGGTGTTAGGTCCACCAGAACCCCCTTTCGAGGAGACTTATGTCCGTTTTAGATCCTCCTCATTTGGTCAAAGCTGTTTTCCAGTTAGAGCAGCACGGATGTGGAATTCTCCAGCATCAGGTGTTGGAGATCTGATCTTTCTGCTGGCACTTTTGTTACTGTGTGCTGTTTACTTGATAATTGTATTTTATTTCTTGAAGTACAGTCACGGAATGTATTTTTAACCTGCTGTCATTTTGCCTCTGCCCAGGGACAGATGAAAATTAGCTTGTAGCTGGTCTGAGCAATATACTGTATGTGTTGTGCAATGTCCCTGTCAAATAAATAAACACAAAAATACATCTCATAACAATGAGCATTTTAGAAACTGCTGCTTCTTAACATGTTTTCTGAGTGGACACAAGATAATGATATCCAATACAAAGCCGTACAGTACATCCATATATATCTACAGTACAGTATACAGTACAGTACATCCATATATATCTACAGTATACAGTATACAGTACAGTACATCCATATATATCTACAGTACAGTATACAGTACAGTACATCCATATATATCTACAGTATACAGTACAGTACATCCATATATATCTACAGTACAGTATACAGTACAGTACATCCATATACATCTACAGTACAGTATACAGTACAGTACATCCATATATATCTACAGTATACAGTACAGTACATCCATATATATCTACAGTACAGTATACAGTACAGTACATCTATATATATCTACAGTACAGTATACAGTACAGTACATCCATATACATCTACAGTACAGTATACAGTACAGTACATCCATATATATCTACAGTATACAGTACAGTACATCCATATATATCTACAGTACAGTATACAGTACAGTACATCTATATATATCTACAGTACAGTATACAGTACAGTACATCCATATATATCTACAGTACAGTATACAGTACAGTACATCTATATATATCTACAGTACAGTATACAGTACAGTACATCCATATATATCTACAGTATACAGTACAGTACATCCACATGCTGTACAGTGGTATGAAAAAGTCTTTGCCCGCTTGTTTATTTTTTGTCAATGTTTGAGATCATCAAACAAATTTAAATATTAGTCAATGACAACACAACTGAACACAAAATACAGTTTTTAAATGAAACATTTTATTATTAAGAGAAAAACAATCCAAACCTTCATGGCCCTGCGTGAAAAAGTGATTGCCCCCCACACCCAATGCGCCCCCACCCACCCTGTGTGGAAAAAAATTATTCCTCCCCCCCTCGGTAAAACATAACTGAGATTAATTGAGTTCTATCACCGTGGAAAAGGTTATAAAGTCATTTTTAAAGCTTTGGGACTCCAGCGAACCACAGTGAGAGCCATTATCTACAAATGATCCCCAAGACCTTTGGGAAAATACTCTGTGATCTGACAAGACAAAAGGTGAACTTTTTGGAAGGCGTGCGTCCCATTACATCTGGCGTCATTTCAGAAAAAGAACATCACACCAAGAGTAAAATATGGTGGTGGTAGTGTGATGGTCTGTGGCTGTTTTGCAGCTTCAGGACCTGGAAGACTTGCTGTGATAAATGGAACCATGAATTCTTCTGAAGGAGAATGTCCGGCCATCTGTTGGTGACCTCCAGCTGAAACCAACTTGGCTTCTGCAGCAGGACAATGATCCAAAACACACCAGCAAGTCCACCTCTGAATGGCTGAAGAAAAACAAAATGAAGACTTTGGAGTGGCCTAGTCCAAGTCCTGACCTGAATCCTATTGAGATGCTGTGGTATGACCTTAAAAAGGCGCTTCATGCTGGAAAACCCTCCAATGTGGCTGAATGACAACAATTCTGCAAAGATGAGTGGGCCAAAATTCCTCCCCAGCGCTGTAAGAGACTCATTGCAAGTTATCACAAACGCTTGATTGCAGTTGTTGCTGCTAAGGGGGGCCAACCAGTTATTAGCTTTAGGGGGCAATCACTTTTTCACACAGGGACATGTAGCTTTGGATTTTTTTCTCCCTTAATAATAATAATAATAATAAAAATCATTTAAAAACTGCATTTTGTGTTCAGTTGTGTTGTCATTGACTAATATTTACATTTGTTTGATGATCTGAAACATTTAAGTGTGACAAACATGCAAAAATAAGAAATCAGGAAGGGGGCAAACACTTTTTCACACCCCTGTATATCTTTCCAGCTTGCTGATTTTTGAAGGCACTTGTGCTGCGTCTGCACTGCAAATTGATTTTTGGTGTCACTGCCACTCAGTGTGTGTGTGCGTGCGTGTGCGTGCCTCATCTTCAGCGGCAGTAGCAACATATTAAGGTCGATCAATCGATGAAAAAAGCAGAGCCCCCAGGAAGCAGGCGACCTCCATCACCTTTTCTTCCTCTTCTTGAAGCAACCTTTTGGAAAAAATAACACATTTCACAAGTGACTGTGGCAAATGACCACGCCCCATTGGGCCGTCACTCATTGGTGATTTGTTCTCTGACCCCCTCAGCTGCCTTCCTTCCTGATGTAAACAATCATAGTATTCTTGACGCCATACGGAGCAACCACAATTAAATAAAAAAATACCCCCCTGGGTGTCTAATTAGGTTAAAAAAGGTGTTTAAGGGTCACCATTGTGTAATTAAAAGGAAAAATAAATAACAATCAAGTAATTATCTCCCCGAAATCCGCTAATTTTCCGCGTGGTGCATGCTGAATTGCGAACGTGCAGGGATCCACTGTGGCAATAGGCTCCGCCCACCTGCAGATTGACAGCTTCATAGCAGAGAAATTAGCTTCCTTCAGAGGTTTAACGACTTTGCCATGGGAGCTGCCCGTTTGTGTTGAGGAGGAGCGAAGCAGGTTTTGGCGTTTCAATTATCCAAAACTCCCTCTTGCACAGCGAAGCCCGTCAACGTTAATGTTTTAATAGTGCACACACGCACACACACACGCACACACACACGCATTTTTGATTTATGGTCTCAGCTGCGACTAAGCGGGCTGAAATATTCATGTCATATTTATGCACGAGAACGACGGCGCATGCATTTTCAAGGAGGGAGGAATTAGCGGGATGTGCGATGTTGCCATGAAGTGATGGTCCTGATGTAGACGCGTCACATGTCACCACCGCCATCAGCGCCACGCCTTCCACTGGCCGGAAGTAGATTTAAGACAGAACCTCCCATACTGCAGAGGGAGCCATTTTTGGTGCAGAGCTGGATAAAAGTGAGGGGGGGCCTCGAGGGTGAAATCGTCTCTGTTGATTTGGAATTGATTCTAGTTGAAGATGCTTTAAATAGCAGGTTTTTTTGCTGTCGCAAAAATTATGAAGGCAATGAAATACACAATTAAAAATAGTTTTTAATCAAAAAATGCAAGATTATTAAATTCAAAATTTAATTTTTGCAATTAAAAAAAACATTTTCAATTGTAAAATAGAATAGAAAATCTAAGAATATAATTGTTGTTTGTGACAATTATACTTTTGTAATTATTATTTTTGCAATGTATTTATAACATTTTTAAATTGTCACCACTTTCCTTTTTTTTCCGCCGGCCAATAAAAAAAAAACTGTGGGCCTCAAATGGCCCATGGGCCACATTTTGGACACCGATGGTGGTTCAACTTCATAGAGAGCAGAGCGTTTTAGGTATTAGGTATTAACCTAACGTGCAGTGCAACTGTTGGTCCACTGATTGTCTGTTTTTGGTAACACTTCTTTTAGGTAATTCATCATCCTGAAACCCACTATTCTCTTTATGAAAATGCCATAAAGGTACATTTTGTCACGACTTGGAAAGGCGATGTGGGTGAATCCCAGGATGCAGACACAGGAGAGTTGAGAGAGGGCTGCAGGATGGCAGCTGGAGGACCTGAGCGGAGGTGAGTCCAGAACATGAAACACATGCGGTAGCAGTAGCTAACAGAGGCAATAATCCAGCACTGGCCAGGAGCAGCTGAGAGGATAATAAAGGGTGCTTAATGAGGAACAGCTGCAGGAAACCAGTAGCTCCGCCCAGCTCAGGTGTCTGCTTCTGCACACAAGCACACAAGGCCTGAGGAGACAAGACAATATCGTGAATAAGCATAAAGCAGACAAACTTAAAAAGGTAACAAACCTGTGTCACCGTAGAGTGTGACACATTTCTCTGTTTTCAACCTCTGGTCCATATTAGACCTTGGACTTGATTCATATACCGACCTTGAATTTTCCTAAAAACATAGTTTGTGATTTGTGAAACCTTTATTCTATTTGTGAAAACCCAGTAAAAGGTACATTTCTCTATGTTTTCAACCTCTCGTTATATTAGACCTGGTCCACTTTGAAAATTACTGGACCTAGACTTTCCAAATTTTGACTGGATTGATCAACAGACACCAAAGGTTCATAAAAACACAGTTTCTGATTTGTGAAACCTTTATTCTATCTGTCAAAATGCAATAAAGGCACATTTAGATGTTTCTTTGGCACCTAGTCCATATTAGACCTGGTGCTGTTCGAAAACCACTAGACCTAGACTTTTCAAATCTGGACTGGATTGATCTACAGACCCCAAAGGTTCATAAAAACACAGTTTGTGATTTGTGAATTGTTTTTCTATTTGTGAAAATACAATAAAAGTACATTTATCTGTGTTTTAAACCTCCAGTCATCATAGACCTGGTTCACTTTGAATATGACTGGACTGAGACCTCTCAATCTGAACTGGATTTATCTAAAAAACGCAGTTTGTGATTTGTGAAACCTTTATTCTATTTGTGAAAATGCAGTAAATGCACATTTCTGTGTTTTTACAGCATCTTGGCCATGCTTCAAAAACCACTGCACATAGACCCGAGGTCCTGGCACACTATTCAAATGAGACGGTCGTCACCTGATCAGTATTGATCGACAGAAGCAGGAGAACAATAAATCTCCACTTTCTTGGCGGGTCCTGGCACGGATGAATCTTTGATACAAGCGAGTCTCGCTTCTGGCCCAGAAAGTCCAATTGAACTCACATTTATCCTAATTGTCTTTCCTCTTCACCCCCAGCTTGGCGCCTCGTCACGTAATTCCAATGATACGCTTTAGATAACACCAGCTGCTCTAGAACAAGGAACCTTTTGGAACTTCTCTTACAGTAGCAGAGATACTCTGTCAAAGTCATCCCTCCTTTATCGCAGTTAATTGGCTTCACCGCAATAAGGTTCAATATGAAAAGCCCAACGTCAGGATGGCTGATGATCAGTTGACCATTTATTTGCAGAAAACACAGAGCACACACTGTCTTGCAGGGAGACACTAAACACAGCATGAACTACAGATGTGCACATCGATACTGAAATACTGATACTCCCGGTACCGGCTCTTTATGCTCTAAAATCGATTCTCAACTCAAAATATCGATGCTTTCGATACTTTATTTGAGGTCATGTTTGTCTGTTGAAACGATGATTGAACGTTAACACAGCCATGTGTGAATTGTCAATTAGGTGAATTTGCACAGCATCGGTATCAGATCAGTATCGCTGATACCAGCCTGAATTTTACTCAGTATTGGATTGTTTGTACTTTGCCAGACACACATTTAAATAAAAAAATAAAATTTTAAAAAGAGTAAATATTCTGCTGTTTTTGTGTCAAGTCAAAGGTTCTAGTCTCACCGTCTTCGTGGTACCTTGGCATACGAGTGTCTCAACTAACGAATGTTTTTTTTTTTTTTTAGATGCGAGCGTCAGAAAATTTGGGTAAGAGCTGCTCGTACACGTCAGGCATAGCCGAGGACAGCTATACAGGTATGTGGGGGCTTCTATCATGTGTGCTGAAGAGCCAGCAGCTCTAGCAGTAGCAGCCAACTAGCTAGTCATCAACACATCAGTACAATATAGTACAATCTTATTTATCTTATTCATTACATATAGTGTAAAATTATGACAGGAACAACATCAAATTAAAAGCACAAAATGAATGCAGAGCCACCATCGACCAGTACGACTCTGGACTTTTTACTAATCAATTTTGCATGTACAGTATACACATTTTAATTATACTTTAATAACTATAGTAGTAGTAGTAGTCAGTACATGAGAGGATACGATACACGGGATTGGGTCTATGAGAACGAGATGACATTAACATTACTTTTAAGAAAAGTACAATGAAAAAATATTTTAAAATATATGACAATATATTGCAATCTACTAATATAATTTCTACTACGTTACACTCTTCTGCACTCTGTGTGTATGCTAGCGGCCCCGCCTCCACCCACCAAGACAAAGAGACTGTATGACTGACAAAAGGGCTCACTCCGTTTATGCTGTTGTTCTATGGAACAAACGTGCCAAGGTGCTGAAACCAATGCACAGAGTGAACCCTGTTCCTGCATGTTTGAAGGCGAGAGACACACAGGACCTTCAGATTGGGAGATGAGAGCGCTGCCCGTTGGGCCAAAAGGCCGGACTGTCAAACGTTCAGCGCAGGTCTTAAGGCCGAGGGAGTGAGGTTTTACCAACGCACACTTGCGCAGCCGCGCCGGCTGGCACCCGTTACACTTGCACATGGCCGGCAAAATGATCGACTTCATTTTCATTTGTTGTGTGATTAATTCATTAATTAATTATCATCCCAGGCCTACCGCCCACGAGACATTTTTTTCTGAACGAGAAATCTTGTCACTTTTTAGTCACGCACGATTTTGTGACACCCCTAATAATTAGCCAACAAAAAAGCTCCCATTTTATTGTGAAATGCAATAATTGGTGACTTCCAATGAGAGACCGCAGGAAAAGTAGTTCCTGTTAGCATGTTACCACAAAGCTGTTTTTTCATATCAACATTGCGTAGCTAAAATAAGATATCACATCATTCAGTCCAACTACCTCTATCCAACACACACCCGCCCCAAATATGTCCCAGTATCCACACTGTAATATCTACAATCAATACCAGTATCATGAGCCTGGTATCATCCATCCATCCATGTTCTGTAGCGCTTAATGAATGCCATGTAAACTCATCTGCATGGATGTGTGTGGACTAAACATCCATCAACATGGTCCCTGCGCTGGGAGACATAATTAGTCTCATCTGTCCCCCTTAATGAGTTGATCCATACATGTCCCTCCCCTCCTTGTCCTCTCATTCTCACCTTAAGGGACACTTTGGTTTCGCCACATTGATCTGAGAGTCTCATGAGGCGGCTTGGATGTCTATTCTATTCCTAAACACGACTTTTTTCTCTTAATGTTGTGACCTGTTTTCCATTTCTGCTCTTCTTTTTTTTTTTTTTTAATCTTCCTAAATCTTTGATATTTTGACTTTGTCATAACGTTTTCTTTCTGCAACTTGATGTTCCAAAAATTACAACCTTGTTTTGTTTCTCATTTTACAACTTTGACAAAATAATGCATTTTTCTTGAACATTTCAACTTTATGCTACTAAAATGACATTGTTTTTCCTCGTTACGTTATTCTCATTAAATTAACACTTTTTCTCGTGAGATTGCATTTTTCTCTTAATATACTGACCCTTCCTCCATTTCTGCTCTTTTTTTAATTTTCAAACTATTTCTACTTCGTTCTTGTAAATGTTCTTCTCTTTACTTTATATTACACTTTACTTTACATATATATTATATTTGACTTTGTCATAACGTTTTCCACAACCTAATATTTAAAAAATTACAACTCTTAAAAAACAATGCATTTTTCTTTACTATTTAGACTTCATGCTACTAAAATGACGTTATTTTTCCTTATGTTACAATGTTATTCTCATTAAATTTTTTCTCATTACAAAACATTTTTCTCTTAAATATTTCGACCTTTCCATTTCCGCTGTTTTATCAAATTTTCCAACTATTTCAACTTTGTCCTTGTAAATTTTCTTATGACTTAATTGCCATATTTTGACTTTGTCATAATTTTTTTATTTCTCTCTTTTTTTAAATAACACATTTTAAAATATTTAAGCTTCATGCTACTAAAATGGTATTTTTTCCTCATAATACATTCTTCTCATTAACTTGGCACTTTTTCTTCTTATATTACAACTTTTAAGTCTTAATATTTTTGTACAATTGGGGGATTTTCCTTTTTTTTTTAGTTTTCTTGATAAATTATATTTGCAGAATGTGCTGCGGATCACTAAAAAAAAAACAGCCACGTGGCCCCCAAGTCCCACTTTTGACACCCCTGGTGTAGTACAAAGCTCACACTAAGGTGTAACTATTTGTGACATCCTAAATCAGCGCCACATGCACTTTATAATTCATATATAATTCAGCAATACAAGAACAAATAAGATGAAATGTGCTGAGTGAAGCCAAACGGAGGTCCGGTTCATGACAGGAGACGACATCCATCTGCCAGGGTCTCATTTCACGCACAGGAGGCTTCTTCCTTCTCCATCCATCGTAGTCTGACATCCCTTCTTCTTCTACTTTTCTTCATCTCATCACCCTCATCTCGTCGTCCCCACACACCAACACACGGATGAAAGGATGAAGGGATGTCAAAAAAAATAAGGACTGCCTGTTAGGCCGGGAAACACTCTGGAGGAGAGAAAACAAAATAATAGAGATGCACGATACCTTTTTTTTTAACCCATACCAATAACTTCCTGCTTCTCAAGACCGATACGGTACCAATAACCGATTGAAGTGTAGTTTGTGCACACCTGGAGGTAACGAGGAGTGGAACAAATTAGGATTTGACCAACTGTACCTGTTGATTTGTCCTAATCAAATATCATGACATTACTACTACCACATCACTGCTATCAGGAGAACCAGAGTATAGAGCGGAGGGAGCCACCTGCTGTGGCCCAGCAAGGTGCACTGTGTTCGGGCACACGCTCCGAGCAGCCAGTGTGATGCCACGGAGGTCTCTGGCAAACCTTTTGCACTTTTCAAACACCGCGGTGCTGGCGTTTCAGGTGGCTGATAAGGTCTTTTGTGGGTTTGGTACAGCGTCCTTCCTTGGAAAGTTTGTTTCCAAGTGAGCTCAGGGGAAATTACAGCAGGCCGTTAACGTCACAGGCAGGAGAAAAAAGTTGCACTGTACGGGTAATCGTGCATGAATGGAGCATTTTTTGGGGGGGCTTTTTTAAATGATCAGTTATCAGTGCTATTTTTAATTTTCGGATTATCTGTGTGACATAATTCCCTCATATCAGCCCAATAATTATGGTGCACTCCTACAAAATAACGTGTTCTTTGTATTTGGATGCACTACAGTGTTTATACACACTATTATTTGGCCTTTTAAGTCACTAAAAATTGCATGTTGTTTCCTTTCTTCCAGTTTCTGATGGGCGAAAATGGCCTGACATGACTTACAGCGCCACCTGTTGCATATTCCCTGAAACACATCATGGCCAGTACGCTTGGAAACCTCACTCCCTGACACCTTTTCTTTTCTTTTTTTCCCCTTCTTACCTCCACCAAGCACAGCGCAAAGCGAACGCGCATTGCGGAGGTTATGTTTTTGACGGCGTTTGTCTGTTTGTTTGTTTACTTGTGCTCAAAATAACTTGAAAAGTTCTGAATGGATTTGGATGACATTTTCAGGAATTGTCGGAAATGGGATATGGAAGAACTGATTCAATTTTGGGGGTCATCCCGATCACCGTCTGGATCCAGAAGGGGTTTTTTTTAAGTATACTTTAACATTGAGAGATAGGACCATTTTCGGAATTTGTGCATAGAACGCCACATAAAACGGTCAGAAACACGCAGGACAAGTTTCCGACAGGTTCTACAAAATATCAAAAACTGATCCAAACAATGTAGGATTGTTGTTTTGGTGTGAATCACAATATGGGGGCGGAACTATGGCGCTTGGCGGAGGTCTGCGCTTTCAGAGTGCTTCTCTAGTTTGTCTCTTTTTTCCTTTTTCTCTTCTTTTCGTCTCTTTATTTCTTCTTTTGTGTCACTCCCTGACGCCCTAGGAGATGACAGTGCAGGCTTTTAGACTAGCGCTGCTTGGACGTGGTTTCAAGCCCAGGAAGGACGCAGGCCAACCGTCTTCTTCCAGAAAGGTTCCTCCTTGCCTGAAATGGCATTAGTGGGCTGCAGCGCCACCTGCTGTCACTTCAAAGACAGCTGCGTGGGGTCACCTGAGCAGATGTCGCTGAGCTCCTCGACCTCCTGCTGCACCCTGAGGAGGAGGAGATCCTGCAGCATCTCCTGCTGCTGCTCCTCGCCGTCCACCCCCAGCAGGAGCAGGTGATGCTCCCTCAGCCTCAGCAAAGCCCTGCCTGCGCCAGGGGTCGAAGTTGAAACTATTTATATCATCTCATGCTGGCGTGGCGACGCGGCCGGCGGGCGTACCTGAAATGGCGTGCTTCATCACGGCTTTCTGGAGCGCGCCCACTTGGCTGGGGTAGCGCTCCTGAAGCCACTCCAGAACCTCCCGCACCGACCACGACGACACACGCTTGGGCGCTGGCTCCATCGCCGCGGCGACCGCATCAGCAAGGAATGACTGGAAAAGAGCGACAAGGCGTGAGACAAAAAAGACGATTTTTCTGACATTTACAGTTGAATTGTTTGGGGTGCTGACATTCCAGGCTTGGAAAAAGTTGCTGTTCATTCCACTTTCCTCCGAGCTACACTATATCCTCCTGGGGGGGGGGGGCAAAAAACTGTTGTGACCTTTTCAATTCAAGGTAGAACGTCATTTACTGTGTTAATTAGGGGAGACGTGTGATTGGCCCGGGTCTCGGTGGAGTCATTGACATACACAGTGAAGTCATTTGCAGCCATTAAAAGTCAAGGTGGCGGTGAAGACACGCACGCCATTATTGGCGCGCTGGAGCGGTGGTGGACGGGCGGGGGGCGGTACGGGGGCTCCTATGTGGGTCGTGAGAATCGAACCCTAAGCTCTTCAGACCAGGGGTCCCCAATCACCGGGCTGTGGCGCCCGTAAGCGGGGCTGAACCAGGTTGCAGGAAGCTTTCAGTTAAAATGATTTAAAAAAATAAACTTAAAATATAATAATATAAAAATAAATCTGTAAATAACTGCATCAAATTGTATATTTATGTAAATTTATATCAACTGTGGAAATATGGGTCTTATTTTATTTTTTTATGATATAGAGTTAAAAATCCCACAGTTTTTGCATGTTCATGTTGCATTTAAGGTTTCACTTTGTTGGACGGTCCTTGAACACACCATCTAACTTTCTCCAATTACTATACTTTATTTTTCCCCTTTTTCTTTCACCACATATTTGCTCCCAAATGGTGATACGATGTAGGGATGTATAAATGTAAGATTTGATGAACTTATTGAGTGTTAATGTGCATATTTGCCTCAAGTGAATTCATGCTAGCCTGTTATGACACACATCAAATAGCTACATTAGAATATTCTCTTCGAAAAACAAACTCCAGGCTCGGACTTGTACTTTTAATTTCATGTTGTTCCTGTCTTAGTTTTACACCCCGCATGATAATAAAAAAAAAAATAGCATTTGATCGCTATAATGTACGACGGGGACCGGTAGGGACCACTGCTTTATGATATGACAACAAAACAGTCAGAGGCAAAACACAATGCCTCCCTCTTGTGGTACTTTACGGTATTAAAGCGTCGACCCTCAATCCCTTAACTTTACTTAGCTTTACTTAGCTTTACTTTCTTAACACCAAGTTGCACGTTGTTTGTGATCATTTGGCAACATTCCGCTGCCTTATCGTGGTCGCGCCGAATTGTTTTCGGTGTCATATTCACCCTCATTTCACCCCGTAAAAATATTACACGTTTACATGAAACAGCACGTCCAACGTGAAACCACAACAGTATTCATCGCACAGCAAACATACATTGTAGAGAATGTTTGTCGTTAGTTTTAACGCCATCGTTTGTCATGTTACCTTCTTCCAGCTCTGTCGTGTTTGTGAGTCTTTCCAAATAATGGCGCGGCTTGTCTCAACCTGTCCACTAGAGGCGTTCTTCTTCCTCCTTGGCCGCGCCCACCTCCATACTCCGCCTTCTCCGTGGTATGGGGAAAGGTGTGTTCATGTGTACTCGGAAATTAGCTGACGACTTCAGCTAAGACGAGTATCAAGAAATGACATTCAGTTTTATGACGAAAACATGATTTCTTGTAGCATATTCAGTACTAAATTATTGTTGTTTTTACTTCAATCAATATTCAAAGCAAACAACATGCTACAAGAAATCATATTTTCTTTACAAAACTGAATGTCATTTCTTGATACTAGTCTGAGATGTAGTTGTCTCGCTGATTTCTGAGCCCGCTGAACACACTCAGTAGAATATGACTTTTTTTCATCGTAATATTTTTTTACTTTATAGTCATAAGATTAGAGTATTTTTTTTAATGTGTGTACAGTATTTTATTCTAAATTACTTTAGATTTTTCATTTTTACGAGAATAAAGTCTAAATATTAGGAATGAAGTCATAATTACGAGAAGAGTGAGGAAAGGTGGAATAAAATGGAATGCAATGGAATTTACATGAAAAAATTAAATACTTGGCAAATTAAAAGGAAAAAAAACTGCAGAAATGAAAAAAACAACTGTAATTTTACTAGAATAAGGTCTCAAAGTTAAGAGAAATAAAAAAAACAGAAGACTTTAAAAAACAGTTGTAATTTTGACAATAAAGTCTAAATATTAACAGAAAAAATATATACATTTAAAAACTCAGAATAAATTAATTAAAAAATGTATGTAAATTTTCGCATAAATTCGAAATATATAATATTAAAGAAAGATGAGGTTTTTTAAGTCGTAATATTGTGAAAAACAAAGAAAACAACAAATAAAGTTTTTTGGGGGGAAATTAGGTTGTGGAAAAAGTTATAATGTTAGGACAAAAAAGTCAAAATAGTATAGGAATAAAGTCAGAATTACAGAATAAAATTTACAAGAAAAAAATGGAAATCCTTGTCAAATTAAAAGAAAAAAAACAGCAGAAATAAAAAACAGCTGTAATTTTACGAGAACAAAGTCAAAATGTTTTTTTGTTGTTTTTTTAAACAGGGTACATTTTAAAAAACAGCCGTAATTTTGAGACTAAAGTCAAAATATTAAAAGAAAAAATGTCATATTCTACTGAGAAAAATTTGACAAGAACGATGTCAGAATATTATGAGGAAAAATAACATAAAGTCGAAACATTAAAGAAAGATGAGGTTTTTCAAAAGTCATAATATTGTGAAAAACAAATAAAACAACAAATAAAGTTGTATTTGTAAATTAGGTTGTGGGAGAAGTTATAATTTTACCACAATAAAGTGCAGAGATTAAAAGTGTTCAAGTGTGCTCGGAAATCAGCCGGACGACTTCAGCTCAGACGAGTATCAAGAATTGACGTTCAGCTTTATGAAGAAAATGTGATTTCCTGTTGGATATTGTTTGCTTTCCGTATTGATTCATGTAAAAACAACAATAACGTAGACTAGAATCCCGTGCACACGTTGTACAGTTCAATTTCACAGCCTTGCCTTTTCTTTCCGATAGAGGGCGCGAGCGTACAGCTGATGATGCAACATCTCCAGCCGGTCTCCAGAAGGACTCCAGCTGGAGTTTGTGGTGACGACGTCATGATGTTTTTTTCTGTCTTGGGGAGGGGAAGGGGGGGTGAGCTGACTGTAGTTGCTGCTTGCCTCCGTCCTCCCTTCTCATTCCACGCGTGGAGCTCGCCCACGTCCGCTTGGCCACGATGATCCCAGTGGAGCTGTGATTTCTACTTCTTCCTTCTCATCCCACTTGACAGCTGACGAGGTGAGTGGGAAACTTTTTTTGTTGTTGTCTTGACTTCTTCCACACGTGCCTCAAAAGTCCACACGCTGGCCACTTCTTTAGGTACACCTGCTCGTGCAGCCTTTAGTGATCGGCGCTGTCACAATGTCAGAAACGGCTCTCAGTGTCATGCAAAAACAAACACACAGTTATGTTGTATGTTGCATATAAAAGTATATACTGTACACTCGTGTGTGCTTAGTGTAAAGACACGCGAGCGTGTTCCGTACTTTTGCATTGCTGCATAGGAAATAAATACCAAATTGTTGCTTGTCATTTGGTGAACATAAACTTAGAAGCGTATAATATGAAAATATTATGCAAATAAAGTCACAATTAGGAGAAGAAAAGTGAAATACTTGGAAAATTAAAAAAAAAGAAGCAGAAATGGAAAAAAAAACAGCTGTAATTTTACAAGAATAACGTCAGAATATTATGAGGTAACACACAATAAGGTACACACAATTACAGTAGTTAATGAGGAAGGAACCTACCTAACCCTAAGCCTAAACACTGCTCATTAGTTCCTCAGTAGTTCTTCCTTAGTTCCTCATTAGTCCCTCAGTAACTACTCTATTTTTGTGTACCTTATTGTAAAGTGTGACGATGAAAAAAAACATCATTTTAGTAGCGTAAAGTTGAAGTATTAAAGAAAGGTGTTACTTTGTCCAAGTCATAATATTGTGAAAAGCAAAGAACACAACAAATATGAGAAACCACTTAGCACGTTTCCACCCGCACCAGGAGCAAAAACAGCCAGCTGCAGTCGCTGCCGACCAGAGAACCATCGAGCAGGTGATAACTAATTTTCCAACCAACCCGGAAAAGGCGGCGTTATGTCACCGTAGCAGCGCACGTCATCGCTGATGACTTGAAGCTGGCGTGTCATGTGCTACAAACGAGAGGAATGAATGAGAGCCACGCGGGTGCGAATACGGTGGGATGATGCTGCAGGAGCGTGTTGACTTCTTGTGACCGATTCATTCGTATTATTTGTGAATGAGGGCAGCCTAGTTTTTTTGGTTATTCATAATATACTGACGTCTGCAAGCATCTATTTTGCATGAAAGCTGTTTTTGACTTTGCTATGGTCAGAGATTCTGCACTCTGGATTTTAGTTTGAATTCAGAAATCATTATTATTTATTTATGAATAATGGCAGGTTTGTTTTTTGTTGTTTATGTTGGTTACTCAGAATATGCTGAAGTTAATTTTATACACGCTGCTACTGGCGCAATTCACTTTCCCTGCTCGGCGTTGTCACTGGCTGCGAGCTTTTGTACGCTTCACACTTGACTTCAACACATTTCTCTACTTTGCGGTACGTTTGTGCACTTGAATGTCCACAAATGCCTCCAGCTTTCCCTCTCATTACCGTCCGACATGAGTGGATGTCACCAAGACATCAGGGACCACACACACACACACACACACACACACACACACACACTCAGGTGGGGGGTGAATCCCCTGTGCAGCATGACCCACGAAGACAAGAGATTCCCTTTGTGTGTTTGTTTGGCTTCCAAAATGTGTTGAACTTTACAACATGTGAGTATCGAGACGCCCTTCTAAGATGAGAGGATGAAAGGTTGGACTCCAGTCTTTAGTTCTTCAGACTTCATCTTAGCAAGACATTGTGGACACTCAGTTGTACGCTTCCAACTTTGTGGGGGCCCTTTGGGGAACCTTTTGCGTTCCCAGCGAGATCCGTCAAAGCATGCTTGGATGAGTTTGCTGTGGAAGAACTACACAACTGACCTCTCACCTCCACAAAAGGAGAAAAATACTCAAAGAGACACTGTCAAAATCTCGCTCCGGATGGGAATGACAACTTTATTTACTTGTTTTTGTTTCTCAAAATACCCATCCATTTTGTCCATTTGTCCTCATTAGGGTCGTGGGTGTAATGCTGGAGCCTATCCCACCTGACCTTGGGTGAGAGGCGAGGTACACCCTGGACTGGTCGCCAGCCAATCACAGGGCACATATAGACAAACAACCATTCACACTCACATTCATACCTATGGACAATTTAGAGTCACCAATGAAGCTAACATGCATGTTTTTGGAATGTGGGAGGAAACCGGAGTACCCGGATAAAACCCCCCCACACACGGGGAGAACATGCAAACTCTGCACAGAGATCCAAACCCAGATCTTCCCCATCTCCTGACTGTGTGGCCAACATGCTAACCACGAGGCCACCGTGCCACCGTTTCTCAAAATATTACCACTTAAATAAAAGACAAACATTTTTCTTGACTATTTCATCCCTATGTTAACTAAAATGATATTATTTTTCCTCACCATATTTAAGTTTATTATATAAGTATATTTAAGTTTATTCTAGTAAAATTGCGCATTTTTTCTCCTTAGAATACACATTTTTTATTTTAATATTTTGAGTTTGTTGTCATAAAATCACCACTGGTTTGTGTCCATTTTTGTGGTTGTTTTTTTTTTTAATTATTTCAATTTTCTTCATAAATAATCTTGGTATATTTTCTTCTTGTAATAATATGATTTTATTCTTATGGCATTTTGACATTTTTCCCATAATATTACACATTTTTCCTCCCACTCTAATTTTCCAAAAATGACGACTTTGTTTGTTTTTTCCTCATAATATTACAATTAAAAACTTGAAAAAAGAAACATATTTTTTCTTGAATATTTCAACTCTGTGTTACTAAAATGAAATAATTTTTACTCATAACATTCCAAGTTTATTTTTGTGAAGTTGCAACTTTTTTCTCGTTATAATACGACTTTTTTATTTTAACATTTTGAGTTGACAGTATTTTCATAAAATTACAGCTGTATTTTTTTTTTTTGCTTTTTGCCTTGTGTATTTTACATTTCAACTTTCTTCATAAATAATATTAGTATATTTAAAGTCTAATATTATGAAAAACAATCAAAACAAGACAAGTTGTCCTTTTTGGAAAACTATGCCGGGGAAAAATTGATAATATTATGGAAAAAATATCAAAATGCTATAGGAATAAAAGCATAATATTACCAGAAGAAAAAAGTAATTATTTTTCATTATTATTTCAAGTCATGTTACTAAAATGACATTATTTTTCCTTGTAATATTCCAAGTTTATTCTCGTAAAGTTGCAACTTTTTTCTCGTTAGAATGCAACATTTTCTTTTTAATATTTGAGTTTATTGTCAAAAAATTACAGCAGTTTGTTCTTTCATTTTTGCGTTTTTTTTTTTCTTTCTTCGTAAATAATCTTGGGATTTTATCTTCTTGTAATATTATGATTTTATTTTTATAGCATTTTGACATTTTCCCTACAATATTCTAACTTTTTCTCCAACCTAATTTTCTAAAAATTACAACTTTATTTTGTTTTGTTTGTTTCTTATAATGTTACGAATAATACAAAAATATTGCAGTTGTGTGTTGTTTTTTTTCCCCCAACTATTTCAAATTTCTTTTGAGACATTTTCACAATCTGGCAGAAGAGCTTCCCATCTAAGTGGAAGCTGTTCTAATTGCACAAAAACCCACATTTTCTGCACTTTTAGGTGTCCCAACACTTTTGTCCGCATGTCAGTCTATCAATTTTGGGATGAAGACGAGTGCACTCTGCAGTGATGTTCATTTCCTTTAATCCTTCATGGATATTTCTTATCCATGTCGACTGTAAGTACTGTAGTATTGATACGTGGCGATGATGACATCACGCTACATCAGACGTGGGCCAGCTATGGCCTGCGGGTCATAAATACACGCCCCACAAAACTTTTCAATCCGGCCCACGGCGTGATTCCAAATCACGGAAGCTGGAGCTTGCGGTAGGATTCGCCAAATCAATACAACGGTCTGTGACGCGAGCTGTCGTGCACTTTCCAGGCATACACGGCTCACGACGGCCATCATGGCGACATCAGGACGATGCAAAGCAGAGTGGGGGTTTGTTTGCGGCGCAGCATGAGATTTCAGCGGGTTTTTTTTTTTTGGATGCGGGTGTTGTTTCTTGCAATTTTGCTTGATTGCAAAACACGCGGAGGTTATCCACATCCTCTTGATACGCAATGTTGTACACTTCACAGTTTGTATCGTAAATCCCAAAATGCTTTATTCACGCTCACCAGGGTGTCCTCCAGTGAGGGTCACATTGCGAAAAATGAAAGGATGCAACTTTGCCACTTTGGTATTTTGCAAAGCAAGACGTGTACATATGCTAACATGTTATATTTCGTTATCATTTTTGCTGTTGTTTTTGTCATTTTCCAAATATTTCAACTTTCTTCTTTACTAATCTTTATACATTTTCTTCTCATAATATGAGTTTATTCCCATAGTATTATAACTTTTTCCCCAAGCTAATTTTCTTTATTTGTTTACTTTCTCATAATATTAAAAAAATATTAAATTTTATTTTATATTTAATTTAAAAAAAACGTCTTTCTTTAATATTTCTTTCTTCAACTTTATGCTACTAAACATTATTTTTTTTATTATTATTTTTGTAAAATTACGACTTTTTTGTCGTTAGAGTCTGACTTTTTCGTCTTAATATTTTGACTTTATTCTCATGTTTGTTTTTTTCCGTTTCTGCCTTTTTTTCTTTTCATTTGGGGGAAAATTTTGGTGAAAAGACTATTATTAACATCGACGTCACTCTTTTTTGTAACTTCCCAAATATGTCAATGTTCTTCTTAAATAATCTTCATTCATTTTCTTCTCATAATATTATGAGTTTATTCCCATAATATTATAGCTTTTTCCCCAAGACAATTTTCCACTTTATGCTACTAAACATTATTTGTCCTTGTTTTTTCAATTTTTTTCGTTTAATTTGGGTGAGAATTTAGGTGAAAAAACAGCATCAACTTCAGTCTTTACTCTCCCCCGCCCCCATTTTTGCTGTTGTTTTTTTTTTTTTAATTTCCAAATATTTATTTAAGTTAATCTTCTATAATCTTTGTAAATGTTCTTCTCTTCTATTTTGACTTTATTGTCGTAACATGACTTTTTTGTCTTAATATTTTGACGTTATTCTCGTAAAATTACTGGGGTTTTTTTCATTTCTGCTGTTTTTTTCTTTTAATTTGCCAGCTATTTCAACTCAATTTTCTTCTCATAATTACGACTTCATTCCCGTAATATTTGGACTTTCTTCTCGTAGCATTACAAGTTTTTTTTGCAACCCAATTTTCCAAAAATGACAACTTTATTCATTGTTTTGTTTTTCACAATATTAAAAGGTTAGAAGAAATAACATCTTTCCTTAACATTTCGGCTTTTCCCGACAATATTACAACATTACTCTTGTAAAATTCTGACTTTTTCTTGTTAGACGACTTTTTTTTCTCAATATTTTGACTTCATTATTGTAAAATTACCACTGATTTTTAAATTTTTGCTGTTTTTTTTTATTTTCTTGTGAAATTATACTTTTAGAATGTGTCATGGGCCGATAAAAAACAGCCGCTGGCCACAAACGGCCCCCGGGCTGCACGTTGGACACCCCTGAGGCACATTCTAGGTGTCGTATTCAGTAAAAAACCTGCAACATTCAACTCCACCCATCAGAAGACTTTTAGCAAGCAGTAATGTTCAGCGTATCCAATCCAACTTTATTTGAAAAAACAACCACAGTGAACCAAAGTGCTGTGCAGACCTCTAAATAAAAGACATTATAAATACAAACAGAAGGCAGAAAGGTACATCTCCAATCAAATGAAAAAACACACAAACGTGGATAAAAATAATCGGCAAAATAAACCACAATAAATGAAATTCATGAAAAGGTCAAGTACAGCCATTGGGTGACTCTACAGCGCCTCCGCTGGTTGCATCCTAGTAGTGCAGCCAAATGTGCCTTCATTGCTTGAAGATGTTTTGATTAATCAGCTATGATTGTTTCTTAAGGGTGCATTCATAGATGCATTGTGCTCATAATAATAATAATAATAATAATAATAATAATAATAATAAGCATTTTTAATATCGCCTTTAGGAAAACATTGCGTTTGATGAGCGCAGAGCAATGTTTGTCAATGCTTTGCTTTCCCACCATCCTCCCCCCCCACACCCAAACACACACCATGCCATGCAAACACGCTTGAGGCGGATCTCCTAGCAGCCTCAATAGCTGGAGTCCAAATGTCGAGTACGCTTGCTTTATTCCCTCCTTAATGAGAAAGTCAAGGCTGAGGACTGTGAGCGGATCTCCCGCTGGGAGAGCAAATGCAACACCTCGGCCTTTTTAGTCCCCAGTCTGCCACAACTTTGCCCTTTTGTCTTGTTTTGGGTTTTTTTTTACGTGCATGGGAAAGCACAAGATGCCCAACTGTAATGTATGGATGAGAGGTCATGTGACTCACCAACAAACAGACTCCGTCCGTGCATCCAAGCGCACAGTGGGACCTCCATTTGTTCAAACGTGTTATTTATTTATGTGTTGTTTTCCCCACTGCAAATAAAGTGGATGGAAATTATTAGAGATGTCTGATAATATCGTTGCAGCTCAGCTTTGTCATATACCGGTACGTATATGCTGTTTTTTTTTTTTTATTCTAAATATTTCAACTTTCTTCATGAATAATCTTGTTGCATTTTCTTCTTGGAATATGGTTTTATTCCTATAACATTTTTATATTTTTCCTGTTATATTATAACTTTTTCCCCAACCGAATTTGCCAGAAATGACAACTTTATTTTGTTTTGTTTGTTTCTTATGATATTATGACCTTTGAAAAGAATAACATTTTTTATATATATATTTTGACAGCTGCTTTCTTCTTTTAAATTATCTTTTCGGAATTATGACTTTATTGCCATAATATTTTGACCTTATTGTCTTTTTTTCCTTGGATTTTTCAGCTTTATGCCACTAAAACAACATGATTTTCCTCACAATATTTCAAGTTTATTCTTGTAAAATTGCAACTTTTTTCTTGCTCCAATACAACTTTTTTATTTAAAATTTTAAAATTTATTTTCATGAAATGACAGCTGTTCTTTTTTCATTTTTTTTTTTAACTATTTCAACTTTCTTGAAAATGTTCTTCTCGTAATTCTGACTTTATTCACATAATATTCTAACTTTTTTCCCCAACTTAATTTTCCAAAAATGGCAACTTTATTTGTTGTTTTGTTCGTTTCTCACAATATTATGACTTTACAAAAATACCGTATTTTTTCCTGAATATTTCAGCTTTGCGGCACTAAAATGACATTATTCTTCTTCACAATATTCCAAGTTTATTCTCGTAAAATTGCAACATTTTTTCTCGTTTGAATACAACTTTTCAATTGAAATATTTTGACTTTATTTTCATGAAATCACAGCTATTTTTTTGTGTGTGTTTTTGTTTTAATTTTTCAACGATTTCAACTTTCTTGTAAATTCTTGTAAACTTTATTCCCATAATATTCCAACCCATTTTCCCATTTTTTCCCCAACCTGATTTTCCAAAAATGACAACTTTATTTGTTGTTTTGTCCGTTTCTCATCATATCATGACTTTCCAAAAATAACGTGAATATTTCAGCTTTATCCTACTAAAATGACATTGGGGTTTTTTTCACAATATTCCACGTTTATTCTCGTAAAATTGCGACTTTTTTTCTCCCAAGAATACAACTATTTTAATATTTTGAGTTTATTTTCATAAAATCACAGCGGTTGTTTTTTTTTTATCCAACTATTTCAACTGTCTTGTAAATGTTCTTCTCGTAATTCTGACTTTATTCCCATAATTTTATAACTTTTTTACCCAACCTAATTTTCCAAAAATGACAACTTTATTTCTTGTTTTGTTTGTTTCTTATAATATTATGACTTCACAAAAATAAAGTGTTTTTTTCTTTAATATTTCAGCGTTATGCTGCTAAAATGACATTTATTTTTCTCTTTCTCGGCTTCATTCTTGTAAAATTACTGCTGGTATTTCCATTTTTGCTTTTGTGTGTGTGCGTGTTTTTTTTTGTTTGTTTTCTTGTTAAATTCTATTTTTAGAATGTGCTGTGGGCCAATAAAAAACAATGTCCAAACGTATAAATGGCCCCTGGGCCGCACTTTGGACACCCCAGTTATTAGCAGGAGAGAAAGCTAATGTCTTCATGTCTTCTGACACAAACTCCAACGTGTCTTTGACCGCCAAGTAACCTTACATGTCATCTTGTAAGCACACATACTAACTGTATATATATACAGTATATACTATACTGTGTATATTAAAGGCAAGCATAACATATGGAACGGATGGAAGGAGTTAAAATCACAAATCCGACCAATAATCCTCACGCCGCAAGCACTTCCTGCCACTTTGTTTAGCTTGGACATCCTTTTCTTAACCTGCATATTGCCTCTTTATTCATGCATCAGTGTGTGTGTGTGTGTGTGTGTGTGTGTGTGTGTGCAGCCAGCAGAATGGAGAACAAGGCCATGTACCTCAGCACCTACGAGGAGCGGGAGAGCGCGTCCATGTATGAGGACGCCTACGACGGACACAACCTGTCCAAACTCAACCTGTGCGATGAAGGTGAGGAGGAAGAAGCCATGTTCTATTGAAATGTTGAAATGTGAAGCCGGTTAAATGCATGAAATGACACTGCAGCTCCACCAGTCACGGCATTCATGTCGCCCGCACGGTGACTACGTAAAGAAAATCAAATAAGAAAATAAATATAACGTAGAAAAGCACTCCGCCAAGCGCCATAGTTCCCCTCATATTGAGATTTACACAACAAATATTACTCCTACATTTATTTTGTGTACATATTTAGAATGCTGATGTTAGCATGCTAGCCACGCTAACGTTAGCATGCTGCATTTTACATTTCTCATGAAGTAATCATCAGTTTTTCATTTTATATTGATGTAATCCCAATCATCAATTAGTGACACCACTGATTTCTTTTCCGATCTGATACTGAGCACAATTCAGGCTACGATACCGGTACTTTTCAGCATCATGTAGTAGCGTGTTTGAACTCATGGCATCACGAATACTACTACTTATTTAAACTCTGAAGTATATGAATATATCCAAGCCACGGGGGACAAAATCATCTAAAATATGTGAAAATGGTATTTTAAGCAATGAAAAAGAAAAAAAGGTAAAGTAAGAAGACCTTGAAAATAAACGATTAATGATTAAGAAGAACTATAAGAGTGAAAACTATTCACAATTCACACATTTCACACATTTCACACGTTTCACACATTTCACACATGGCTCCGTTCATGCGATCGGTCATGGTTTCCACAGACAAACATGACCTCAAATGACTGAAGTATCAAAAGTATCCGCATTTTGATTTGAGAGTCGATTTTAGAGCATGAAGAGCTGGTATCGGAAGTGTCGATATTTCAGTGTCGATACGCACATCACTACGGTCGTCCCTCAGTACATCACGGCATGAACATCGCTCCCTCACTCCGTTTTAATATTATGGCTTTATTGTTGTAAAAATGTAAACTTTTTTTCTCGTGAGAATGTATATTTTTTTCTCTTCATATTTTGACTTTATTACTGCTGATTTTTCCAGTTTTGCTGTTTTTTTAAAATTTCCAAATATTTCAACTTTGTCAATTTTCTTCTGGGAATGTTATGATTTTATTCCCATAATATTTTGAATTTAGTCCCATAATATTACAACTTTTCCCCCCACCCAATTTCCATATATTATTACATATATTACAACTTTAAAAAAACATGTATTTTCTTTAATATTTCATCTATATGCTACTAAAATTATGTTATTTTTCCTCATAATGTTATTCTCATAAAATGACAATTTTGTTTTGGTAGATTCCAACTTTATTTTGTTAATATTTTCATTTTATTCTTGTAAGATTGTAAGATTATAAGATTATTTTTCCATTTTGCTGTTTTTTTGGAGGGTTTTTTTTTTTTTTAGTTTTCTTGTTAAAGCGTCCCTGACATGATCCATCAACTTTGCTTAAATATGTTATATATTGTTTGTAATTTGTTCTACATTTTTCCATTTTTGGTAAAGTAGCAAAAATTTAAAGCTTTTAAAGCTGCTGACGCCAGCCATGACGAGCTAGCTCTCACTCTTCAGCCTCATTTCCGGAAGTGACATCGGGTTGACACCTTCTCAAGGTGGACGGTCGACTTGGTTCACTATATTTTTCATCCAAATAGTAGTCATGCCAAAATGTTGTGTTGCTGCTGGATGTTAATAGGATCCGAGTGATACTGCATTTGTTTTGTTTTCCAAAAGAGGAAGGTTTAAGACAACAAAGGACGAAGCAAGCGCAGAGAACGAGAGACAGATGGACGCCCACCTCGAGTTCTGTCCTTTGCAGTGCTCATTTCACTGATGACTGCAATGAAGGAACACCTTTACAAGAAGCATTTGGCTTGAAAGTATGCTACAAACACTATAAATGCTACAGTATTTACTATGGTTATGAGGTTTGGGTAGTGAGGACAAGATCGCGGGTGCGAGCGGCCGAAATGAGTTTTCTCCGCAGGGTGGCTGGGCTCTCCCTTAGAGATAGGCTGAGAAGCGCTGTCATCCGGGAGAGGCTTGGAGTAAAACCGCTGCTCCTCCGCGTTGAGAGGAGCCAGATGGGGTGGCACAGCATCTGGTCAGGATGCTCCCCGGACGCCTCCCCGGGGAGGTGTTCAGGGCCCGTCCAACCGGTAACAGGCCTCGAGGCAGACCCAGACTATGTCTACGAAGTAGCTGCAGGAGGGGAGTCTGGCCTTCCCTGCTTAGGCTGCTGCCCCCGCGACCCCACCTGGGATAAGCGGACGAAGATGGATGGAGTATAAATGCTATAAATGCATTTTGAAAAAGGATGCGACGTCAGCGGTACAGATTTGCCACAGAGCAGAGGCTTAGCTCGGTCAGCCTTGTAGCACGCTAACAGGAAGCCAGGCAACGTCTGCCGCCGTTCAACTTCCTGTTTGGCGTGTTTGCGTGATGCGAAGTTGCTGCGTCTTGCTGTCTGTGCGTCTATACATTCCAAGCACGTGACACATCTGAGACAGCTGTGTTTGCCCTTCTGCTGCAGGATAGTGTGTGTTCTTCATCATATACGGGAAGTGCGTGCATGCGTGTGTGTGTGTGTGTGTGTGCGTGCGCACAGACTTGGTCCAAAATGAAAGCTGCTGCAAGATGTTTTACGTTAAAAAGTGCGAGCAGAGCCAACATGACACGAAGATCGGCGCTCATTAGAAGCTCATCATGTCCCCACACGCTGTTAGCGCCTACATCGTACTGGCTGCATTTCACACAGCTTCTTCATTTGGGACACATTTCATTGCAGTCCTTCTGTGCGCATGCTTGATGTAACCTTTGTTCTTTCATTACGTGGTGTTATGTTTGGCAGCGGTTCCATTTATAAGCTGTTAATAACAAAAAAAAAGGTCAGCTTGTGGCTCATGTTGGTGCATATGTTAACTGTGAAGTCAAGAAGAACGGTTTAAAAAAAGGTTAAACATCAAAGCCAGCTTTGCTATCATTAGATATAACATAAACAATCAATAAAGGAAGTACAACACACATTTTGACTCAAAATACAAGGTCAAATGTGACTATAATGTTGCCTCATCTTCATTTACTGATGTTTGATTAGTTTCCGTACAATCCAAATATGCATATAAAATAATGAGTAAGTCACATTTGAGCATAAACGTAAATATTTTCCAATCATCAGTCACTGACTTTTCAGTATTTTGCGTCCAATTCAAATGTACATAATGTATACATATACATACAGTATGTATGTATATAGTAACCATGTTTATGGTGGTCAGTTGGTTCCAGACCCAACTGTGATAATTGAATAGAAAACCTGTTTACAGCCTTCTTAATACGCTTTTTAACATTATTAGAGCCCTCTAGACATGAAATAACACCCCTATAGGCATCTTTACACTCCTATTACCTAATATAGTAGACATAATAAGATAAAATAAGACATATAACACATATAACACCTGTTTACAACCTTCTAAATATGTTTTTTTTAAATTATTAGAGCCCTCTAGACATCAAATAACACCCCATAGTCACTTTTACACTACTATTACCCAATATAGTAGACATAAGAGAAAATAAGACATATAAGTCACAGAAAACTTGTTTATGACCTACTTAATACACTTTTTTAACATCAATAGAGCCCTGTAGACATGAAATAACACCCCTTTACATTCCTATTACACAATATATTAGACATAATAAGAGAAAATAGAATGAAAACCTCTTTACCACCTTCTAAATGTGCTTTTTAATATTATTAAAGCCCTCTAGACATGAAGTGACACCCCTATAGTCACCTTTACACTCCCAATACCCAATATAGTAGATATAATAAGAGAAAATAAGACATAGAAGACATAGAAAACGTCATATAAGTCACAGAAATCTTGTTTATGACCTACTTAATACACTTTTTAACGTCAATAAAGCCCTCTTGACATGAAATAACATCCCTTTACACTCCTATTATCCAATATATTAGACATAATAAGAGAAAATAGGACGTAGAATACATAGAAAACCTCTTTACCACCTTCTAAATGTGCTTTTTAACATTATCAAAGCCCTCTCGACATGAAGTAACACCCTATAGTCACTGTTACACTCCTATTACCCAATATATTAGACATAATAAGAGAAAACAGGACGTAGAATACATAGAAAACCTCTTTACCACCTTCTAAATGTGCTTTTTAACATTATCAAAGCCCTCTAGACATGAAGTGACACACCTATAGTCACCTTTACACTCCTATTACCCAATATAGTAGACATAATAAGACAATATAAGACTCGTGTGTGTTACTATAAATGTTTTCCCTTTAGGAACCTGAGTGAGGGAAGGGACAGGACGTGACATTTGGCCTACAAAACACAAGTACAGTCCTTACAATGAGGTGGTTGGAAATGAAAACGCATATTTGTATGTATGAAGTCAACATATTGTACCAACATATCACGAGGATGTTTTGCAACATTTCTGATGGAGACATGGTGTCCATCAAGAGACGAGGCAAACGTCCAAAGATTCATGTGTTGTGCTCTGAATACCAAATGTATTTTCTATCATCCCTGATTTGGTCTTAAGCAGTTTTGGGCGCCATGTTTTTGTGGTGTTCAGGTTCCGGGAGGCGGCGCAGGAAAGCGGAGCAGTGTTGTGGTCCGCTCAACTCCCTCTCCACCGTCAAGTACGCCATCGTGACGCTCTACGTGCTCCTTCTTCTCACCATCTTGGGACTCGGCCTGGCAGGTTAGCAATGGGAGATGCCTGGCGGCGTACGTTATGGTGTTCTCCAAACACAATGGCGTTTCTAGTTAGCTTCAGCGGTTAGCTTGGACGTCTGAGATCAATAAGTTTGCATATGGAAAGAGTTTCATGTCCATCTCTTCTTTCTACATTACATCAGCCATCCCTCACACACACACACACACACACACACACACACACACACACACACATACACGCAGTGCAGTCTTGTGGGGGGGGGATGGTAAAGCTCATTTCCTTGCGTTAGCTGTGTGCTGCGCTCTATAGCGTCTAAAACACACACATTGAATAAACAAGTCATGTCAAGTGTAAAGTGAAACGCCAACACAAGTCCCGCGAGTGATTTGTTGGCTTGGGGGGAAAAATGTGGAATAGGAGCCCCCCAGACTTATAACTCCCATGGCGCTGCATGTTCTCCAACACAGTCAAGCTGACTTTGATACACGTGCTTGTCCTGTTTCTGCTCACATTTACTATGTGAACTCAAATATTTGCATAAACGTGAGGGGTGTCTATACTGTATGCATTGAGTATACACTACATTCAGTGTGTGTGTGAAAAATACAACATTTTGTGTCTTTACTACAGGGGTGTCCAAACTTTTTCTACTGAATTCTGCATGCTGGAAAACAAAATATGCAGGGACCCAGTTTGAGATGTTTATATAACTTTTTACTATGGTAAACATTTGTGAAGAAAAAAACAATTGGGGGAAAAATATTTGCATTTTCATGTTAAAAATCATGCTTTTTGTATTTAAAAAAAAATATATATATATATATATATATATATATATATATATTAGTTGGAAAAAAATTCTGTAAAAAAAAACGTATTCTTTTTGGACAAAAAATCATATTTTTGCTTAAAAACAATATTTTAGTAAAAAAAAATAAAAAAAAGGTAATTAGTAATTGAAAATAGCATTTTTTTTTGTGAAAATATGCTTCAGGACTTACTGTACATTTGTGCTATTAGTAGTCATTACGATCATTCTGTGTTTTTGTTCTATTTTTCCAATTATTTTTGTTTTGTTTTGTTTTTTATTTTATTTCTACGTTGTGCCGCGCGCCAATGGCCCCGTTTTGTGTAATTTTTGCCTTTAATTCTACTTTATTCCTCAGCTTGTGCTGTGACATGAACATGGCACATATAAATATGTGTGTTTATGTGGGAAAAAAAGTTGTATTTTTGCTTGGTTCGGTATAGAAGTGTGAGAAGGGGTCGGTAAGAGTCCTGATTGCCTCATTCTGCATCTTAGACATTTTGGACAAATGTATGCTTGCACGTTGGGAAAAGCCCATGCAGGCATGCTTGGATGAGTGTGGTGTGGAAGAACTAGGCTGTAAAGCCCAGGGTCGTTGACTGCTGACCTCACAGATGGGCAACAATTCCCACAGACACGGCCCCAAGTCTTGTCCAAGGTCTTCCCTGGAGAATGAAAGCTGCACATACTCCACCTTTTCACTTCATGTCTAGTAAGCCAATGCTTCACGATATCAGTATGTGTGTACATGCACAGTACCTAAGTACATGTACTGTTAGGGTTTCATATCACTCGCCTTCTGCTTCTCCCTCCAAGGTGATTAGGGAAAAAAACCTTGGAAAAAACCCTGGCAGGATGCCTTCTCCCCGACGCATTCCGTGTGTGTGTGTGTGTGTGCATGCGTGCGTGTGTGTGTGTGTGTGTTTGAGTGAGTTTGCAGTGTGAAGCTTACACAGGGGGGCCTCCTTGCAAAAGTCAAAATTGTCCATAGACAAGGGAAGACGAGAAGAGGCTGATGGCCAGTGGAAGGACAAAGATGGAGAAGGGTGCGTGTGTGTGTGTGTGTGTGTGTTACAGCGAAGTATTTGTGGTGAGGTATTTTGTGATGTAGTACTTTTAGAGGAGCAGGTTAAGGAAGAAGCAGTGAAAGCTGGCGTTTCTTTGACCCCAGCGCTCTCCTGGGTTGGCTCACATATACGCCTTCCGAATGTAATCACACATCATTTACTGGGTGGTATAGTCGCACACTCTTAGCATGCTAACTGTTTGTTGTGATTCTCCAAAGAATGAAAATAGGTGGTGGCAGCTAGGATGCAATACCCGCTGATACCCGCTATCTGCTAGCTTTAGCATTTTAGCATTTTGAATATAACATTGAGATTTAGCACTTTAGCTACCAGCTATTGTGCAGCAAGACCCATTTTATCATAATGTGAACAACCTTGATGTATCTGGAATGTATACTGTAGTACTCACCGTCTACATTTACTATTCACCCTCAACAAATACAAGTAGTACTCGCCTTGAACATATAGTACACGGTGCAAACATATAGTACTCATCCTGAACACATCATGCTCGGTTTGAACATGTAGTACTTTGTGTGAACATATAGTGCTTGGAGTGAACATCACACCGAGTACTATATGCTCATGCTGAGTACTACATGTTCATGCCAAGTACTGCATGTTCACGCTGAGTACTATATGTTCAGTACGATGTGTGTGAAGATGCAGTACATGGAATGCGGATGTAGTAGTGGGTGGTGTGAAGATGTAGTAGTGGGTATGCGGATGTAGTAGTGGGTGGTGTGAAGATGTAGTAGTGGGTATGCGGATGTAGTAGTGGGTGGTGTGAAGATGTAGTAGTGGGTATGCGGATGTAGTAGTGGGTGGTGTGAAGATGTAGTAGTGGGTATGCGGATGTAGTAGTGGGTGTTGTGAAGATGTGATGACAAATAGAGGCAAGGTGCTATGATGCAGATAACAGACGTGGTGTTTAGATAGCTGGATAGATTGTTGTGCAGTTTAAAGGTTGCACGTTGGATTCCCAGGCTGGTCGGCCAAAGGGGTGCAGTCCAAATACATGAGTAGTGACTCCTTTAGACTCCATGTTTGTGATAAAAAGTTCTCCTCACATTCTGTGTGGATGTGGTAAGGTTTGGCTTCTTAAGTTTAGAAGAAATACATTTGAGGCTAACTGGTTAGCTCGCTAGTTTGCAAGTTCGCTAGGTAGCGGCCGCCTCGAGTCCCTGCGTTGTAAGAGGTGTGCAATGTGTTGTAAAAAGTGAATAATAGGAGTGTAAAGGTGACTATAGGGGTGTTATTTCATGTCTACAGGGCTCTAATAATGTTATAAATCATACTTATACTTATAAAGTCATACGCAGATTGTCTATGCTCTAACTACAAAAATATTCCGTTTATTAACATTGAATCTTATATCGCGGAAATTCATTTATCGCAGTCGGGTCTGGAACCAATTAACCGCGATAAACGAGGGACGAGTGTATGCTTTTTTAGAGAGCGCAGGCTGACGCTGGTGTTTCAGCAGCTTTTACACAGTGTATGTCTGCATTTACCAGCAGGGCGGAATATGTTCCACTGTGCATCCTCATCTTTTTTTTCACGAGGAAGACAGCAAGGCCAAGCCTGTGAGGCAATCAGCAAAACATCCCTAATGTTACGTCCAGTCGGCGTGCAGCTGCTTTTCCAACGGGAGCGAGTGCGCTCCTTCCTTTCTCCTTGGACTGTTTATTGTTGTCTGCTTGTTCCCATGAAGCCACGGAATCTTCTAGCAAGACCTTTCTTCACTCGCAGTCATGTTGCTGCCGTGGCCAACGCGACAGGAAGTACGCCTTTGTTCCACTTTGTTGGGTCAAATTGGGGTCCATTGAGCAATTTGGAGTGAAGCTAACATGAATGATACGCCCAATGTTTCAACTAAATACATGCTTTTAGCTGAGCTTGCGAATGTTAGCGTGCTAAAGTGCTAACACTAAGTAAAAACATGATGAAAGTGAAGCAAATAGTGACGCAAACATGCAAGCGCTGTAAAAAAACCCTCTAAAATCCAAAGAAGTAGCCAGAAAGAAGAAGCAGGAAGCTTACTTCCTTAGCTTTTTGCTTGATTCTCATTATATTACCACTTTTTTTAAAAATCCTTATAATATTATGACTTTTTCCTCATAAGATTACAACTTTTTCTCTCAATCTTATGACTTTATGCTTGTAAAATCACTGCTCTGTTGACCATTTTTGCAGTTTTTTGTAGCTTTATTGTTGTGTTTTAAAGGGGCCCTATTATACAAATTTTCGGGCCTTTTTCATTGAGTTCTATATAGAGCAGCTACACACCATAACCTGCACAGAAAGCTTCCTAGATCTTCCAGACTCAGCACCTCTTCCTGCGGTGTTTCCTGCCTCCCGCCCAAACGGTCTGTGTAATTTACTCCACCCCCGGCCCTCCTCCCGCCGATCCCACTCCGCTGTGATTGGTCACACTCCCAAGCGCTCCCGAGGACTTCGGGACAGCCGCCGAACCCCTTTTGTCCGATTACTTGCTCAAAATAAACCCAGTTAGGACACTGATGAATTCTTACTTACGGCTCGCTCTTCTGACTCTTCAACACGACCAAGTAACGTTGGAAAGGCGTCGGACTTCAGCAAGAAGCGGATAGTCCGGCTTCGTATTGGCCCATGTTCACTAAACAGTCCCGTGTGAAATGCCGTTAACGATGATGAGCATATTTTTCTCTCGCTGGCCGAGAATCAGCAACTCCGACCACTTCTTCCTGATGCTTGCCTCTTCAGGCACACCCCAACAAACATTCCCTGGGAGCCATTGCTCGATGTGCTAACAGGGCGGGGGTGCTGGGCATGCCCATATAAGGAGGTCTGGGTTGTGTTGACGTCGGTGGAACGCTGTGTTTAAAAAAACTCTGTAAAACACAGCGTGCAGAGCCGTCCAAAGCTGCTTTCAGGTCTCACTTCTACATGTGCAAACGTCATTATCTGACGTGTTGGCATCGTTTAACACCAGAATACAACATTGTAACAACATTTATAGGTCAGGAAAGAGCAAAAGCATAATAGGTCCCCTTTAAATTGAATGTAATTATTTTTTTTAATGTGCTGATGGCCAGTTAAACAAGTGCCACGCGCCCCTGAATTACTGCTCGTGTTTCCATTTTTGCTTTTGTGTTTTTCTTTCATTTACAAATATTTCTTCTCATAGTTTTGTTTTTCTCTGAATATGACTTTATTCTCATAATAGTTTGGCTTTACTCTCATAGTATTATAACTTTTTTCCAATCCAGTTTTCTGAAAAACCTAATTCTTTGTTTTGCTTGATTCTTATTTTATTACAACTTTTAAAAAACTTCAACTTTATGCTTCCAAAATTAAAAAAAAAATCCTTATAATATTATGACTGTTTTTCTTTCTTTTTTTCTCTTAATACTATGACTTTATGCTTGTAAAATTACTGTTCTTTTTTTTTTTTTTTACCATTTTCGCTGTTTTATGGAGCTGTCTTTTTTTTTTTTTATGTAATTTAATAATTGTTTTTTTATGTGCTGATGGCCACAAACGCCACAGGCCACCGAATTAGTGCTCTTTTTTCCATTTTTGCTTTGTATTATTAAAAAGAAAGTGGACATAGCTGGACATTTTTTTTAACGAAGCAAAAGTGCAGGGAAAAAAGAGCAAAGAGTGAAGTTGCTATTAATAATGTTTTTTCACTGATATAACAAAGCTGATATGCAGTTTTTTTCTTAAAATATATAAAACGTCTTAGCATATCTACATGTGTTGCTTTACCAAATATCGAAGTTGCAACCTTTCATTTTTCGCCATCTCAATTACTCGCCATCCCCACGCGGTCGGAGAACGCAACCCCCACCAACGGCGCGGATCTACTGAATGCTGTAGCCGTTTAGAAACATGAGATTATCACGGGTTAAGAGTCTGTTGCTCATAAAATAAACATGATAAAGCTTTTAGTAGAAGCTGCACAGGCAAGCCATATGTTTAGACACCCTGGGAAAAATGGAATTTGGTGTAAATCAACCTCTTCTTGAGCAAAGTTAACTTATTCACAACATCCACACAAGAAATAATCTGACGTATGCCAGATGGGATTTTCCGTACTAACATTTCAAATGCTGCCGAGTGCACAATCTGGATCAGATCTGGATTAAACGTGGTGTGGCAGTGCTGCTTCTGACACCTGTCATTCACAATAAACAGGATAAATAGGGAGTTTGCGATGTCAAAAGGTGCATTTATAGGGAATTGTAATCCACCGAAGAGGGCATGTATGGTGTATGGTACTGTATGCACAATCAACAAGAACCCACAACGTTGCAAATACACCCAAATGGGCAAAAATATCATGGAAGATGCAAGAGTATGAGGGAGAATTGACATAAATAAATAAATAACAATACATAAATAATAAAGAAATAAATAAACAAATAAAAAGTGTGCAAAGGTGAATGTGACAGTTAACGTTGCAGTGATATTAAAATTATTTTAATTAGATAAAATAAAGTTTGTAAAAAAACACATATCATGAAATATTATATAATAAACATCTAATAATTATTATGAATAAATATAATAATACATATATAATACATATACATATAATTCTATATAATAAATCTAAATTAAAAATTAATGACATATATAATAAATATTATAATACATATAAATTAATAAATGTTAAAAAAGAAGAAGATTATTTCAACATTAATGCTGTTTAAATATATACAGATATTCTGAAAAAAAAATCAGAAAAACGTCAACAAAGGACAGGTGGACGTGTCAATGTCAAGCACACTAAAGGTAATACAATGTAAAAAAGCAAGTAACGAATCTAAATTGTCTTTTGCATGCGATGTTTGACACGATGAGAAAGCAGCTGCTGCAGCGATAAAAGAGAAGGGGGGGGGGAAGTCATCCAAAAGAAAGAGGGAGTGAGACATCCAATTAGTCGTTACATGTTCATGATGGCCTGAAAGCACCGTTCCTCTGCTCTGTGTTGGCCCTCTCTCTCGCTCTGTGTGTGTGTGTGTGTGTGTGTGTGTGTGTGTGTGTGTGTGTGTGTGTGGACAGACTCCCACTGGGGGAACCTTTGGATGGTGTCCAGACACTTTTCTTCTTCAGAGCAACACATTAGTGAAGACTTTATGTTCTCAGAGTCAATTTAAGGCTGCTGGGATGGCGTGCACAAGCACGTGCACTAGTAGTGTGTGTGTTTTTGTGTGCATGTTTGTCTACGTACAGTCCTCAGGAGGCCTCCACTTCTGTGTGTGTCCTTGTGTGTGTGTTAGATTTAGACATAGCAACATGGAAAGGAACGCTACACCTAGCGTTAACTTAACAAACTCAAAAACAAAAACACAGCAGCAGTGGTGTCAGCTCCAATATGTAGCGTTACGTTTCGCTAGTGGCCTGAGGCATTGTGAGCGAGTGTGTGGCGAAGCTAGTAGCTAGCCGGCTAGTAGCTAGCCGGTGTGGTGTGGCGAGGTGTCACTACGCCAGTAACGTAGTTCTTGGGCGTAACAATGTTAGTAACAATAATAATAACAATGTGGCTGTAGCTCAGTTAATATGCAGGTCATGTTATGGAAATGGAGCCTTGTTGGCGCTTTTTTGGAAGGTTTTCTAGGCAGAATAGGTGCGTCCCATTACGTGCATTCTTAGCTGCCTCTTTTTATCTGTTTTTATATCTTTAGAACTCACAGAAAAGAGAAAGACGTGTGTTCATGTCTCACATACGGATTGTGGATGATGAGAAATATTCCCTCCCTAAAATTGCACTTTTCCTTGAAGCGTCACACAAGTGTAAAAAGAAGTGAAGCTGTGTTAATAGTGCAAGGAGTTGCTCTTGTGCAGACATTTGAGGAACGAAGCTGTCGTAGAGTCGTCAAGATGACAAAGTGTTGTTTTCACAAGTGTGCGCATAAAACTTGGCGCTGTCTTTGAAAGCGGATCAGAGTGACATTTCACCATTTTTGGGCTTTTTCTAAAGAGGCAAACGCATCTGGTTCACATTTGCAGCCTGCGTTTTATCTTTGAGTGTGTTGTTTTTTCTTGGGACAAACCCTCAAAGGGAGCTCAAGTGACGTGCAGATGTGTGTACTGTTAGCGTGTTGTGCAGTTGTGTGTGTGTGTGTGTGTGTGTTTTTTGGATTTGAAATATATTTCCCCGAAATAGAACAACGATAGAAATGGAATTCATCCGTTCCAGGGTCAAACTGTTGCCTTGGTGAACGTTTGAAAGAGTTTACAGCGGGGGCGTCCAAAGTGCAGCCTGGGGGTCATTTGTAGCTTGTGGTGTTTTGTTTTTTTTATTGGCCTTCAGCACATTCTAAAAGAAATATACGTATTCAATTACATTTAAAAAAAACAGCAAGAAAAATGAAATAATCTTGGTAAATTTTTCAAAAATGACAACTTTATTTTGGTATCGACTTCGCTTTTTGCTCTTTCTCTTCCATTTTTCCAGTTCCCGTTCATTTTCTTGTATGATTTTCCAAATATTTCCACTTTCTTCTTAAAAAATGGTTGTCAATTTTCTTTTTGTAATATTATGACTTTATTCCCATAATATCACAACTTTTACCCCAACCTATTTGTTCAAAGATTACAGCTTTTATTTGTGTTGTTTGTTTCTCTTCAAAAACTGTCAAAAATAACATATTTATTTTTAATATTTCAACTTTATGCTCCTAAAATGTCATTATTTTTCCTCATAATATTAAAACATTATTCTTTACCTAATACAACATTTAATCTTTAAATTACAACTTTTTTTTCTCATAATATTTTGACTTTATTCTTGTACAATTACTGCTTTTTTCCCGTTTTTTGCTGTTGTTTTTTTTTTTTTTTTTTTCTTATTAAAATTATATTTTTAGATTATGCAGCGGGCCAATAAAAAATAGCCACGGGCTGCAAATGGTCCCCGGGCCACACATTGGACACCCCTGCTCTAACACAAACCAACGGGGGGTCATCAAATTGGCTCACACAAGGTCTGTGGGAAAACACGCTTACACACTCATTTACATGCAAAACAATACTGTTTTATATGCACAATGTACAACCCGCAAGGCATGCTGGGTAACTTCCTGCTGGGGAAGTATGCGTGTGGGCTTCCCAAAAAAAAAAAAAGGATATTTTGATCGAAAAACTGTTGTGTCATGAGCATACGGGAACAAGTGTGTAGTATTTCATTTCATCTTCTTTCATTTAATGTATTTTTTTTTTTTTAGAATGTGATAGGGAGCAGTTACAAAAACACCACAGGCCACCAAATTACTGGTCTTTTTTCCATTTTTACTTTAGTTTTATTCATTTTTCTTGTTTTTTTGATTTTATTTTATTTTGTTCTTTTTTTAGAAAGTGGTGGAGGACAATTAAAAAATGCCACAGGCCACCCAATTACTGCTCTTTTTTGCATTTTTGCTTTTGTTTTTTTTCCTGTTTTTTTTTATTTTATTATAATTTTTTAAAAATGTGCTGGGGGAGAATTTAAAAAATACCACAGGCCACCAAGTTGCTGCTCTTTTTTTCCATTTTTGCTTTTATTTCATTAATTTTTCTTGTTTTTTTATTTTATTTAAAATTTATAATAAATATATATTGTTGGGAAAAAAAATATTTATTTATTTATTTTAAATGTCATCGGGGACAATTTAAAATAAATGTCACAGGCCACCAAATTACTGCTCTTTTTTTCCATTTTTGCATTTGCTCTTGTTGTTTTAAAATATTATTAATTTAAATTTTTTTTAAGAAACGGGCCAATTTAAAAAATGGTACGTGCCACGAATGGCCCCCGGGCTGCACTTTGGACACCACTGTCGTAGAGTATAATAAATATAGCATACGTGCTGCTTGGACATACTCTTGACATCTTGCAAATATCTTTTCACGTGGACATTGAAGGCAAAAGGGCTTATTATTGTTATTATTAAAGACGTCAGCAGTCGAGCGAGGCAGCTAAACCGCTAGCTTAGTAACCATGGAGCCAGCAGCCATCGCTCTGCAGGACGTTTGTCTTGTCCAACTGCGCTCAGAATGCAAGACAGAGACTTGGTGTCAGCCAGGAATGCCATTACCTTCCAAGCAACCCTCCTTCTCTTCTTCGTTTTTGGAGGAAAGTTGCGCAAAATGTCATGCTAGCTGAAAGGACGAGATACGGAACTGCTTTCTACTTTGGCGATGACGCATGACTTCATTCCAAAATACCACAAACAAAACAGTTGCAGGTGGAGGCTCAAACTTTAGTCATCTTTTTATTTATTTTTTGGAAAGCATGCGTTGTGAAGAGCTACTTACTGTATGTGCGGGTCCTTTTGCGACCCGACCTTTTGCGACTGGCCCGCAACACATTCTAAAAATATAAAACAAAACAAACAACAACAATTTAAAAATCGACAGTAATTTTACAAGAATAAAGTCAAAATATTAACAGGCAAAAAAAATGTAATCTAATGAGAAAAAGTCATCATTTTGCAAGAATAATATCGTAATATTATGAGGAAAAATAGCTTGGTTTTAGTAGCATAAAGTTGAAATATTAAAAGAAGAAAATTGAAAGACCAGAAATGGAAAAAAAGAAAAACATCTGTAATTTTATGAGAATAAAGTCAAAATATTAGGAGAAAAAAGGCAGATCTTACTAAAACAGTCGGCATTTTACGAGATTGAACTGGTAATATTATGAGGAAAAATAACTTGGTTTAGTAGCATAAATTTGAAATATTAAAGAAAAAATATGTTGTTGTTTTTTAGGTCGTAATATTATAAGATACAAAACAAAACAACCAATATCAATCAATAAATAAAGTCAAAATATTAAGAGAAAAAAGTCAGATTGCAACTCAAAAAGTTGCAATTTTACCAGAATGAACTGGTAATATTATGAGGAATAATAACATTATTTTAGTAGCATGAATTTGAAATATAAAATTTTTTTTTTTAAGTCGTAACATTATGAGAAACAAACCAAATTAAATTTAATTAAAATTAGATTGTGGAAAAAGTTACAATATTATAGGAATAAAGTCCAAATATTACTGAAATAAAGTCATAATATTATGAAAAGATCATTTTAAAGGAAGAAAGTTTAAATAGTTGGAAAATGTAAAAAAAAAAATGGAATGGGAAAACAACAGCTGTAATTGTATGCAAACTATATTATAAATATTAAAATAATGATATTATGGGAATAAAGTCATAGTGTTGCTAAAAAGTAAATTCAGGCAACATTGCATCCTTTCATTTTCCAGTCTGTGGCCCTCACTGGAGGAAAAGGTTAGGGCCCCCCTGCTGTAATGTGACCCTGTGGTTTGAAAATAATCATTTTTCATAAGCAACAATGTCTGGAACATAACACTTACTAGGCGCTGGGGTCCCCATTAGGCTTCTTGCAGCCACCAGGGGGCGTACTGGCATGCAGTGCATTCCTAACAACAGGAAGTAAGCAAGAGCCCCGCTGATATTTACTTTGTATTGTCTCATGCTAGCGAAACAGAGCTAGCATGATGATCAGAGTCATGAAAAGTCCTGGAAGAAGTTGACAAAACGCTCCTATTTCCCTTCCAAAGCGGAACAGACTCGCCACCGCGACCCGTCAGTTTGTTCCGGTGTCGAAATGTGACGTCAGAGGCGGGAACACACGCGGCTGTCAATCACACGGAGGCCACAACAACAGGAAAGAACGACTTTAGGGAGCACAGATGCCAAACAAAACCCCACCACACAGCAAATACTGCACCGACACTCGATTCTTTTCACCTTCTGCTTTTCTAAACATTTTAAATCATTCAACTGAATGTGTTTGTTTTTCTTTTTTGGCCTTTTATTGCATGAAAATGAATATCCAGCAGAATACGTGCTTTTCACTAGAAAGCAGCCAATGGTTGAGTCAGCTTTTATGGACAGACATGTAAAATAATAACAACTATTATTATTATTCGTTGAATTTATTTAATTAAAAAATGTGTGAAAAAGTGATGGCCCCCTAAAGCTAATAACTGGTTGGCCCCCTTTAGCAGCAACAACTGCAATCAAGCGTTTGTGATAACTTGCAATGAGTCTCTTACAGCACTGGGGAGGAATTTTGCCCAATCATCTTTGCAGAATTGTTGTCATTCAGCCACATTGGAGGCTTTTCCAGCATAAAGCGCCTTTTTAAGGTCATCCACAGCATCTCAATAGGATTCAGGTCAGGACTTGGACTAGGCCACTCCAAAGTCTTCATTTTGTTTTTCTTCAGCCATTCAGAGGTGGACTTGCTGGTGTGTTTTGGATCATTGTCCTGCTGCAGAACCCAAGTTCATTTAATTCTCCTTCAGGATTTTTTGGTAAATAGCAGAATTCACGGTTCCATTTATCACAGCAAGTCTTCCAGGTCCCGAAGCAGCAAAACAGCCCCAGACCATCACACTACCACCACCTGTTGGTATGATGTGCTTTTTCTGAAATGCGGCATTACTTTTACGCCAGATGTAATGGGACACACACTACAGAGTGTTTTCCCAGAGGTCTTGGGGATCATCAAGATGTTTTGTGGCAAAATTGAGACGAGCCTTAATGTTCTTTTTGTTCAGCAGTGGTTTTGATCTTGGAACTCTGCCATGCAGGCCGTTTCTGCCCAGTGTCTTTCTTATGGTGGAGTCATGAACACTGACCTTAACTGAGGCAAGTGAGGACTGCAGTTCTTTGGATGTTGTTGTGGGGTCTTTTGTGACCTCTTGGATGAGTTGTCGCTGCGCTCTTGGGGTCATTTTGGTTGGCGGCCACTCCTGGGAAGGTTCACCACTGTTCCATGTTTTCACCATTTGTGGATAATGGCTCTCACTGTGGTTGGCTGGAGTCCCAAAGCTTTAGAAATGACTTTATAACCTTTTACACACTGATTGACTTCAATTCATCTCAGTTAATTTATGTTTTAACGGGGGGGGGGGGGGGGGGGGGGGGGGGGGGCAATCACTTTTTCACACCACTGTAAGTGTTTTTTTAGCCTTTTTATCAATTAAAAAATATCAAAATGGCCCCCGCATCCTTTGAGTTTTCCATATGCAGTCTTTGCTGGATAAAGTTTGGACACCCCTGCTTTAAAATACACTTTGTTTTCACTTTCACATGCAGAGAGTGTGTGTGTGTGTGTGCGTGTGTGTGTGTGTGTGTGTGTGTGTGCGTGTGTGTGTGTGCGTGTGTGTGTGCTGCAGACAGGCCATCATTTAGCAATTAGCCGGCGTGGTCGCGGGTCATTAGGAATAAAGCTAACATGCATAACAAGACTTGAGTCTGCTTTTTTTTTTTTTTCGCTTGGAGGTCCTCCAACTTTTGACAAAACACTTCTGGGACCCAGTGGGGAACCCCCCCACCCCACCCTCTCATGAATAACCTTTTTTAACACGTGCATGGACGATGTGATTGCGGCGTCACGCTGGTGGTCGCTAAGCTTTGAAAACACGTGCGTGGGGATGGAGTGGGTCACCAGGCAGCGTGAGGTCAACAGAACATGAAGCGGGTCCACTTTGCACCACTGCCGAGCACAAGAGCAAAAAGTTTAACGGACGCGTTAGCCGTCAAAGACGAGAGCTTTGCAGCTACAGCAACATGCTGAGTGAAGCCTTTTTCTACTTTTTTGGATTGACAAAATGTTCCCGTTTGTTTTCGCACGGATGAAATATCAACAGTCTGCTGTCCGCTTGCTCTCTGCTGACTTTTTCTGTTTTGGAAGTGGAGCATCCCCGCAGGCCAAATTCAACAGTGCAACACATTGTCAACACCGCCCTGCAAAAAACACTTTTCAACGTCAAGAAATGACAACGGTAGAGACCAGGGGTGTCTGAAGTGCGCCCCGGGGCACATTCTAAAAATGGAATTCAACAAGGAAATTAAACAAACAAAACGACAACAGCAAAAATGGAAAAATCTGCAATAATTTTACAAGAATAAAGTCAAAACATTAAAATAAAAAAGTTGTAATCTAATCAGAAAAAGTCTCAATTTTACGAGACTAACGTAATATTAAAAATAACATCATTTTAGTAGCATAAAGTTGGAAAAGTCATTATTTTTTAAAAGTGGTAGCATGAGAAACAAAGTTGTCATTTTTGGAAAATCACTTTGCGGATTGAAGATTGAAATCAAAATATTTTGACAATAAAGTCATAATTACGAGAAGAAATTTTTTAAAAACTTTAAAAAAATGTTATAAACTCAAAATATTAAGAGAAAAAAGTTGTTTTGTAACAAGAAAAAAAGCAAAAAAGACTATGAGGAAAAATAGACAAGTTGTAATCAAACAAAAGAGAGTCCTAATTCTACGAGAATAACATATTATGAGGAAAAATAACATCATTTATCACTATAAAGTTGAGATATTACAGAAAAAAGACATTATTTTCTTAATTTGGTATATAAAATATCAAAGAGAAAATATTATATTGTATAAAATATTATAAATATTAAGAGAATAATCACATAAGAAAAAGTCCCAATTTTATGAGAATAATGTAATATTAAAAATAACATCATTTTAGTAACATAAAGTTGGAATATTAAAGAAAAAAAGTCATTATTTTTTAAAAGTGGTAGCATGAGAAACAAAGTTGTCATTTTTGGAAAATCACTTTGCGGATTGAAGATTGAAGTCAAACTATTTTGACAATAAAGTCATAATTACAAGAAGAAATTTTTAAAAACTTAAAAAAAAAATGTTCAAATAGTTGAAAAAAAAATTTTTTAATTACAAATTGGAAAATTTTTATTTTACAAGAATAAACTCAAAATATTAAAAGAAAAAAGCTGTGTTGTAACAAGAAAAAAGTAAAAAAAAAAAACTATGAGGAAAAATAAACCAAGAGTCCTAATTCTACGAGAATAACATATTATGAGGAAAAATAACGTCATTTATCACTATAAAGTTGAAATATTACAGAAAAAACACATTATTGTCTTAATTTCATATTTATAAAATGTAAAAGACAAAATATTATATTCTATAAAAAAAAATTTAATTACAAATTGGAAAATTTGAATTCTACAAGAATAAACTCAGAATATTAAGAGAAAAAAGCTGTGTCGTGACAAGAATGACATATGAGGAAAAATAACATCATTTATTACTATCAAGTTGAAATATTACAGAAAAAAGCCATTATTTTCTTAATGTCGTATTATTATGAGAAACAAGCAAAACAACGAATGAAGTCATTTTTGGAAAGTTGCGGAAAAAGTTCGAATGTTGTGAGAGTAAACTTGAAATATCAGGGGAATAAAGTCATCATCACGAGGAGAAATGTTCTTATTCCTGTCATGGAAAGACAAGAAACAGTTCAACATTTTAAATAAATTAAAAAAACTACAGCAAAAATGGAAAAAAAAAACAGCTGTAATTTTATGAGAATAAATTGAAAATATTAAGACAAAAAAGTTGTATTCTAAAGAGAAAAAAGGCTGAATTTCACGACAATAAGTTTGGTGTATTATGAGGAAAAATAATGTCATTTTAGTTGTAGAAATTTGAAAAAAAAAATGTTTTTTTTGTTACTTTTTATTTAATTTTTTTTTTAAGTCATAATATTATGAGAAACAAACTAAACTAAATAATTTTTTTTTAATTAGTTTGGGGAAAAAGTTATGATATTACAGGGAATAAAGTCAAAATATTGTGGGATTAAAGTCGTAATATTGCAAGAAGAAAATTTATGAAGATTATTTCAGAAGGAAGTTGCAATATTTGAATAATGTAAAAAAAAAAGCAAAAATGGGGGGAAAAAAACAGCAAAATAATAGTAATAATAGTAATAATTGATCGTAATAATAGGCAAAGCTGAGATGAAATATATATAACTTGTTTGCATATCTGCATGGCGCTTTACAAAATACTGTATCCAAGTGGCGACATTGCATCTTTTCATTTTTGACTATGTGGCCCTCGCTGGAGGAAAAGGTTTGGACACCCCTGGTATGGACTTAGAGAGGCCGCCACATCTGCTCTACATTAAACACTCGGCCGCCATCCAAGCTGACAGCCGTGATGCATCGTGACGAATCATTCCCCTTTTTTTTTTGTGCTATTGCTGAGAACGAGAGACGTGCGAGTCATGAACGAGCCCTTTCAAAACTAGTGATTTTTTTACCGGCTCGGGACTCACGGGTAGTCGTTGCCCTTTAGCTCGTTCACGGAGTCACCCCAGCTGGCGCCAGCTAAGTTAATAAAGTAAAGCGGGTATCATGTGGATAAGACTGAGTCGCAGGTAAGTGAATGGATTACCTGATAGACTTCAGCATGTGAGCGGAGTCAGTCAGAAGGGACTAATCATCAGCGTCTTCCTTTGCTCGTACTCCTCTTTGCAGTGTCTCGCTCCCAGACAACGTCACAGCGGCAGCATCTGCTGATGGAGAACGCTCAGGGTGACATCCTGGAAAACATCTGGAAGCTGGAGAACCTCTTCCAGAACCACAGCGACTGGCTGCAGAGGCTGGAGCTTCTCGTCAAGGTGACCAACATCAAGCTAGGGTTAGCCTATTTGGTGAAGATTAAAGCTGCAGCTCCCACGTCTGTAGCTGCTGACTGACAGATAGTGGTAGCACAGCTCCAAGCTTTATTTTAAGATGTGTAGCGAAGCCTCTTGTCTCCTGTCATATGCATGACAAAGGAAGTTTTTTCTTCATGATGTCTGGCAAAGCCAAAGTTATATATATTTCATCTTAGCTTTGTCATATGGGTGAAAAAACATGTTATTAACTCATTCAATACCAAAAACGCTTTTAGAAACCCGAACGCCCGATCCCAACAACGTAATTATACGTCTTTTACAGTGTTTTTTATGATGACGCCACTCTCCACGAATGCATTTCACTTCAGAGCAATTTTGAGGCATAAAAACGGCCACAAGGTGGCAGAAGTGCATTTGGTAAGAGCTCGGCAGGGATCGAAAAAATCACAAGCGACAGGAAGGAGGAAGTGAGAGAGCGCGGAGGAGTGTGGCGTACAGAAGGTTACGCATTGTAGGGAAATTTTGCCGCATGCACATGCGTGCGCACGCGTGCACACACATACTTCAGTTCCACATGTGAAAATGGTAAATTGCTCACGGTGTTATGTTTGTAAATAAATTGTTATTTTGATGTAAAACAACCCCTATTTTGTGCTGTTTATGTTGGTGTAGTTGTTTAGATATTTGAGTTGTCACAAAAGCATACAGTAACATTTGTGTCAAAGTGAAAGTTAGGCTTGAAATGAATCTTTTCACAAAAAGCCGTTTTTCTTCCTTTTTTTAGTCGGGAGCAGATATTTTCCAGAAACGTACCTACTGTATGTTCTACTGTTGATTATTAAAGAACAGAAACAGGTAGAAGCAAACTTTTTTTTTCTGATGAAAGATGCGAGTCTAGTCTTTCTTTTGGTACGTTGCATGTTTACATGGCCATTCTGTGTGCTTTGAAATATCAGTCCAAATCGTGTAAAATGGCCGCTACTGAAGGGGTTGTCTTTTGAAAAATGGCGGGGATTGAATGAGTTAATCATTTTTGATCATTTTTGCCGTTTTTTTTTTTCAAAATATTTCAACGTTCTTCTTAAATAATCGGTGTAAATGTTCTTCTTGAAAGATTTTGACTTTATTCCCATAATAATATAACTTTTCCCCAAACTAATTTCTCAAAAATTACAGTTTTGTTTTGATTGTTTCTCATAATATTTCGACTTTGTAAAAAAAAACATATTTTTTTCTTTAATATTTCAACTCTACTCTATTCTCATAAAACTACAGCTGTTTCTGTTTTCTTCTGTAGTTTTTTTTTTCAAATTTTCAAACAATTTCCGCTTTCTTCATATAAATTATGACTTTATTCCCATAAGGTTTTGACTTACAACCTGATTTTCCAAAAATTACAACTTTATTTAGTGTTTTTTTTTGTTTGTTTCTCATAATATAACAACATTTAAAAAATAATAAAAAATGTTTCTTTAATGTTTCAATTCTGTGCTACTGAAATGACATTATTTTACCTGTAATATTTGTATAAAATGGAGGCTTTTTTCCTTATTAGATGCAAGTTTTTTATCATAATACTTTGACTTTAGTCTTGTAAAATTACAGCTGTTTTTTCCATTTATGCTGTTGTTTTTTGGATTTCCCAACTACTTCAGCTTTCTTCATATAATAATATTTTGAGTTTATATTATATTATATTATATTATATTATATTATCCATCCATCCATCCATTTTCTATACCGCTTCTTCCTCATTAGGGTCGCGGGGGCATGCTGGAGCCTATCCCAGCTGACTTCGGGCGACAGGCGGGGTACACCCTGGACTGGTCGCCAGCCAATCGCAGGGCACATATAGACAAACAACCATTCACACTCACATTCATACCTATGGACAATTTAGAGTCGCCAATTAACCTCACCTGCATGTTTTTGGAATGTGGGAGGAAGCCGGAGTACCCGGAGAAAACCCACGCGCACACGGGGAGAACATGCCAACTCCACACAGAAATGCCCAAGGGAGAATCGAACCCAGGTCTTCCCGATCTCCAAGCTGTTACTGTGTTGGCCAACGTGCTAACCACTAGACCACCGTGCGGCCATATATTATATATATATTATATTATATTATATTAGATTAGATTAGATTATACTATATTATATTATATTATTGTTATTATTGTTATTATTATATTATATTGTATTATATTATATTATATTGTATTATATTATATTATATATATATATATATTATTGTTATTATTTTTTATAGTATTATTATTATTACTTTTTATTACTTTTTCAACCTAATTTTCCAAAAATGACGTTATTTTTTGGTTTGTTTCTCATAAATAACGACTTTTGAAAAATAAGCTATATTTTCTTGAATATTTCAACTCTATGCTACTGAAATGTCATTATTTTGCCTGTGATATATTTTTTTTTAATTTGACTTTTTTCTCATTAGATATGACTTTTTTTATTGTAATATTTTGACTTTATTCTTGTCAAATTACAGTTGTTGTTTTTCTTATCCTGCTGTTCTTGTACATTTTCCAACTATTTCAACTTTCTTCATCTAATTTTTTTCTTGCAATTATGACTTTATTACCATAATATTTGGACTCTATTCTCGTAACAACATAACTTCTTCCGCAACCTCATTTTTAGCCTAACATTGTGAGTAGTTTTGTTTCTTTCTCATAATATTACGTCTTTACAAAATAACGTATTTTTTCTTTAATACGTATTTCAGATGTTATTCTTGTCAATGACTACATTTTCTCAGTTGATTACAGCTTTTTTCTTTTAATATTTTGATGTTATTCTTCTCAAATGTTTTTTGTTGTTTTCTTCAGTTTTCTTGTTAAATGATATTTTTAGAATGGGCCGCGGGCCAATAAAAACACAGCGGCCCCCCCGAGCTGGTGAAAAGTAGTCAGTGGTGCACTGAGAGGCCCAGGTGGCGGTACCACAGTGTTGTGTTGTGTCTTAGTGGTAGGAGGAGGCCATGATGAAGCTCCTGTCTTGGCTTGCATCTCACAGAGCCTGGAGGTGGACATGAGGAGCATGCAGGCTCACTCCCTCCATTCCGAGGGCTACCTGGTGCAGCTGGACGACCGGCTGGCCTCGTTCAGCAACTCCGCCGGCAGGAACCTGACGGGCCTGAGCGACGAGGTGGCCCGAACCTCCTCGTGGCTGCACGACCAGCACTTGCTGCTCAGGTAGTGTCATGTCGCTAAATTAGCCTAGCCTAGCCTGGAGGTCCAAAGAGGTCCAAATTCACATTGAGCGTGTGTTCCCAAGGGAGACCTCTGGTCAGGTGAACGGGCTGAGAGAGAAGCTGGACGAGGTCAACTGGACGGTGGGAGCCGTCAATCACACCTTCAGCAACGACATCAACGTTCACCACGTGAAGATACAAGACTTGCAGGTACGACAGCCGTTTATCATCTCATCCGGTGTCCGACTGAAAGCTGCGTGTTTAGATCCAGATCAGCAACATTACGGAAGACACGTCCAGTTTGTGGGTGACGCACGTGCACACTGAGGCGCAGCTGAGGAACGAGATGGAGATCCTTAACACCATCACCGAGGACCTCCGCCTGAAGGACTGGGAGCACACCATGGCCCTGAAGAACGTCACTTTTATAGAAGGTCCGCTCTCATATGTGCACATCTGGAACTCTTAGCATCTCCTCCCCCCGTGGGGACGTGGACCGAGCCCAAACATCCACTCCTTGTGGTCGACTAAAAAGCATTTTTACGCCTTTTTCTTGACAAAAACACACATGTAGTCATAGCACAGAAGTGGAAAAATACACCCTTTGGCCATCATTAGACACACCTCCCGCATCTGAGATCCAATATAAACTGAACTATAGATGGCTGGATGATAGGCGCCTTCTTTAAGCAGACTTTGGATGCAAGAGCATCCAGCAGGACGCCAGGCAGTCGGCAAACCCGGTGTCCTCCACCGCCGCCCGGCCATCAGCCTTAGACCTCTGACTGCGCGTCCCGTGTTTTGGCTAATTAGCCGCCGCCCGACCGATGATCACATCGCGAGCCGAGAAAACTCATCACAACCTGCCAAGTGCCCGCCCCCCAAATGCCGCATCAAACCAAAGCTTTTTCAGGCGCCGTCCCGGTAAGATATTTTTTGTGGCATGTCTTGCAGGGTGACAAACTTATGTCACGTTCACAACGACAGGAAGTTCCACACGGCAGCCATGCTTGTTTTGGCTTTCTGAAGGGAAGTGAAGTGAGAGGGAGACGGTCGCTATAGGCTCGATGCTGCAATGGGGGCGGAGCTGATCGGCAAAGGTGATCGGCGGTAAAAAGCAAGTATCGGCATGTGCTGATACCGTGCTTTTTCACAGAAATAGGCTGATCAGTGGCTGATCGATCGATCGGCGCATCCCTGAATATACACACTGTATATTGGCGTTGTCTGATAATATCGGTCACTGATAATTATCGGCCCGATATTGGCATAAAAATGTGATATCAGCCAACATCGGTATTGTTTTTTTTCCCTACATTGAAAGCCATTACAGAGCTTTACCGTCAACATCGCATTATTGCAACATCAACGACAGTGAATCATGTAGTTAACACTGTGCCATCTGCAAGCCTGTGAAGAAGAAATAACTCTTCATTGAGCAATCAGAGTAACAACACAGCTCACAATGAACTTAGCTCCCTAGAAATCGCGGGGGGGTTACCATTCCACATACCATTCTTACTCACGGCGTCTTATAGGAAAGAGCTAAAAAACAAAAACATCACGTAGCAGCGTAATGGGTCGATAACAACAGACAAGACACTACCAACCAGTTTATTCTTGTAAAATTACAGCTGTTTTTCCCAATTCTGCAGGGTTAAAAAAAAATAAAAAATTCCAACTATTATATCAACTTTTTTCTTTATTCTCATAATAATTTTACCTTATTCTTGTAACCGAAAATTACAACTTTATTCTTATTTTCATTGTTTTTCATAATAAGAGGACTATTATTTTTTATTATTTTTTTCTTTGATATTTCAACTTTTTGATGTGCCCTGCGATTGGCTGGTGAACCAGTCCAGAGTGTACCTCGCCTGTCGCCCGAAATCAGCTGGGATAGGCTCTAGCATGCCCCCGCGACCCTAATGAGGACAAACGGCATAGAAAATGGATGGATGGATGGATGGATTTCAACTTTTTACTGCTAAAATGATTTTTTTTCCTCATCATATTACAATGTTATTCTTGTAAAAATATGACTTTTTTGTCAGATTACAACTTTTTGTGACTTTATTCTAGTAAATGTCCTGCTGTTTTTTTTGTTTGTTGTTGGTTGTTTTTTTTTTTTTAGTTTTCTTTTTCAATGATATTTTGATTTTATTTTTATTTTTGTGCCACAGACCAATAAAAAAACAGCCACGGCCCACCAATGGCTCCCGGGCGACACTTTGTACACCACTGGATCTCCGTTGGGTGGATGTGCTGACTGCAGCCAGCTGATGTTTGCACAGAATAGTACTGAGTCCTGGCGTGCAAACATTTGGTTAAGAGCTAACCGGGGCCTCTGCCAGGGTACCAAATGACTTCCCAGTCTTGTCGGAATGATGTGATGTCATCATGGCACAGAAACAGCCATATCTGCAGGCCGATCACCACGTTATTACGACCGTTATGATTCTCTTGCTCATGTTAGCTTACAAGACCAAGCCAAGTTTTACATTCAAGTTGGGGAATGATGTCATCAGGCAGTCCCCAGATACCATGCAAATGTGAGCACATGAGCGAGCACGGTTATCTTTGCAAAGGCAGACTTTTTTTTTTTTGCATTGGATCTCATGAGGTGGTGTACCTAATGAAGTGGTGCAGCGAGGGAGTGCATGTTTAAAAGCTGCAGGATTTTGTCTCGTTCAGCATCGAGTCAGTTTCAAGGTTTTCGTGTGTTTCCTGCAGGGCCTCCGGGGCCAAAAGGAGAGAAGGGAGACACGGGACCACTGGGCCCCCCCGGGGCTCCTGGATTGACGGGTTTGAGAGGTTGGTACAGCGCCCTGACGTTGCATTCATAGCATCCAACAGGATTTGTTCCGTAAAGCAGGGCTTCTCACCTGCTCAACTGGCGCTGAGACACTCTAGAGAGGTAATAGCAAGCTTGAAATGGATTTTTTTATTTCAGAATAGCCTTCAAAACACATGCAGGTCAACACTCAATGACGTTGAGTCAAATGTATTCAGAGTACATTATTAAGACAAACAAATTCAGTAATATAAAATGATATTTTTTGAATATTTGTATTTTTAGACTATGAGACTAGGCATGAGATTGTATGATTGAGATTTTATGATAACCAATAACCACGGTATTATAATTATAGCTCTAAAATGTGTTGATTTGACATATCTTTGTTGAAAAAAGAAAAAAAGCCCAATCAAAACAGTCATTTTTAAACCATATAATAATATAACAGCTGAAAGTGGAACATAGGTATTTCAAATAAATAACAAATGACTGGATTGTTCCTAAATAAATAATAAATAAATATGCGGTCTACTGTGGCTAATCCTGCAACTCAAGTGAAAACACAATAGATATTTTCTTAGCAAAAAAAAAAAAAAGCAAAATACAAATAAATGCAATCAAGTGATCCAAGAAATTTACAACATAAATTTTTTTAAAACTCGTAATGTTACGTTATTATTTCATAGTGGCAGATCACTCTTTCCCACAAACTTGCATTTGCGGGTCATGAGATTGTTGTTGGCAACTGAGACGTTGTTAAGTGGTTGTTGCTTGTTGTTCAGTGGAGAATAAACACTTTATTGCAGCGGCCCCACGGACCGGCTCGGGTTCCCACAAATCTCCGGCGATCTAATGTGTCTTATTTATTAGGTATTGTGTAAAACTAAGGCCGTAACAACATCAAATTAAAAGCACTAAATGAATACAGACCCACCATCCACCAGGACGAGCGTGGAGTTTGTTTTTCAGAGAGAAGATTATTATGTTGCTGTTTGATGTGTGTGGTAGCAGGCAGTGTGCTTACTTACTGGAGGTTGTGCACCAACAAATATACACATTAGCACTTAATATCAGGTCCATGATTATATGAGACAATTAAATATTGCATACCGTGGTGCCTTGGTTAGTGTCAGTCTGTTCCAGAAGGTCCGACTCAAACCAAAACGGACTTTAACCAAGACTTAACTTTTCCTATAAAAAAATAATGTAAATCCAAAAAAAAAAATGTTAACACATTTTAAGGACAATAATTCTAGTTTGACATGCAGAAAATGATGCAAAAATGATTACAAATGCTGAATGAACGGACAACTGAACGTTTAACATCACTTTTACCTAGTTTTGCAAGGAGGGAGGTTGCTTTACATTGGTCAACAGACTCACTCGTTGCAGGCGTTTTCTGCGTTAGATCCTCACATAGCAGCCTCGCATTGTCTCTCGCTAGCTCCCGCTAGCCGCTGATCCAGCTTCTGAAGAGCTTCCCTGGTTTGTGGCCTCTGTTTTGCTCACAGCGTTACTCCTTTAGCAACATTAGCTCACTTGATTACGTCGTTATTCTTCAGGATGGTATTTATTGTTGATGAGGGCTTCCAGTACATCCTGGCGATGTCAGCAATTATTTGTTTCTTGAATTCAATAGTGGCCTTCACCCTCTTTGGAATGTTGCTGTCACTTGCAACCTTCTTTGGAACCATAGCTCATTGTTTGTCTGGATGTCTTATATGTATGTGCTTTACAGGCTGCCGTAGTCAAGGGTTGAACCAAGTCGTGATTTCATCTTAAGTGCGTGATCAAAGATGTGAGCGTACATGTGATTATTACGCTCAACATTTTGCACGCTAACCAAGCGGGCGAACACAAACCATGTCAAAATTCCAGCTAAAATTTTGGATGTTCACCGAAAAATGTGCTAACCGAGGCGGATGTTAACCGAGGTCCCACTGTATATTAAATATACACGGTTGTCCCTCGCCACGGCACCCAGCGGTTCAAACATTGCACCTTCGCTCTATTGCATTTAAAAAAAAATGTATTCATTCATACATAGTAAAAAAACATGCAAAATTAAACAAATTGTATGTATTCTTGGCCCAAATTAAGCATTTTAAAGCATACAAATTATTATGGGCAGTCAGGTGAAGATCCCAAATGCGGAGCCAGACACAGTTCCAGTCAAAATGTACAGTTTTTAATAAAGGTTGCAACAGGAACCAAGTAGCAACAGAATACAAAAAGTCCACTGAGCAAAAAACTGAAGTAGACGGTGTAACTAAGGGAGCTAAAGTAAGGCACCGTGGAAGAAGGTCAAAAACTAACAAGGCCAAAGGATCAAAAAGGAAAAAGCAAACAGGCTAACTCACTGGTGAGCGGGTCGGCGTCACAAGGAGCAAGGAGGACATGGAACAGGAACTAACTACACAAGCTAGTTTCACAGGTCTTAACAAGAGAAAGAAAACAGAAGCTTCACTGGCAGCATGCAGACAAGTTGTAACGATCCCACGATCCCACTCCTCCCGTAGCCAGGTAGCTTAAGTGTAGCTTATGTGCTACGGGTGCTCCTCGGGGCACCGCCCACTCAGGGAGTGAAGGGATCTAAGGGGAAGCACAAAAAAAGGTCAAAAGGTGACAGCACAAAATGGAGCGGAGCATAAACAACAGACCCCAACACAAATGTCGAAATGAACTGACATACAAAAACAGTTTAAGGCATTAAAAGACGTTGATGAACTGTAGCCTACACTGGCCACCAGGTGTCACTAGTAACACGCAAGCACCAGACCTGATCACAATAATCATCATCATCTTTATCATCATAATAGTAAGACGGGCTACTGATGTGGCCGTACTCCAGCTAAAACTCAACTCTGAATTCCCAATGTCACTTCCTGTCCACACGTTTGGAACATGTTTATTGAAACATACACGAGCAAGAGTCTTATTGACGTCTTATATGTCTTATTTTGTCTTATTATGTCACCTATATTAGGTAATATAGGGGTAGGTGTAAAGGTGACTATAGGGGTGTTCCATGTCTAGATGGCGCTCATAATATTTAAAACTGTGTGTAGAAACAGGTTTATTTTGCTGTAACTACCAAAATATTCTATTTCCAAATAAGGACTCCTACTTTCCGTAAATTCACTTACCATGGTCCAGCCTAAACAAGGGATTGTGTATGTAGTGTATATACACTGCTTTTACCTTGTTGTCCCCGACCCCTCCAGTTGAGAAGCAGTGCTCTACAACAGCAACATGTGCAAAGAGTCTGGGAAGCTGTTATGAAATAGAATATAAAAAGTATTAGTCAGATTTGCGCTTTTACAAGTCCCATATTTGTGGGCTTGGCCAGCAAAAACAAATGAAAGTATTTGGATGGACTCCCGTTTGAAAATGTGCTCTGATGCCATCCCTCTGCAGATGTGTTGCTACGCACCAACACATGAAAAATAACAAATATTACATGTTGAACCCCATGAAACCTTCGCACCACCCTCATTTCACCTTGCAAAATATCATTTACAGTAGTTACACTACACTATATCGTTGAGTATTACAGTAGATAGGCTGTCAGATCTGCTTCTTAAAGGAAAAGTGCACTTTTTTTTGTAATTTTGCCCGTCATCCACAATCCGTAAGTGAGACATGAACACATGCCTTTCTGTTTTCTGTGTGTTCTAAAGATATAAAAACACATAAAAAGAGGCAGGTAAGAATGCATGTAATGGGACGCGCCTATACCACCTATAAAGCCTTCTGAAAAAAGACTCCAAAAAGCACCAACAACGCTCCGTTTACATCATGTGACCTGCATATTAACCAAGCTACAGCGACGTTGTTATTACTATTGAATGCCTGAATGTCACGTTGAACAGTTTGATGTTGGAATGGCTTCAATCGGTTGAGAAATGTGGCAGTAGTAGCAGGTAATTAGTTTTAGGCAAAAGGTTGAATTTTGGGAAGATTCTGAATTTATCCTAATTAGGTTCTTCCGTATCCCATTTCCGACAATTCCTGAAAATTTCATCCAAATCCATTGAGAACGTTTGAAGTTATATTGGACAGACAAACAGACAAACAAACGGGCAAAAACATAACCTCTGCGCTTGCGCTTTGCTTGGCGGAGGTAACAAGTGGCATATTGTCATAGTTATGGCATAGAAAACTTGTTTACGATCTTATAGATACAGTTTTTGACATTATTAGAGCCCTCTAGACATTAAATAACACCCCTATAGTCACCTTTACATTTGTATTACCCAATATAGTAGACATAATCAGAGAAAATAATACACATTAGGCATAAATAAAATAACATAGACTCACACGTTAGCAATATCTTGTTTTTTTTCTGGACAGCGACCTTCCTGTGGTGCTATTGTCTCATCAATGTATTGTAATGGCGGCTTTAAATGGCTTTACACTCATATTACCCAATATAGTAGACGTAATAAGAGAAAATAAGCCACTGGAGACGTAAATAAAACTCCTGCTCGTGTGAGTCACGGTAAATGTGCTCCCCAGAGGACCTTAATGGTGGGCGGACAGATGTGCAGAGAACAGGAGGTGACGTCGGAGGGTCAGAGTTGAGTTTTGTCTTGTCGTGGGCCCGTGCTATTATTATGATTGTGCCTGTTGTGAGATGCTTTAAACTTGCAATAAATGCCTTTTCTGGCGATCACGTCTGGCCCTTGTCTCGCCGAACACTGACACCTAGTGGTCAATGTAGAATGCTACATTACAGTTAGAATGCTTCTTCTGCCTTGCATTTGTATTTTCCTTCATTTAGTTAGTTCATTTAGCAATTTGTATGCTTGAAAATGCTTCATTTAGGCCACAAATAAGTACAATGTGCTTAAATATGCCAATAGGCCATATTCAACAATGCAGACAAATATTCATTTGTGAAAAAACTGAGATAGAGGGAGGGTGCGATGTTCCAACTGCGATGTCGCGAGGGACGACTGTGTATGTATTTCACTTTGTTTTCTGCACATTAAACTAGCATTATTCTCTATCAAATGTGCTCTGGGTGTCTGGAACAGATGAATTGGATTGACGTTATTTCTTATATGGGAAAAATTCATTTGGGATTTGTCCGTTTCAGTTTTCCTTGGATGTTTTTGAACGGATTCTTGATTAAAAGCGGCGTTCCACTGTGGCCCAACAGTCAGGTTTATTAATACCGATACAATTCTCTCACAACATGGCAGCGTAGCGACATGTGTTACTCATTATCACGTTAGCTTGGAGAGGCTCAAGTGTAAACACACACACACACACACTCTGTCATTACATGAAGGGAAATGGGTTTTATTAGCGGGAGCAAAGGGAGCTACAAAAAAACCTGATGGATAGTGCGGTTTTTACCACTTTTATTCTGGACACGGGATTCCTGTAAAACTACCACCTTTTTTTTTTGGATTACGACGTTTTTTCTCATGATATTTTGACTTTATTCTTGTAAAATTACTGCCGATTTTTCCATTTTTGCTGCTGTTGTTTTGCTCAAATATATTTTTAGAATGTACTACGAGCCAAAAAAAAAAACAGACGTGGGTCACTTGGGAGAGCCCTGCAATGGACAAAAAGTGTCGGGACGCACCTCTCATAAGGTCCAACATTAGTGACCTCTGACTAGGAACGTCCCATTATATCGGCTGACCGATATTCAAATAAATGAGAAATCGGATAACATCCGTATCGCTTTTTCTGCCGATAATGATATTGTGTGAGTGATGACGCGCTCCACAGAGCAACAAACTGAGTCTGCCAATATCTGTATTGGTTGATATCAGTGTCGATTTTGAAGTGCTGGGATCTCTCTCTCTCTATATATATATATTATATACAGTATGTGATGTCATAATAAAAGAATACGTTATTGTGTGTTTTTTCAAGGCTTTAGTGGAGAAAAAGGCCTGCAGGGTCCTCGTGGTATGAAAGGCTCCGTTGGTGTTGATGGTGGTCAAGGAGGCAAAGGAGACATTGGACCTGCTGGACCAAAAGGTAACGCCGCATGCTTAGATTTAGGGTATCTGTGCACTGCTTCTCAAACCTTCTCAACCTTTGCTATCAAAAGAGCCATTTCACCCCCTCGCCCACTGAAGTAAAATAGTCTGGAGCCACAAGTCATCAGATTAAAACAACATCTTATAAACTCAAAAGTTTAAATCTGAATTTGACCAGTTTTAACAGCAGTACAACAAATAGAAGTGCATGTGTAACGGATGCCAAGTAGTCGGGTTACGCGAGTATCGTCTTGGTTAAACCTCACTACTGTACGCCTGCAGAAATGTATAGCTCCGGGAAATCTGACACGGCAAGTATTATTTTTTTCCTCCATGTTTACCTAGGACAGGGGTCGGCAACCCGCGGCTCATCAGCCTCCTTGTTGCGGCTCCCTTTGCTCTGTGATTTTTTTTTTAACACCAAAGTAGGGGAAGTTGTATTTTCGAAAAGAATTTGAATCCCACTCACTGCAAGTCCGTGAATGCATCTAGACTGCATTGTGACTGCTGATTGGATGAGCAAGTGAAGGGGAGGTAGGCTAGTGTATGCGGTGAGCCTCGCTGGAGAGAAAAAAGTTGATTGAGTTTGGAGTTGAGTCAGAAGCAAGTTACTGCACAGTAAAATGAAACTGTAGAATTTACGAGAGCATAGCAATATGTTTTACAACGAGAAGCGTGCTTCAGCGATGTGTTCAGAGCCCGTGACTCCGGGAGAGGCGCATAGTGTGCTGATAGTGTGTGTCACCCCGCTTGTGACTGCTGTGAGCCGGGGCAGAACAAAACGTTTTTTCACTTTTACGTCTCCAAATACCAGTCCATACATTTGTCGCCGGTCGCTTTTGGGAAAATAAATCACCAAGAGGGTTTAGAAAGTCGCCAGATTTGGCCAAGCTGGCAACACTGGGCTGCACATGAGATCGTAAGGAGGGGGAAGCCGTTCAGAGGTGGAGAATACGTGAAAGAATCGTTCATAAAAATATCAGAGCATCTATTCCCTGAACTCTGATGAGCTTTTTTATCTTAAAGTTGGCTACATTTTGTTTTCATTGTAAACAAATATGAGAACTGCAGAAAAATGTGTTTCAGAGGACTCGGCGTCGGATGTCAGAGTACTAGGCGTAGGATTTCAGAGTACTAGGCGTAGGACGTCAGAGTACTAGGCGTAGGACGTCAGAGTACTAGGCCCACACATGCTTGCTGCACTTTAACGTGTTGAATTTTGTTGCTGTAACAGGTACCATTTAAAAAAGTCTTCGGTTCTGTTGGGGCTGCATCTTGAGCACAATGTCGGGTTGGTTGAGCCACGTTCGCAGAATACCCCCCACAGAGACACCTGTACACACATACATACTGTACACACACTCACAGTACGTACTTCCCCACATAACTCACTGATTTATCCATGCTGTCATGTTGTTATTTTTATTACAGTGAAGGTGATGTCGGCAATAAGATTACTAAGTTATTGTCAACGCTATCATTATTATGGTTAATATTTTCACTGTTTCGATACAGTTTTATCACCGTGGCTGTTGATATTATTGAGTTATTTCTATTATGGACTTTATGACCGTTATAGACATTTGCTGATGTAGTCCTGTTGTTTGTTTATGTCGTTTTGTTATTGTTGTTGCAGGTGTTGTTGTCTCTCTTTGTATTGTCCCTCCTCCTGTCCCGCCACTCCCGCCTCTGTGTTCTTTTCTCTTCTTCTCTGTCCCCTCCTGCTCCGGTCCGGCCGCTTTGCATAACAATAAACATCAAATGAAGTCAAATCAAATGTATGGAACAGGAGAAGAGTATCTTACACTTTTCCCTGGCAGATGAGTTTAGCATGTAATGCACATGTCAACTTGTTCTGGAAGAAGGAGCTGAACGCCACTTCAGAACCTTTGCATGTCACAGCACACACCTATGGTGCATTCAAGGACCAAGGACCTCAAAGCAAATGGCAATGCACACATTTTTGCTGCAAATGGCCCCTGAGATGCACGTTGGGCACCCCTGGGTTAGGGGTTACATGGCTGGAAAGAATATTCCACAAGAGGTATTTGAGTGAAAAAAGATTGCGCTGCGGCCCGTTGCAGCTAACGAAAGAGTTTTGGGTTGAGTTTGATTGAAGTTAAACGTGATGAAGTGGTTAAGGATGTGGTGCTGCTGGAAATGGCACCCGCCCGACGTGCCAGGAAGGGCGGGTGATGCCGTGGCTTGTAGGCGACCACATTAGGAGTAGGGCCACAGTGAGAAGAAATCACATTAAAGCCCGCTGGTGGTTTCGTGGCAACAGAAATAGAGCTCCTAGGTGAAAATGAGCTGGAAGAAAATGCTGACTGGGCAATTCAACCGCTAATCAGAGCAAGTTTCATTTGCAAGTGACGCTCCTGTAGCAGCCTCTGACTTCTACTCTCATTCATACACTTGATGCTGTTTTTAGGAGGCAATTACACCACGCTTACACTGGCAAACGCGCCCCTGGTGGAGAAACAACGTAAAGAAAAGAATAAAAATCATCATCATAGTTGTGACCTCTGCTGTTTGTTGTGTAAACATGACCATCCTCTTGTGTTGTGTCTGCAGGGGAGAGAGGAGAACGAGGCATGAAAGGAGAGAAGGGAGACCAAGGAGCCAAAACCGGTGAGGAGTTGGAACCCTATTGATTTTTGATACTGTACTGTACTTTTTAAAAGTTTTTTTGTTAAATTCTATTTTTACAATGCAATATTACAACAGCCGCAGGCCGCAAATGGCCGCCGGGCCACACTTTGAACACCCCTGACTTAGATTCTTGTTGTTCTGCATGCTTTTTTTTATTTTGAATTTCCTTCTGTCTTTGAGCAGAATTGTCTGCTGATTATTTCAACCTTTTCAGTCAACATTTGCAGCTTTTCTGTTCATCTTCACAGTGGAGGACACTCTGGTGCGCCTGGTCAACGGCTCGGGTCCTCACGAGGGTCGCGTGGAGGTCTTCCACGAGCGCCGCTGGGGGACGGTGTGCGATGACGTATGGGACAAAAACGACGGAGACGTGGTCTGCAGGATGCTGGGATACCGAGCGGCGGCCGAGGTCCATAAGACGGGACGCTTTGGACAAGGTACGCCGTGCCCGAAACATGCTTCCTCTGTAAGGCTACAGTGCCGGTCAAAAGTTTGGAGATGATACATGATGTGGTATGCTTTGGATCAGGAGACACTCCTATGAATATACAAAAGATTGGAGACTCTTTGGAATTCTATTGAATGACAAAGTGTTTCCAAACTTGTGACTGGTACTCCACATTTAACCATCGAGGCACCAAAAACTTTTATTTTTGCGATTCGTTTGTGATTCGTAAAAGAATAATTTGGTCTCATTGACTCCAATTATAACCACTTTTCTTTTTTCAAGTAAAAAAAAAATCCCTAAAAAAAATAATAGTGCATCAGAATCAATTATTGGCTTGATCAAGACTGGAACAAAAAAATAAAAAGAAAAAAATAACAAGAAAAAGAGGGGAAAACATGGGGGGAAAGGAGAAAAAATGGGGAAAGAAAAAGGAGGAAAAAAGACTGAGCATTTGGAAAATATTGTGTATTTTTCTGCTTTTTCTATCAAAAAAAATCTAAAATTAAAAAAATGCAAATAATAATAATAAAGCATGTCAATGGTTAGGCTTGAAATTTGAAGTTTTAAGATTTGATGCAGTGAAAATGAACAAAATATATATATTTTGTGCCGCGGGGCAATAAAAAATAAACTGCAGGCTGCAAATGGCCCCGGGCCGTAGTTTGGACACCACTGCTATAGCTGTACAGTACCAGTCAAATGTTTGGAGACACTTTTGCATTCTGCTGAATGAGAAGGTGTCTCCAAACTTTTGACAGGTGCTTTATGTTTAAATAGATGCCACTTGATGTGGTGTACTTTGGATCAGGACTTTTTTTTTTTCATAAATACAGAAATGTATTTAAGATGTTTTATACTTGTAATATACAGTATTTTTATAATTTTATTTTTTATTTATATAATTTTATCTATTTTTTATTTTTGTAATTGTTTATTTTATAATTGTATTTTAAATGCTAGAAGTCCCAAGAGGACGTGACAACGTGTCGTGTCTGTTGTGCGCGTGTGTCGTGTGCAGGCACGGGTTTCATCTGGATGGACGACGTGGCGTGTACGGGCTCGGAAGACGCCATCCACCAGTGCAAGTTCTCTGGGTGGGGCAAGACCAACTGCGGGCACGTGGAGGACGCCGGAGTGACGTGCGCCACCTAAGAAAAACGCACCCACCATCATCACACTCGGCGTGAGGAACATGTTGACGCTGGTTGGACGTCCTCGTCCTGCTCCGACACAAAGGTTTTCATTCACGCCGTGGAAGTGCGATGCATAAAGAGACGCTTCGTCAGACTCCAATGCAACGCTTGTATGAATTCTGTGGAGGAAGGGGCGGGGTGTTAAAGGTCAGCTTTCAAAGGAATGGCTCACATTTAATGTTTGGGGGGGCACGTCACGTCCATGTGAAGCAGACAGCTGAGGCCTTATTGTTATTATTATTGTGGTTATTCTGATTATTATGCTGATTACTACCGTGACACCAGCACTTAGCCATAGCCGCACATGTCAGACTGATTGCCTCTAATTGAGTCTCCTAGCAGCCCACTTTTATCGGAAAGAAAAATGGCAGTTTTGGACGACAAAAGCAGCGTCAAGCGTGGCCAAAGCAAACACGCGGGCGGCCTCCCTCGCAGCGCTTCTCCTCTCGTATCTGCGGACACAAACAGGATATCCTCCGCTCTTCTCTGCGTGTTTTCTCAGGAAGGTTAGCCAAGTCGATCGTGACAACTTGGACGGACGGCCATGGGAGGAATGTTTTTGCTCGCGGAACGGCGTGTTCGCGTGCTGAAGAGGCGTCGCGGGCTCAGCCAAAGGACGCTTCCACGGCGTCGCCTCCTGCTAACCTCCTGAGGCTTTGGGCCTCAAATAACTCAAACACTTTCAAGCGCTCTTGATGCCTTTCAACATGAGAACATATGACAACCTTTAACATGTGTCATGTCATACATGTGCTTTTTATTACGTTGTTCAACATGTACCGGAAAGGGCAAATATTTTGCCACGTGTTGATTCTGTACGACTAAACCCTGCATACGCACTGCTGAAATAATAAAGTAGACTTTGTTTAAACAGGTGAACACGCACCGTCATGCAGTTCCATGTATGATGACCACTTCCACATGACCAACCTGTGCAAATGTTTTACTTCATGAAAACCTCAAAGCAATACATTTTGTGGATTCAGTCAACAATAAGCGTCACATGTAAACCAGAATGTTTTGATCGCCTTTGTTTCCTTTTCTTGGCAACTCCATGACACTTTGCAGAAGGGGGGCACACGTGTCCGAAAAGGTGCAGAATTTATAGAATCTACTCGCATTGGGGCCCAAGTTGTGCAGGAGTTGTGCAATCCAGCATGTGGTGCTACAGGACAGGGGGTAAAACAGTGTGGACGTACAGTGGTGCCTTGGTTAACGTCAGGAATCCGTTCCAGAAGGGCACACTCAAACCAAAACGGACTCTAACCAAAGCAAGATTTCCCATAGAAAATAATGTAAATCCAATTAATTCGTTCCAGACACCCAAAAATGTTAACACAAATATATAGCTACAGTATAGACAATAATTATAGTTTTACATGCAGAATACTACAAAAGTGCAGACCTCCGCCAAGTGCAATAGTTCAGCCATATTGTGATCTACACCATAAATATTAGTCCTACATTTATTTTATCTACATATTTAGATTTCTTGACCATGAAAATGTACCATGGAAGGGTTTGAATGACTTAAAGAATGCTAAGAATGCAAACATGGTAATGTTAGCATGCTAACACCTAGCATAATAGCACTGTTTGTATATGTGCCTACCTGAAAATGCTAAAAATGTTAGTATGATCATGTTATCATGCTAACGTCAGCATGCTAACATCTAGTATGATAGCGGTGTCTGCTTAATCTCATATTCATGAAAACTGCAAAAAAAATGCTAATATGCGCCAGCATGCTAACACCTAGCATAACAGTGCCTATGAAAATGGCTAAAGATGCTACTATACTAATGTTAGCATGTTAACAATGCTAACATGCTAATGTTAGCATGCTAACACCTAGTATGATAGTGCTAAGTGTTTATATAAGTGTCTTCCTCATTCCTCACAGACAACCACGAGGTGCATTCAGGGACTCTTCATTATGCGTGTATGTGTGGTGCAAATAAACAAAAAGACATAGAAAAACGGTAAGTGGATAATCTCATCACTTACTTTGTAAATCTTAACAGGGAAAAACAATTTGCTGCCTTTAAGTATGCTTGGAAATCCCAGAAAATAAACTCAAAACGTGAATTCAAATTAAGTTACGTGGTGTCTTTGAACGCAACCCTTCCTGGCTCATAATAACAAGGTCAAAGTGGGATTCAAATGTTGTGCTACTAATAAAGAAAGTCATGTTAGGCAAATAGATTATCAGACATGTGTGCTATCTTTTAGCTTGATTTAAATGTTCAGTTCATTTGGAGCTCTTATTACATACAAATATACATAATCCTGTCCTGTTTTTTTTTAAATCTTTCTTCCAATAAAATGGGCATATTTCAGACATATTTGCAAATGGTGATTACCGCTAATCCTGATTTGCAAAATGTGATTTACCTGATTCAACCTTTGAATCATTTGACAGGCCTAATAAAATACAAAAAAAACAATTAACATGAATTAAAAATGAATAAATAAATTAATTTGAGCGGGGGGTTTGTCAGGACCTTTTGGCTTGGCCTCCCAACCACTTAAATGCAAATGAAGTTTTGCTAAATAACAAACGACTGAACAAACACGCTCTCCACAAGTTTTATTTTTGTGATTACTTTTAAACCACCTGATCATTAACTCATTCAATCCCAGCCAGTTTTCAGGCCATTTTAGACAATTTTGACTGATCTTTCAAGGCACACATATAAACATGGAATGTACTCTTGGAGATGAAATTCTCCGCAGCCTAATGAGGTCTCAAGGAACACTCTGTTAAATAAATTTCACCTCCCCTTGCGTGTTCGTTAATCTCCAATCATGAGAAGGAATAAGACTCACATTCCAATTAACAAGGATTGCAGAATGTATTGAAAATGTGTCAGACAGAATAGGACAGCGATCTTTCTGTAGCGCCGCGGCTAATGTCTGTCCTCCAGCGGCCTCCTGACCAGAAGGAGAGAGTCAGCCCTGATCGATAGTCGCCTCTGCCTTTTGTAGTTGTCTTCCTCAGACCATCGGCGCCACGGTAGCCCAAGACATCTTATCCCTCGCATTATTTGGTGATAGGTGTGTGATGACCACATCTGAAAATTCCAGCTCAGCTGACGTGGTAGGACTCTACAAAATAGCACATGCACTCCCAGCATAGTACGTCCTATCTTTGACCCACTTGCCCCACTCTGTGACCGTATCTGACTGCTGATTATGTGAATGCACTTAATCTTTGTGTTTCTATAACCACTTAAATAAATGCTCATTCATTCAGTTAACAAGTTAATGAAACATTCTTTCTATCTACTCTATCTACTTCTAGTAAATGTTTATCATACTCACTCAGCTAAGAATAAAACAATATTATCCTACATTACCAAAAGAAAGATTAGACTCCCGTCTTTCATCAGAAAAAAAAGACTGTTTCTACCTTTTTGCGTTCTTTAGTAATCAGCAGTAGAACATAGGTAAGTTTCAGGGAAATATCAGTTCCTGACTAAAAAAAAGGGAGAAAAACAGCTTTTCGTGAAAGGATAAATTTCAAGCATAAATTTCACTTAGAATAACAATTTATTTACAAATATAACACCATGAACTACTTACAATTCTCACATTTGGAATTGAACTGTGTGTGTGCACGCGTGTGTGTGCGTGCGCATGTGTTCAAATTTCCCAACAATGCGTAACCTGCACGCTACCCCCGTCCACGTTCTTCCGCTTCCTCCTTGCTGTCATGTTTTGTCATGCCGTTATGTTTTTTTCATTCAAATCCACATTCCCAGCTCTTATCAGTTGCACTTCTGCCACCTTGTGGGCGTTTTTATGGCTTAAACCTGCTCTAAAAGTGACATGCATTAGTGTGCAGTTGCATCATCAACTCTTTTTGCCGTACAAGACGCCTTTGGGATCGGGCGTTTTCGGGATTATAAAAACGTATAAATACGTCTTTGGTATTGAAAAGTTAATGGTCGTCAAATGCCTGCTGTTAATGTGTACAAGATATGTACAAAGACTGAATATTATTGTTTATTATTGTGCTTGTCCTCTACTCTATCATTTCTACTATTTTGCCAACCATATTTAGCTACAACAGCGGGTCCAAATATTACAAAACTGCATTCCCACAACACTGGCAGCAACAAGCCGAATGTGCAGGTGTAGCCGATGGTCCGCAGAGCCTTGCTTCATGTTTTGCTTGCTCGTTTTGACTTCAAGTGGGTGTCAGGCTGTGAGCCAGGTGTCATAATAAATCATGATAGTACACCCCGGGACTCTGTTTTCTTAGTGTGACAGGATTATATTTTATTTTTATTTTTTTTAAAGAAACGTCTAAGTTTTTAGCAGGTGGAAAAAGGCATCCCAAGATGATGTCATCAGCAGAGTTGCGAGCAGGTGTGCTGCTCTTTTTATTTATTTTTTTTTTTAAAGGTGACATGTATGATTGTTTTAACTGTAATTCATCCAGTTAATTTCCCCTGTCTTCATGTTGTAAACATGCTCTCATCCCCCCCCCGAATGAATGGGAAGACATTCTTCCCATTTACATCCCATTGTCACATTCTTGCTCCTTGTAGGCCTACTTGGCCCGGACACGGCCAAAGGGGACTGAGAGGGGGACAAGCTGTGCTGTGTGCAGACAAAAAAATGACTGTGTACACATGTAGGGACATTTGGACATCTGAAAGACGGTGTTGTCTCTGTGCAGCCAATAAAGACACTCTTGCAACTATTATTACTGCTGCCAAGCCAGAAAACCACACTAGCCTCTATAATCTGCTTAGTTTCTATATATTGTATTATATATAATGTAATATATGCTTAATTATTATAATTAAGCATGTACTATATACTTGTTTTGGCTACTTTATCTACCACATTGAAAATCAATGCACCTTTATCCACATTATTAACATCTAGTGGTGCAAAATTGTATTACAACTACGGTAAGGTAGAAGGATAGTCGGCCTCCGGTGGTAAAGCCAAAAACAACCAAAATCAAATTGTTCAAAAATAATCACCTTTTTTGGTGCCTAAATGTTTCTAAAGTATATTAGTGCGTGTGTGAATGTATAAACGAGAGGAATTAACTGGAATTTATTTGTAGAAAGGCGCTTTATGAAAGTAAGTATTTTCTTATAATCATTTACAGCGTTCCCTTGACACATCCAATATGGCGGCGACGTTGACGTACGGCTCAGTGCTCGGGGCGGTGTCTATCTATGTTTACTACTGAACTCTATACTACTGGAAGGAGCGTCCCTGCTGACCTTATGAAGCCATTGGTCGGCCATCTTGCTTCACCCAAAAAAGCACACACGCATACACTTACATGTATCTTCATTCACTACATTTATGTTTCGTTATTAAAATTAACACGGGGCCATTCCAGTTATAGAGTTCAGTGCTGTTTACGGTGGACGTCTCCCGAGAAACTCGCACATGCGCAACAAATCCACCTACCCGACATATTAAATCCGTAAACCCACGTCAGTTTGACGATACACTTGTCGGCCCCCTCATGCGTCTAATGAGACTAGGTTCGCGAGTTCCCACGTTCGAGTGCTCTGCTCGGCGTTTGCGAGCGAGCAGCTTGGACAGAACCAGGAAGTGGAAAGGAGAGTTGATTTCAGACAAGGAGCAGATGTGTTGCTTTTTCCACGGGGTTCATACATTTACACAAAAGCAACAGTTGCGCAATTAATGCTATGTTACCTTGTTTCCTTTTTAATTTAGCTAGCACCAGTAGGGTAAGTGAACGAGTTAACTGAGACGAATACCCACGAGTTGCGGTTCAGTAAAAAAAAAACAACTACAGTACTCGACTATCACTAATACAGAGTTGTATTACAACAAAAGACACTAGAATGGAATGGGTGTGCCAAGTGTTCTTGTACTTCCGTTGTATGCCCAGTGCTGGTTTGGCCGCCACGATGGCGATCAGAATCCAGAAACATTGCATCCTTGGCACACTGCTCAGTCATTAATAGACGATCCAAACGACTAGATTTGTCATTTTTCAAGTTCCCTAAAAACAAAACCAGGTATGTGTCATAAAAAAATTGTAGTTTTATAAAACTGGTTGTTGTATATAAACAGGAGCGTGGAAAAGACTCACAAAGTGTATATTGGCAGACCTTCTGCTCCATGGCGTACTGCACTCTATTCCATTCGTTTGCGTTCGACGGTGTGTGTCCCTAAGAGGCGCCCGTAGACTGCTTCGTCTCGTCGACAATATTTTTGAACATTCGGCGCGATTCGTGATAAGTTTACGTCGAAGCTAAGAGTTGGTGTTAAAAACAGGTAACGTAGTAGTTAGTAACGCGAAAACCATTTATTTGTTTAAACACTACACCGTGAAATGACTTCTCGTCGCTGAGCAGACCAGTAACTCGTCATTGTAACTCTTCCAGGGAAAAGTTAGCTTGCTAGTTAGCACTAGCTGTTGTGACGCTATGACATGCTTACTGTTGTATTGGTCATTTTGGTGTGTTTATGGCATATTTGACAGCACTCTATCACTCTTAATACTTACTTTGGAGACATATACGGAGTCAGTATTTGTCACAATTAATTGAAGCCTCGTTGCTTAGCTAGATTGTCACTAGAGATGCTTGACATCGGCTTTCTTACCAATACGGTATACCAATATTGTCCAGCTCTTCATTGCCGTTACCGATATTGGCAGCATATGTTCCCTCAAACTAATGTTAAGTCACATCTTGTGTAATGAATGAACACATGATTCTTCTTTTACTGTGATACCACTGAATGCATGTCACAAATAAACACTGTTTGTACAAAGTGTGACCAATACTACGATATGAAATACAACTTAGAAAAAGTGTTTTTTTTTATTTGTCTCAACAAAATACTCATTAAAAAAAAATCTTAACCAATAGTCAACTATTCTAACGTGTTCTACTATCAACAGCAACGATACAATTCGTAAAGCTGAACATTTCTATGTGCCACAAACATCCATTTTTCATGCCAATATTGGCTGATAATGTGTTGATATGTTTGGTGCCACTGGGGTGCCAGATGACGTTTAACCGTGTGGTTTCTTTTTGACAGAATGGAGGGATTCAAGACCCCCCAGATGTCCAGAATGAGGAGCTTTGGAAGTGGAGGAGGAGGAACTCCCATCAACATCCCAGCCTCTCCTTTCATGAAGAAGCTGGGCTGTGGGACAGGAGTCAGCGTCTACCTCATGGACAGGTGAGAAGACAGCCTTGGAGCTTCAAGAATAACAAGTGATCATTTCCACACACGTTGAATTCTAGAGCGGGGAAACTGAATGCGTCTCCCTGGGCTATCAAGAAGATCAACAGCAAATGCGCCAGCAAACAGGTGCAACTTTACCAGAAGCGTCTGAACGAGGAGGCTGAGGTCCTGAAAGGAATCAACCATCCCAACGTTGTTGGTGAGACCAGGGCTGTGTTCCACGTTGTGCACATCCACACCTCACACTTTGAATGCTGAACAAGTGCTTTCACTAGGCCTGTCACCATAACAAATTTTGCTGGAGGATAATTGTCCTTCAAATTATTGCAGATAAGCGATATTATTGTCAACTTTACTTTGAGGCCATTTTTTATGGCGGTTATGTTTTTGCCAGCGTTTATCTGTCTGTTTGCTGGTGTTCAAATTAACTAGAAAAGTTCTGAATGGATTTGAATGAAATTTTGAGGAATTCTGAGATATGGAAGGACTTATTACATTTTTGGGGTGATCCAGATCACCGTCTGGATCCGGGACCTTTTTAAAGGATTTTTTAACATTGTGAGGTAGGACATTTTTCGGCATTTGTGGGTACACGTGTAATACAGTACACCACGCAGTTGCAGGAAAAACACGTTGTCAGCTCTGCTTTTTTCCGTTTTAAATGATCATTTATACCGGTATAAGTCATTTTCTTATCATTGGTACATAAAAATGATCACCCAACCCTAATCAACACAACCCAAATTGTGAGTGTGCAGCCATGGAACCTAACCACCCTCAATCGTCACCATCTTGGCTACGTATGGGAAGAGGAGGGACTAACTCAGGTGGTTGCAATTCACAGTTAAAAGGGAGAGAAAAGGAAGACGCGGATAAATAATACTATCATTGTCTCTTGGAAGAATGCAACAATAGTAACGGGTTTGAGACAGCACTACACTGTCAAAATCTGCAGCCTCAAGAAGCAAGTACGCAGTGTACGGTACATAGTACACAGTGAAAGTGTGGAAGTGCACACAATGTAGACGGCCGCTCTCGTACACAACTACTCAAAGCTTGTGCTATGCATGGCTTTAAAGAAGAAACAAATCATTGTGGCGATCATCCAGGGTTCCGTGCTTTAGTCACGGCCAAGGACGGATCCAAGTGTCTGGCCATGGAGTTCGGAGGAGAGAAGTCCCTCAATGACCTCATCGAGAAGAGGAAGGAAGAAGGCCTGCTGGCGTTTCCCGCCGCCCGCATTGAGAAAGTGGCGCTTCATGTCGCCCGGGGTCTGCAGGTAGGGCATCCGGAACTCCCCTCAGCGGCTGCTTTATTTATTAACGATACCGTCTGCAGTATCTTCACAACGAGAGGAGGCTGCTGCACGGAGACATGAAGTCTGGCAATGTGGTCATCAAGGGCGACTTTGATGCGGTCAAGATCTGCGACGTGGGCGTGTCCCTTCAACTGGACGAGAACATGAGAGGTAAGAAGAGGGCCTGCACTTGTTTGTGTGCGACAAAGAGGCGCTTGTGGTTGACGGCTGGCGGCGTCAGTGTCTGATCCAGAGGCGGAGTACGTCGGCACAGAACCCTGGAACCCAAAGGAGGCCTTGGAGGAGGGCGGCGACATCACAGACAAGGCTGACATCTTCTCCTACGGCCTGACCCTGTGGGAGATGATGACCCTGGCCATGCCTCATCTGGACAACCCGGGGGTTGATGATGAGGAGGAGGAGGGTGAAGGTGAGATTCTTTAGAACTCTTGAGTTACTGGACACGCCGGATCAAGTGTTGCCAAAGTATTTTTTTATTATGAAAAAATGATAAAAGTTGATCAGTGTGACGTTGTAGGAAACTGCCTATACAATATCAACAAACTAGAGACATAGACTAATTATTATTACCATGTTGTGTTATTACTCTGCTGTGGAAAGTTCATTCAAACAACAAAGGTAGCGGTATCGTATCCCTTTTGTCGTACTTTTATGCTCCACACTCAAAAATCTTCCTTTTCAGAGGACTCGATGGAGGAGAGCTTTGACGAGGATGCCTACTACGCCAGGCTGGGGACGAGGCCCGCCCTGGACGCCGAGGCTCTGGGCGACTGTTACAGGAGGATGGTAGAGCTCTTCTACGTGTGCACAGAGGAGGACCCCAAGAAGAGACCCTCAGCCGCCCAAATCGTGAAGGCGCTGGAGAGCAACGCCCCGCTAGAAAAAACGGCAGCAGCCACTGAGGTTTGATTGTCCAAAACCAAATTACTCATGTACGTGGATGTCAGTCTGCTCTTTTTTTGTTTTCCTATCTTTCCTGTCTTATATATTGTCCTTAGTTTTGCCACAAAGCAACAATGTTATCTCGCTTTTAACAGCTCCTGTATACTGTACATCTCATTTCCTTCCAATGGTGTATGTCGGCATTGTCAAAAAAAAAACAAGTCCAGTGGATTAAAACATGTTTATTAAAACTATTTACAACGTAATTTCAAAACTGTACTTTTTTTCTTTTCCAAATGCAGACCTGCCAACCTGTACACATTTTTCATACACGCCCCCTCGTGCATAGCATGCACCTTCAAATAAAATCTAACCTATTACATCATTTCCTGCGTGTACAGTCATCCCTCGTTTATGGCGGTTCATTGTTTCCGGACCCAACGGCATCAAGTGAATTTCTGTGAAATAGTATTCAATAAATACAGTATATAAATGGAATATATTTGTCGGAGAGCATAGGAAACCCGTTTATGACTTTCTAAATACAATTTTTGCCATTAGAGCCCTGCAGACATGAAATGACACTCTTCACATGACATTCCTATTCTTTGTTTACCGCACATTGCTAATGTGCAGGCAGTGGGATCACTGCTTACATAGCATACTAGCAAGCTAACTAGCTTAGTTTATTCCAAACTTAAGGGTTTTAAACAGAGTGGGGGGAAAAAGGACAAAGAACCAAAAAACTTACCAAGTCCACATGGAATGGGAGACCTCACTCATGTTGGACATGACATGGCTGACTCCATGCAGTGAAGGCAATGGAATGTAATGTCATGTCATAATGTAACGTTACTGACGCCTAGGGACTATACTTGTACTACATATAACCCAGCTTGTCTAATAATAGGCCATAGTCAACCACAAAACTGATCATTCAATTATATATTAATGAATTTTTGAAAAAACGGCATAGTGATGGAGCGATGTTGGAGCTGCAATGCAGCGAGGGATGCCAGTAAATGACTTCTTCAGTCATTTGCAGCCCATGACATTGTACAAATCTGAACTGTAACAAAACGTCGTCTTATATAACCAGGCGTGCGTGTGTTAGGCTTTTTGTAATAAAAAAAAATATATATACCAGTATATGAAAGTGGGGTTGGAGTAGTCAAATCTTTTTTTGTACGCCCAAGTTTTTATAGGATTGCGTTTTTCCCCCTTAATTTCCATTCCTTTATTTGGGAATATGTTGCATTGTTTTCTGCATGTAAAAGTATAACTATTCTGTATACAATGTATTTTTTGGGGGTGTCTGGAACATGAATTGGACTGACATTTCCTATGGAAATAACGACCTGGGTTTTCATTGGGCCTTTGGAACACATTAATGACAGCTGTACTGTACTCCTAAAATGTCCTTTAAGATTGGCAGGCTTGCATATGCATACTTTTTTTCATCAAAAAAATGCTAGGAACACTTAAACGCTGATGAATCAAAACATGAAAGTTTCCAAAACCCCCCTCAAACTTCATATTGATAATAAAATCTTAAAACTACAGCAAATATACAAAACAGAAATACTGGCTGTTGACATTTTACAACTGTAGGCCAACCTAATCTCCTGGAGTCATTCCAGGTGGGTACAACAATTCCACAGGTCAGCTAACACGGTTGTCCGACGGATCGCTTCACGCGATGAAGTTGTAGACGAGGAAGGCCGCCGTTCCGCAGTATGCCGTTGCAAATTGTTTGCCGTCGGGCGTCGGATCAGAGAAGGCGATTTCCTCTTTTGTAAGGTGGCCGCCGTACATGAAGGTGCTCCTTCAAAACAAAAAGGGGGAATCAATGGCAGTAGAAGTATTTTAGATGCGGCTTACGTCCCCCCCAAAACTGGCCTCATACCTGACTGTGTCCAGCATGCGGCGGGCGATGCCGTGTCTCCTCGCCAGGCTGAATACCCAGACGCGACTGACCCCGCACAGCGCCGTTTCTGGGACGGTGGAGCAGCACCACGCCCGGTGCCGGTCCATGAAGTCGTCCTTGGTCATGTCTTTGAACTGCTCTGGCTGCTCCAGAACTCGGAAGGCCTACGGGAGACAGCAGGTGACGAGTATGAAGTCTGTTTGAAGAAGTGAAATATGAAGAAGAAGAAAAAAAAAAGTGGCTTCAGCATGTGTGGACGGGTAAAACGGAGCTTTGAGTTTGTGTCATAAATGTGCGACATGATCTTCTCTTTTTAAGTCTTAACAACGGAATGTGATTGGTTGGTTTACTGTCGTGTACGAGTAGAAAACGTACATGCGGGTCCCAGTCGTAATGCCTAGAAAAGGACGATTTCTAAGAGTCTTCCACAGAATCCAGAAGAGTTGGCAGCTCTGGTGTTCCCCATTTTGCCGCTTCCTCTAAGTGTCTGTGGCTTTCCACATGATCTTCTTCCAAAGCAGGGGTGCAAGTTACAAGTCGACATGATCTATCGTTTACTATAAAACATATACATTCCCTCATTTAACGTGGGGATAGGTTCCCAAAATAACCCGCAATACATGAAATCCGACAACTATATATTCTTTTTACAATTATGTAGGATTTAAGGCTGCAAAACCCCTCACCACACACTTTTCTCGGACAGGCATTAACATTCTCACATTTCTCTCGTCTAAACACTCTCAAAGTTAAAATTTCGTTTGAATTTTAATGGTCAACCTACTAGGTTGGACACAAGAAACTGACTCATGCGTACACGCTGCATGCTTCACTCGCCTCATCCTGGCGCCGTTCAACAGTGGCGTTTTTGTTTCCTTGTTAAAACATATTGGCGGTTAGCTACTTCTGTTTCTTCTATGTTTACTGTATTGGCGGTTAGCAAGCAGTTCACACGGTTGGCTAGTTTGGTAGCCATGACCACAACAGGAGGGCACGGAAGGAGATTGATTGATTGATTGATTGACAGGATGCAGAAGACAATGGTGCAGACAGAAAAGACAACAGAGAGAGACACGCCGCTTCCTGCTAAAGCGCATAACAACAACACAACTTCCCACAATACAATTCTTTTAAAAGGGCCAGGCTCAGCTTGTAACAGCATTCATACACTTAAAAAATCTGCTAAACAGCAAGTCCAAATGTGAACCGCGAGGGAATACTGTATATAAAATAGGGGTGCACGATAAAATTACTGGTCCGATATGAGGGAATTACAACATCATACTGATAAATCCTATAACATTAAAAACATTGAGCACACAAAAAAACACCAGATCGCTACCACGGCTGGGGCTTGTGTCGCCCCGTTTGAAAAGCGCAAAAGGTTTGCCAGAGACCCCGTGGCGTTGCACCGGCTGCACCGGACGCGAAGCAAAGCCATCGAACAACAGACTTTTTTTTTTTTCCCCCCTACGTAACTAGCCGCTACAAATGAACAGATAACGTTTGTTATTGATATAGACATCTGACCGCTGAGTCAGTTCATCCCTAATCAAAATGATAAAGATGAAGGTTGTTCCATCTCTGTGTGTGTTGAAGGGTGTGTTCACCACTTCATCTTTGCTGCTGGAGACCACCAGCAAGTCAGGAGGGGAGCTTAATGTCAGCTGACTGATGTCATGTGACATCAAATAAAGTGACGTTTATGCAATCGACTCAAACTACGTATCTTCGCAATCGACTGGTAGCTTGCAATTGACATGATGGGCACCCCTGTGCAACCCTAAAGTGTGCCCACAAAGTTGGAAGCATACAATTGTCCAAAATGTCATGCTGAGATTGAGTTGAACCTCATTGATTACCTGTCTAATGGGTTCAGCGACGAGGCAGCCCACCACCATGCGCTCAGTGTTGATGAACAAGTAGGTCTTGGCCTGTGAGGGTCTGCTCAGGGTCACCTGCTGGAAACCCAGCTCGTTGTCCGCAACCCGCCGCACATCCTCAGCCTGCCACGCCAACACAAACACAATGACTCATTTGTCCAATAAGCCATCAATCGTGACCGCTGTTAAATCATTCAATACCAAAGATGCATTTACAGGTATATGTTTTTATAAACCTCAACGCCTGATTCCAAAGACGTATTTATACGTCTTATGGGTTTTTTTTGCCCGAGAGACAAAAAGAGGTGATGACGCAATTGCACACTAATGGATGTCACTTTTAGAGGCGTTTGAGGCCATGAAAAGTGCATTTGATAAGAGCTCAGCATGTCAGTTTTCATGGGAAAAAGCATGGAGAAGTGTAGCGTGCAGAAGGTTACGCACTGTAGGGAAATGTTAATGCATGCACATGCACACGCACACATAGTTCAGTTCCAAATGTGAACATTCTAAATGGTTTATGGTATATTTGTTAATTGTTATTTTGATGTAAAACAACCTTTTTCTCTGTTGGTGTAGTTGTTTAGATATTTGAGCTGTCAAAGTGAAAGTTATGCTTGAAATGTATCTTCACAAAAAGCTGATTTTCCTCTCTCTTTCAGTCAGGAGCTGATATTTTCCTGAAACTTACCTATGTTCTACTGCTGATTACAAAACAACGGAAAAAGGTAGAAAACAAACTTTTTTTTTCCATGATGAAGAACAGGAGTCTACTCTTTCTTTTGGTAGGTTCCATGTTTATATACAGTGTGCTGTAGCCATAGAACACAATATTCTGTATGCCTCGAAAGAGCAGTCAAAATCGTTTCAAATGGTCAGTACTGAAGGGGTTGTCTTTTGAAAAATGGCTGGGACTGAATGAGTTAACAAGAATGCACCTTTTTGATGGCATATTTGGGATCATCTGGCATGACCATGAGAATCTTTCCATCCCAGAACTCAGCCACCACCCTCTCCTTCTTCCAGCCCTGCAAGACAGCACCTTGTTACTCATCCTATATGTTCTACTACACTTGGATGTCGAGGGCCTTACCACAAACTTGATGGAGTCCAGGAGGCACTGGTGGAACTGGTCGTGTTGGAAGTTGTCCTCTGGGTTGTCCGCACTGTACACCATTCCACATGAGCTACAGGTGGTGGCGCCAAACTGCTTCTGACCTGCGTCCTGATGGCCGGAAATGCACCAAAAACAAGTACGTGTGATTACTCGACACTAGACATGCCTGATAAGATCACTTGACCGATATTGGCATAAAAATAAGATGGGTTCATATGGGTATTGGTTTTTCTGCAGATAATGATACCGGCGCATGAGCAATGGTGTCGTGCTCCACACAACAACAAGCTTGCAAGCTCAGCTTTGTAAACATAGAATTTGCAATGACTGAGTAGGCGTCTTTGTATTAATCCCGTTTCATACTTTGTTCTTCTATGGATGTTTCTGCCATATAGAAATGTGCAGCTTTCTGAACGGTATCGTCGCCAGCATTATTTAATTGGATTCTTATTTGTGAAATTACTAAGACAGAACAGTCTTACTTGTTGCTAGTAGGAAATTGTTATTTTAGTTGACTATTGCTATCTCGGGACTATGCGTGTGGGAAAGCCGTGACTGGGTGGGAGCAGGAGCTTGGCTTCACCATTACATCTAGGAGGTCAAGAAGCCCTGCTGTAGTCCTTGCAGACCTGGACTACATCAGATGCCTGATGTCTGACCGTGTGACCGTTTGGCGTGCCCCTGAACCATCCACCACTCAGGACGGCAGGGCGTAATGCTCTAATGCTGGTCAAAGACTTGAAGTAACTGGCTTCCTGGATCTACGGAGTTCTACGGAGCAGGGTCTTAGGATAAGGAAGCCACTGGACTGGAGAGCCCTAAATGGCATGAATGACATTTGGAAATCCAATCTTTCCCGACACTTTAAAATAGCTTCTTCCAATCAACCAGGGTCTGTCCGTCCTCTACGGCTGTAAATCATGGACCCTGAAGTCCTCCTTGCAGAGGTCTGTGGACGGGTGCTAGGCTAGAACGCTTCAGGTGGTACTAAACCACCGACGTAGAGGACATCCCATGCCCACGTACGTGGACGTGCTGAGGAGGGAGAGCTCTGTGGAACTATGCTCCATGTATAGAAGATCAGCATGACTGGATTTTCCGAGGGTGACCTACACGACATTAGTTTGAGGGAAGAGCTGCTGCCAATATCAGTATCGGTAATGAAGCACTGGGCAATATCAGCAAGCAAGGCAATATCAAGCATCAGTAGTCAACATTGTAAGCAAGGTGAAATAGCGAAGGAGGTCAACGTACGATGACTAGCTGGTCATCATCCTGCTTGTCCTTCCTCCTGCGAGCGGGTCGCTCCTTTGCCGCGGATGCCTGCAGTGCTGCTTCCAGGCCAACGGGGGTGCTGCAGGACAGCGGCGGTCGCTTGTTCTTTGACCTTCGTCGTCACACGGGAGAAAGTTTGTCGGTTAGCACAAAGAACCGAGATGTGGCATTCCCATGAAAAGTTAATGTGACTCACCTCTTGGAAGCAGAGCCGAAGATTGGATACACAGCGGCCGATTCTGGGTGAACACATTATTATTATTTATGACAGTATGTCAAATGTTTTAGGACACCTCAGGTGAAAAGAGAGGAAGACGTGGCGGTTTTGCTGCTATAGCAGCTTCTACTCGCCGGGGAAAATTTTAAAGTGTGTCTGTGGCACCACGAAAGGTACATTGTGCAATCTGTGATTAGTGGCGTCCCATTACTTTTGTCCTGGTAGTGTATTTGTCAGGCCTACCTTTGGGCGGTGTGGAGGGGGCACTGCCAGGACTTTCATCACTGAGATCAAAAACAGGCTTGGATGTGTCACCCTGGACAAGGCAGGTTGGACAATATGACGTACGTTTACAATTACATGAACTTGAAGGGATAGTTCGGATTTTTTGACATGAAGTTAGTTGTATAACATCCCCATCAACATTGTAGTCCAATAACAGTGACTTATTCCCCACTTGGTCCATTTCTGGTCAGATTTCAGTCATGAACTGAGTTGCTGGGGACAGTTAAGTAGACTTTGGCTTCTCAAAACAATATGCGTTCAAAAGATGAATACATTTGCGTCACAAAAATGCCTTCTCAGAAAAAACAACAAAAAAAAAGACCTCACAAAACGCTCTGTGTTATATTTGTCTCCCGCCATATTTCTGCGCACTGTCGCCTGTGCGTTTTATTGTGTATGTGACGAAGACGCCCGCATCAGCGACGGAGCACCGCAGCCATCTTGTTCACGTGTTCCACAGCAGTGTCTTCATCACATTCGTGTGAACGCACATTCGCTGTTATTGGAGCACAGCGCTGATGAGGACGTCATACAACTTCATGTCAAAAAATCCAAACTATCCCTTTAAATACCCTGAATGGACTTGTAACCTACCTGAGCGCTGAAAGACACAGATGTCCGACTTGGCGGTGTTGGAGTCCTCATTAGTACGATTTTCAGCTCCTTTGTGATCCCATTCTCCACCAGAACTTTAGGAGAACTAAGGATGGGGAGAGGAGGATTGATTACCATAGTGGGAGCTGTTCAGGCTTGTTTTACATCAGGGGTCTCAAATGGTCTCAATCTGGGACCCACATTTTCCAGTGGTCATTAAGTTGCAGCCCACTTTTATTTAAGACTCTTTTAAAGGTGACCTATTATGCTTTTCTTCTTTTCTGACCTATAAATGTTACAATGTTGTATTCTCGTGTTAAACCATGCCAACGTGTCAGATAATGAGGTTTGCGCATTTGGAAGTGAGCCCTGAAAGCAGTTTTGGACGGTTCTGCATGCTGTGTTTTACAGAGTTTTTGCAACCCGGACTTCCTTATATGGGCATGCCCAGCACCCCCGCTCTGCTTTGCAGTGTTAGCAATGGCTTCCAGGAAATGTTTGTTCGGGTGTGCCTAAAGAGGCAAGCATCAGGCAGAAGTTGTTGGAGTTGCTCACTCCCGACCAGAGCAAGAGAAAAATATGCTCATCTGTTAACGGCACTTCACACGGGACTGTTTTGTGAACATGGGCCAATACGAAGCCGGACTGTCCGCTAAACTTTTGCTGAAGTCCGACGCATTTCCAACCTTATTTGGCTGTGTTGAAGAGTCAGAAGAGCAAGCTGTAAGTAACAATTTCAGTGTCCTAACTGGGTTTATTTTGTGCAAGTAAGCGGACAAAAGGGGTTCAGCAGCTGTCCGGAAGTCCTCGGGAGCGCTTGGGAGTGTGACCAATCACAGCGGATTGGGCTCGGCGGGAGGCGTACCTGGAGGAAACACTGCAGGAAGAGGTGCAGAGTCTGGAAGATGTAGAAAGCTTTCTGTGCGGGTTAGTGTGCAGCTGCTCCAAGAGTTCAGAACTCAATACAAAAGGCCCGAAAATTAGTATAATAAGTCCCCTTTAAATTTGTTTTTATTTGTATTATTATATATATTTTTTTTACATTTTTATTAAGTCATTTAAAATTTTATTTTTTTTACACTTTTATTTAAGTCTTTTTTTATTTACATCATTTTAAGTTATTTTCATTTCTTTACACTTAAAGTCATTTTAATTTTTTAAACACTTATTTAAGTCATATTTATTTTTACGCTTTCATTTAAGTCATTTTTAGTTTGCCTTTATTTTATACATATATTTATATTTTTACATTTTTATTAAGTCAGCTTGTTTATTTTGTACACTTTTTTTTAACATTTATTAATGTAATTTTTTAATCATTTTGTACACATTTGTCAGTTTTATTTCTTTTATTAGTTACACTGATTTAAGTCATTTTTATTTTTATTGTTCTTTCAACACTTTTATTTAAGTCATTTTATTTTGTCTTTTTTTTTTTAGATGTATTTATTTATTCCTTCATTTATTTATTTCGTTCATTGTATTTGTGTAAATGTTCTGTATGCATCTTTATGTAATGTATCTGTTTTTAGGAATGAAGGCATTTTGTCAAGCCAACGAGGAAGAACATGAATAGATCCGTGACCCGCTATGGGTCCTGATCCACCAGTTGAGCACCACTGTTTAAGATGGTGTCACTAATGAGGTGCAGGATGTTTGCAGTACCTCAGTGGGGTCCCAGGCAGGTCGTCCAAGGAGTCAAACCAGTCCGTCGGGTCAAACTTTGTTCTCGGTGGCTCCGCCTCCTCTTTCATGGGCTTGATTGCAGTCTGTGGACAAGAAAACATTGTCACTTCCTGCATTGTGCACCACTAGAGATCCAGGCCACACTCACCTCTGCTGGATGTTCATGTGTCTGCTTGGGCTGCTGAGTCTTTAACTTCTCAGACTTCCCAGATCTGCTTTTCCCCTGGATGGTGGCTGGCTTGGCGGAGGACTTCTTGTACATGGAGGTGGGCTTCTTGGCTGTGCTGAAGAAAGCGGCTCCCACAAAGATCTTAGGTTTGGGCTTGAGGCTGTTGAAGGTGATGGTGATGGCCTTCTTGGGCTCTGCTGGCTTGCTGGCGGCAGCGGATGACGTTTTAGCACTGGCATTACTGAGTGAGGAGCAATATTAGATATAGAAATAAGAAAATGTGACTCCGCAATCAGCGTCATGAAGCAGTGAACAAACCTGCTGCAGTTCAGCTTGGACAACTTGATGGTCTTTGTGGAGGTGGCGTAGCTTTTCAAGCCCATCTTGCCTGCGTGACTCGACCCTGCCGCCATCTTCGTCTGCTTGCCTCCTTTCACTCCCTTTTTGTTGGTTTTCCTTACCGGCTTCTGGGCCTGAGCTGGGGGGGACTGGATAGGAGGAGGAAAAGGCAGAGATTCCTTCACAGCCTTCCGCTCCAGCGGAGTGAGATAGACTGTCTTCTTGGCGCCGTAGAAGGAGCTGGTAACCATCGCAGGTTTGAATGGAGAGCCTGAGGAGCATGGATAGTTATCATGAAAGCAGTCGATGCCTCCTGAAGTTCTTCCTTCCACCAATACCTGCAGCTCTACGAGGGGATTTCTGTGGCGATGGATGGTTTTCCTTGTTCAAACAACCATCTGGCTTCTTCCTAGGAGAGCTCCTCTTCACGGGGGACATCTGCTCCCTTAAGCCCTTCTTGGCCGGGTGACTGACAAAAAAAAAAAAAAAAAAAAAAAAGAAGTTCATCAGCTTCAGCACAAACAGTTTCTGAAGTGTTCTGTGCTACTAATGGCTCACCTGTCCTTGTCCACACAGGACAGCTTTCTCTTCCGTGTGGTCATGGGCATCATTTTCTCAAAGTTTGCCTGCATATGGACAATTATTATATAGAACACCAATATATAACATTACAGAAAACCATCTATTGGATAACTTCAAATGTTACTGCATAAATTAATTGGAAAATGTAATGCAGTGTTTACTGGGAGGTGATAGGAAAAAGTACAACTGGAAGGTGAAAATGAATTATACATGACCAAATTATGACACCAATGTGCACACACCGACCACAATGGGTTTGAAAACCCTATATATTTATATATGATTCCTCTTGCAATGCATATTGGTATTTACGTGACCAGATACGACGCATATGCCTGCGCATGTGCTGCTTGAAGTCATAGTTGGTGAATAAAGACCATCAACATGCTGGCAAACTCTTTTAATAAGCGTCATTAAGGAAAAGAACCCCGTATATAGTACATATATTATGTATGGTTATTGACCATTTCTGTTCATAAACTGAAAAAAAATAATAAATACGCCCTTTTGGATAGCGTCGACACATATGGCACCCCACATTCTAACCACTCCACGCCAGACCAGATCAAAGCCCCAACCCTTTACCAGGAAAAAACGATGGCTCTTTCTCTTCAAAGAGCCGGCTCTCGCAGCCGTTTCGTTCGCGAACGGCCCATCACTGTGTTGTACATAACAGACGGTTGGTTAACACTTCCAAACGTGACACACAACACACGGTAATGAGGTGTCAGCGTCATGTGAAGCCTGTAAAATGCAGTTTCTCAACTTGACTTTGTTTTAAATGACATTGCTACCGTGGTAGCAAAGACAATGGATACAAATGTTGTGGTGAATGGACAATTGGCGCTCAAATATACCACAATCAATCACCGGTACAAAGTAATTTTTGCACCAATAACAACTAAATATTAATCGTATTGAGTCAAAGCAGCCAAAACATTACCGATTTGCCTCGTTTTAAGTGCAAACATAAAACAATTTAACTTACAGCGAAGTCTGACGTAAGCTAAAGTTAGCTTTCTAAATAAAACATCGGTGTCTAAAATGACAAAACAAACATCAATTACATGTCTTACCTAAAAGGTCGGTGCGGTTCTTCAAACAAATATAAACACAAGAAGGCTAAACGTAGTAAAATATGATCAAGCAGTGAATCAGTCACTGGCGCTTCTCCTGCTCGCTTTCCCTCGTTGTTTTGAACAGCGCGCGCTAGACCGAAGCGGAAACGGAAATTGCTGTGCGAACGAGAGTCGACGGAAATTGACGCCATTAAATAGTTCATTTGGAAATATGACATTAAGGACAGTAAAATTAAGTAAAATCAAAATCTAATATACATATTAAACAAATATCTAAAGGCTAAACGTTATACTCTATTTACTTTTATATTGGAGAAAAGTAGCCTAGTACTTCCGGTGTCTTTGCGAGCCTGATAACATTTTCCGGGGTAAAATTATCGCCCCACGCGAGAAGTGACAGCAGAATCAGTGACAAATATAGTTGAACTTGAACCTCTATTAACTAAGGTCTCTACTTACTGAAGATAGACGTTCGTGTTTCGTTACTATTTGGATAATTTTTTTGATCTCGATGAAAATGGTGTTTTACTTCACGAGTTCCGGTAAGTTTGCGAACACCGCTAGCTAGTGCTGTCTTGTTAGCGTCCATGTTAGTACTTAGGAGTTTTGTGTCTTGTTTCAGTGGTGGAACCCCCTTACACTATTTATATGGGCAAAGACAAGTATGAAAGTAAGATAATACGGTCCACACAACACCTAAGTATCTACTTTTGCGCACCCAGTTAAACTTAACTTGCTTATCTGCGCTGCAAACAGATGAAGATCTCATCAAGTATGGCTGGCCTGAAGACATCTGGTGAGTTCTGCTGACACAAAACTGAGCATTGTTGTCTTCATCTTGTTATATGAAGACACATTTTTAAGTGTATTATTTTATATGCACAATTTCTGTTCTGATTCAGGTTCCACGTGGACAAACTGTCGTCAGCTCACGTTTATCTCCGCTTGCCTAAGGTGAACAAACAGTCAGCAGTTTGTCTATTTGTTTAATTAATCAGCATGTATTTTTTTGTAAGTACACAAATTGGTCATCTCAAAATAGTGATGCCATAACTGTTGTATGTGTCTGTTCCAAGGGTCACACCATAAATGATATCCCCCCGGAAGTGTTGATTGACTGCGCACAGCTGGTGAAAAACAACAGCATTCAAGGTACAAATAACATTTTTCCAAATACATATAATAAAAGGGAGAAGATGTTTCCCGTCCTGGACTGCCACATTATACAGTAGATGCGGCACGACCGGTTTGCCCTTGCTCATAAAACACATTATAATGGGACTGTTTGTGAATGTATCTGGTTGTTACAACTCTGTACAGTAGATGGCATGGTATCCTAACTCTCCTTCTGAACACACCTAATACACACCTGCCGCCTTTTCTAGAAAAATGTGCATGGAATTCTGACTAAAAGTCTGCATACGCCAGAAACCCAAAATATGTGTAACCTTCTGCTCGATACACACCTCCATGCTCTCTCACTTCCTCTTTACTGCTTAACATGATCCTTGCCGAGCTCTTATCAAATGCACTTCTGCCACCTTGTGGCTGTTTTTATGGCTTAAATGTTCTCAGAAGTGAAATGCATTAGTGGAGAGCTATATCATCACCTCTTTTTGTCTCGTACAAAAATCGTAAAGGGCCTACGTCTTTGGGATCGGGTGTTCGAGATTATAAAAATGTTTTAAATATGTCTTTGGATTTAAAGAGCCTTGAATGCATTGTTACGATGGCTGCTGTCATTCTGAACCACAGCCGGTGGGAACGAAGAAGCGGATGAAGAAGCAGACTTTCACAGAAATTAAGGTGGAAATACTACCAAATGTAGATTTGGAAGTCACAGCAGTGGCATAACAAATAAAACAAATTGAGTCACACCATGTCGGCTGTCATCCGGGTGAATGGAGCATGGCCTACCGAAGCAAAACTTAAAAAAAGAAAAAGGGGGGGGGGTCCGATATAAAGGCAGGCATTTCCATTTTCAGTGAGCATGTTTCTACATTTTTCTTAATTGATACCACATTTTAGATGAATACAGGCTTTGCAAAATCTGTTTGATTTAAAGGTGGATGCAAAGACTCAAAACAGGGATGAAGTTAGTGATGTGAAAAAATGTTTGCCAGTTTGTCACACTTAAATGTTTCAGATCATCAAACAAATGTAAATATTAGTCAATGACAACACAACTGAACACAAAATGCAGTTTTTAAATGATTATTTTTTATTATTATTAATGGAGAAAAAAAATTCCAAACCTACATGCCCTGTGTGTAAAAGTGATTGCACCCTAAAGCTAATAACTGGTTGGGCCCCCCTTAGCAGCAACAACTGCAATCAAGTGTTTGTGATAACTTTCAATGAGTCTCTTACAGCGCTGGGGAGGAATTTTGGCCCAATCATCTTTGCAGAATTGTTGTAAAAAAAAAACCCTGCATTTTGTGTTCATTTGTGCTGTCATTGACTAATATTTAAATTTGTATGATGATCTGAAACATTTAAATGTGACAAACTTGCCAAAAAATAAATAAAATCAGGAAGGGGCCAAACACTTTTTCACACCACTGTATGTCTGCTCAGATATGCTGAGATGTTTTTTAATCTTTAAAGAAAAAAACTCAGCTTTGCGTTATTGGTGACAAGCATTATTATTATTATTATTATTATTATTATTATTATTATTATTATTATTATGATTATGAATGAAGTATTTCTTCTTATGTTATGCTTTTTTCAAATGTTTCTATTTTGGCTGCATTTATTCAATTTTTTTATATATATATTTCAACATTTTTGTTGTACATTTTTTTCTCTTAGTATTTCATCTTTATTGTCAGATTTTGAGTTTTGTCGTAAAATTAGTTTTTATGATAATAAAGTAAAAATAAACTTTTACCCAACCTAAATTTCCTAAAATTGCAACTTTAATCTGTGTTGTGTTTTGTCATAGTACGACTGTTTTAAAAGAAAAAAAAATATTTTTTAAATTTTTAAACTTTTTAAAATCTTGTTTATTTTTTACATTTATTTATTTTTTATTTTTTTAATTAAAAGACTATTTAAACAATTAGTTTTCTGGGAGTATTATGACTTTATTCACCTATAATATTTTGTCATTCTTGTAAAATGACTGCTCTTTCTCACATTTTTTCTGTTGTTTTTTTTAGTTTTCTTGTTTAGTTGTATTTTTAGAATGTGCCACGGGCCAGTAAAAAAAAAAAAATAGCCGCAGGCATAAAATGGCCCCCGAACCGGACTTTGGACACGCCTGATCTGTTGCAATGACGTGCCGCATGCGTCATTGTCAGTTGTGCTCATTCAAAGTTAGACGATGATGAGGATGAATGTACAGTAAATCCTTTTATTTGTGCTGTGTGGTCATCAGGCTGCAAGATGAACAACATCAGCGTGGTTTACACGCCGTGGGCCAACCTGAAGAAAACGGGAGACATGGATGTCGGACAGATCGGCTTCCATCGACAGAAGGAGGTAAGAAAACTCATAAAACCTCCCGCTCAAATCCTCGAGTCCAACGGGTGCCGTCGTGTGTACGTCTTTTTGCGCAGGTGAAGACGGTGCCAGTGGAGAAAAAGGTCAACGAGATTGTGAACCGACTGGAGAAAACCAAAGACGAGCGCTACCCGGACCTGGCGGCCGAGAAGGAGTCGCGAGACCGAGAGGAGAGGAACGAGAAGAAAGCTCTGCTGCAGGAGCAGAAGAGGCGTGAGAAGGAGGAGCAGAAGAAGAAGAAGGAGATGGAGGATCTCAAGTGAGTCATGATTGCAATGGATTACGTTGGTGGAAATTGTGGAAAAAACATATGTCAGTTTAAGAAATAATATTGTTTTTATTCATATTTTAATTTGAAATGTCGGTGGGAAAATATGATTTCTTTTTATAATTTTATTATTAGTTATTATTCTGTGTCATACGATTTATTCCACAAATAAATAATTCATTGTGTGGGGGGAAAAAACATATTTCATTTAACAAATAAAAAATATAGGGTTTGAAATCATTTTTAATTGACCAAGATTTGAAAAATATTTGAAAAAAATACAGTATTTTTTACAAGGATTGTTGTCATATGATTTGTTCTAAATAAATACACAGCATTTAAATTTATATTTCTAAATATTTGTTAAAAATGTGGGTGTTTTTCACAGTTTAATATTTTATAAATTCATATGACCATACAGTATTTTTGAACAAATATATTAAATGTGAAATAAATTGAGAATTTATACATTATTTGTTACAAAAAATAAATAAAATAAAATACAGTATAAAATAAAATTAAACTCAAAGTGAAATCTCCCCACTAAAAAATATGTAATAAAATCAAATGTAAAATAAGATAAATAATAAAATATTAAATACATTTAAAAAAAATTCTCCCCACAATGCAATATTTATTTGTACAATAAATGGTTATGAAATAAATACACACGCATTTTAATTTATATTTTAAATTATTTGTTAAAAATGTGTTTTTTAATAGTTTAATATAGTTTAATATTTTACCAACTCATGTGACCGTACAGTATTTTTTGAGCGAATATATATATATATATATATATAAAAAATGTGAAATATACATAAAATAAATTGAGAGTTTAAAAAATTAAATATAAAATAACATTTAAATAAAATAAAAAATCTCCCCACAAATAAAAATAAAATATGTAAGAAAATATAAAATAAAAGAAATAAGAAAATGTAAAATAAAGTAAAACCAAATCTCCCCACAATGCAATATCTATTTCTAGAATCAATGGTTCTGAAATGAAAGCGCACGTGCTGTTGTTTCTCTCCATCAGGAACTACACGTCACTGATGAAGAGCGAAAACATGCAGACCAATGAGGTAACGCCAATCACCGTCTTGTGACGTTTGCTGAGTTCATGCTGAAAAATGTTCTCCTGGCCAGGATGGCTACGACTCGGACGACTTCATGTGAGCCGCGCGCTGCCCCGCTCCACCGCCGAGATGCTCGGCTGCCGGCCGCTTCCGCTCGCTAACAACAGCATAGCATTGACATTGAGACAAAATAAAAATGGAGCAGTGAGCAGGTCAGTGAAAGACAGAAGCAGGACTCTATGACCCCTCCCCCCTCATCCTGCCTCCTCTTGATGATGGCTGGATCAGGTGCTGCTTGCAGAGCAAACTCAAAACGGCCGCCGTCTTCGTGGAAGGTCGTTCACAGTCTACGGGACGAGTTGAGGATCATTTTAGGGGGACGTAAGGCCGATTATGTCAATGATGTCAAACAAACATGCTCCACAAGGTGCTTTGCATGTAGAAAAACATTGATGAAATATGCATTCTTTTACTTTTAGGTACTGTTTGACATTACACACATGCTTCTTTTTATGTCTCTCAATTACCAGGGTGATTTGTTTTTCATGGCTGGTTGGAATGGAAGGCCAAAAAGAATCATAACACAATTAGTGTCATCCCGTATAGTTTTTTTTATTAAATGTGTCATAAATACAGTCTGGCCTTTTAGTTTTATTTCCTAAGACTGTAGACGTTCTACCTTTTACTATCACGTCACACCAGGGGTGTCCAAAGTGCGGCATGCGGCTGTTTTTTTTGTGTTTTTTTTAATTAGCCCAAGGCACATTCTAAACATATATTTTAACAATTTTTTTTTAAACTGCAAAAATTGAAAAATTAGCAGTCATTTTAAAAGAATAAAATCAAAATATTAAAAGAAAGAAGTTGGAATCTAACAAGTAAAAGTTGGACTTTTACAAGAATAACGTAATATGAGGAAAAATAACAACCTTTTAGGAGTGTGAAGTTGAAATATTAAAGAAAACACATTTTTTAAACTTGCAATATGAGAAACAACGCAAAATAAAATTTTAATTTCTGGAATATTACATTGGGGAAATAGTTATAATATTAAGGGAATAAAGTCATAATATTATGAAAGAATATAAAAAAAACAGCAGAAATGGGAAAAAAACAGCTGTAATTTTATGAGAATAAAATATTCTAGCGTGGAACTTTTTTTTTAAAGAATACATTTGTAATATAGGAAAATAAATGTTTCATTTTAGTAGCATAGGGTTGAAATATTAAAGAAAAATTTGTTTTTTTAAGTCAAAATATAAGAAACAAAATAAATTTGGAATTTTTGGAAAATTAGGTTGAGGAAAACGATATGATTTGGAAATAACGTCAAAATATGAGTCATAATACGGTATTATGGCAAGAAAATCTTCGAAGAGTATGAAGAAAGTTGACATTTTGAAAAAAAAAAAATCCAGCAAAAATTAGGGAAAAAAAGAGTAAAGTTGCTAATAATATGCTTTTTCACCGATATCACAAAGCTAAGATGCATTTTTTTCTTGAGCTATATACTATATATATATGTGTGTATGTGTATATATATGTATATGTATATATGTATGTATATACTGTATTTGTATATATATATGTGTATACATACTGTATATATATGTGTATACATATATATATGTGTGTGTGTGTATATATATATGTATATGTATATATGTGTGTATGTATGTATGTATATGTTGTAATATAAGAGGCCCTTGCATCCTTTAATTTTTTAGCATGTAGCCCTTGCTGGAAAACGTTTGTAGAATAAATATGATCTTAAATGCAAATTTATGGATAAACTTGATTTTTTCTGGATTTAGAACACCCTGTCTCTGTGTACACCTTTTTAAAATCTCAAGTACCTTCACTTGAGAACCTTGCTGTAGTTTATAGTAATAATATCTACAGTATTTTAGTACCTATAGAATGCAACAAGCACTTGTTGCAATTACTGATAGTGACCACTGAGTGACGCTGTTACTTTGTGTATTTTTCTTGATGTTCATGTTCAACTACTACTGTATCAAGAAAACATTTTTGAGCGTCACTGACGGTGTCATTTTGTAAAATAAAGTAGTTTCTTAAATAAAAAACATATACCTGTATAGCTGGAAGACATACAGTTTGTATTGCGGAAGTATAAGTTGAATTACGGTAATGACGTAGTATACGTGCTCTGGTAGCGTTTGCATAACAAGCACTTTAAATTCACCCTGTGTCCGAATGTTTTATGTGCGTGTACACACTTTACAGAAACACCACCCATCCAGGCCTTGTGGTCCCGCCCCCTCTTCTTCTTCGACAACACCGCGGGACGTCTGACTAAACTCCAGGCGGACTTTATTCGATGAAAAAAAATGTCGTTTTTGTCCTCTCTTTTCATCCTGGCACTTCATGTGTTGGGCATCCTGTTGTCGTTGCTGTTGGTAGCCTTCCTGGGCTACTGTGTGTACATTAAATATGTGCACATGAAATACGATCACATACCTGGACCACCGCGGGAAAGGTAAACGTTTGTTTATTTGACCTCAACTCACCCTACCTTAACTCTTGTTTCTGTAGTTTTTTGTTTGGACATTCCCCTGCTTTGTGGAGGATGATGGCAAAGGAGGAAAACGCGCTCGACTTATTTCTGGAATGGTAAGCACTTTTGCGTTGCACTTGTTATATACACATATCTACATTCACATATGATTTCATGTGTTAAATGTTGTGATTTGTAGGGCAGAACGTTATGGATCCGTGTTCAGGATTAATATGTTGCACTATGTAATTGTGTTCACCACCAGCCCAGACACCGTCAAGGTAATGTTTCTATGTTTATGCTAACTTATTCTAGTGATGTGTGACACCACTGATTTCGTCTGCGTTTCTGTGAATTCAGGTTGGTATTGGCCATACCGATCCGATACTACCAATACTTTGGTGAATTCACCTAACGTGTCTTGTAAATTAAAAAAAAAAAAGTGTATTTCTTATCATAGCATAAAAACACAAGACATTTAATGAATATATTAATTCAATAAATTAACCATATAATATGTTGACTTAAACCCTGAAGTATCTTAAGATAGTGAGGTGATTTACTATAAAGCCAATTTAATATACAACCACTGACAAAAGAGGGGACACAATTATATAAAATATGTGAGGATGCGATTTTAAATAATTAAAAAAAAGAAAATAAGTAAAATAAAAAGATTGGAGATTAATAAAGTATCTATCTATCCATTCATCTAGTTATCTATCAAGTGTACTTCTGTTATGTTTCCGGGTCATGTGGTTAGCCACTTAGCTATTGCACCTACATCGATTCCTGTCTCGTTGTGAATTGCATCTCCACATTTGGTGACCCTCGATGTGGGTAAAAATGTCAACTGACAACGAGACCGTGCCGACGAGTTAGCTAACGACAGTATCTGCGGCACACGCACGCCTGTGCTTTCAACATATCGAGCCCAGTTCCGACTGCGAGGAGTAACACAGGACGTGTTGAAGTATTTCCACGTGTTGGCGCTGCTGGATGCCTCGATGACGGCAAGTAAAGGGGCCCATAGGCCTATATGCAGAGCAGTTTTTTAGCGGTATTCAGTATGGGGAAAAAAACTCAATACCAATAACCGATATTACATTTTTATGCCAATATCAGGCCGATAATATCGGTGGGCCTATATTATCGGACATCCCTAATGAAAATAAATGATAAATTATTAGGAGCTACTGTAAGAATGACAACTTTATTCACACATGGCTCCGTGTACAGTCGGTCATCCTCTCAGGGTATTCTGCAAAGCTAGTTTAGTGGGTTTGCGAGCTGTGTTGAGTGGAAAGCCGGATTTGCTTGTTCAGCGAAGGCAGCTGTCTTCTAAAGCAGCTGTATCACCTTGCTAAGTTAGGCTAAACTCATAACCTGGTCCCGACAAGGTTATTCCAGGCATTCAGCGTAAAATTGGCGATGAATGTGCCGCTGTTTCACTGTTCAACTAATTACAAGATGGCGTCACCATGTATTTAGAACCTACGGAGCCCCCGAGGGGACATGAAGAAAAAAAATGATGATATCCATCTATAAGCAGGATAGATGTTCAGCTGAGGGAATAGGCTAGAGGTGCTCACTTTTTGAGCCGAGCACCAGGAATAAAAAGAAATATTAATAATCAGGCCAATGTTAGCATACGTATATGTCAAAGCAGTCCTTCCGTGACCACTCATCCCGTCAGTCTTCTTATTTTACAGTATTTGCTGGAGGAAAAAACACTGCGAGGCATCAATCAACTGCAACAAAACACTTCTTTACTATAACAAGGAAAAAGTTGTCACAAATTCAAAAGGTCGCCACAAAACACGTCAATACTGGCATCTAGTGGTCACAACGAGATACAGCATTTGAAAACAAGACAAAGTTCAAAGGTGAAAAAAGACGGTTGTTGCTCCAATTTATTTAGCTTTTAAATGGATAAGTGTTACAGTGTCAAAGTTTGTGCAGTGTTGCTACATGGAAAGACTAGTTGGGTAAACATAGTATAATAATCAGTGTTAAATTACACATTTACACGCTCAGCGGTCCTCGCTCGCTCTATTGGTGGCGACAGTGTTGCTTTTGGAAGTAATAATCTTTTTTTTTCCCCATAATGCTCCACAATAATTACTTGCTCAGCTTGTTTGAAATACACCGGCTGGGATCACGTCATTTTTGAGCAGAAGTAGAATAATCTCACGTCAAACGCCATATTGGAGAACAAAGCCGAGAACCGGACTTGACAGAGTACGTTGAGAACCACCGTTGCGGCACTTTCGCAGAATACCCCCTTCAACAGACAAACGTTACGTCAAATGACTGAAGTATCGATATTTGGATTTGAGAGTGAATTTTAGAGCATGAAGAGCTGGTATCAGACGTCTTGATATTTCAATATCGATTCGCACATCAAAACTGTCATCTCTGGACTCTACATCGCACCCTCGCTCTATTGCCTTTTTCACAAATGAATTCAACGATCTGTTTCATGGTTGAATATGGCCTATTTTAAGTAAAAAAAAAAAAAAAAATCCTATTTGAGTAAATTGTATACTTGGCCTATGTGAAGCATTTTCAAACATAAAACTGACTAAATGAACTCATGCAAATAGAAATACAAGGCAGAAGCTGCATTCTAATTGTGTATGTAGTATTCTACATTGGCCACTAGGTGTCAGGCACACACAGCAGGGGGGTGTACTGCGAAAGTGGCTCAGCAAAGCCGACCTTTTGTGCTCAAGATGCAGCTCAACAAAACCTAAATTCCCCAAACAAAGTGAAACGGTGCTGCAACAGTGGTTATCAACTTACTTTGTCAAGTACCGTTCTTTCCCATTCAAAAAAAAATTTTTAAATGGAGCAGCAACCGTCTTTTTTTCATCTTTGGAATACTGTATGTCTATATTGTTTTCAAAATGCTGTACCTCATGGTGACCACTAGGTGGCAGTGTTGATGTGTTTTGTGGCGGATTTTTCTTTATTGACAAGACAAGTGTTTTGTTGCAGTTGTTAGAAAATATTGTAATATAAGAAGGCTAAACGGGATGAGTACTCAGGCAAGGACTACTGTGACATATACGTATACTAACATTGGCCCAATTAATATTTCATATTGCATTTTATTCCTGATGTTCAGCTCATAAAGTGAGCAAATGTAGTGTATTCCCTCGGCTAAAAAGCTATATCTCTCAGAGAATATTGCTAGGTAATGCTAGCGGATCAGTGTCATCTCAATGTGTCCGGTCTCGTCGTAGTGCTGCTCGAATTATTCTTGCTCTCACGTCCACAGGGTCCTCAATAAATGGTGACGCCACCTCTGAACGAGGTACACAGTGAAGTTTAGCCTAGTGCTTCTTAAATTGTGGGGCGGGCCCCTGTGGTGGAGCACGGTGAACTGTCAGAGCGTGAGAGGCAGGGGGGACTTTCAATAATAGTGCAGACCTGCCAACATGTATGAATTTGTCATGCTTTACATGCAATTTGGGCTAAACCACTGGTTCAGCCCAAGTTACCATGGTGATATAGCCGGTTTAAAAGAGAGCCACTTTCGTTGTTCAAGCATGCCTGCCTTTAGACTCAACACATCTCGCTAAGCCACTAAACTCGCTTCGCAGTACATCCCTCAGATATATTCCATTTATTAATATTGAATCCTACTTTGCGGAAATTCACTTATTGCGTTTGTGAAGAGGGTAGCTGAATCGAAAGGCACCTACCCTCACCTATGGTCATGAGCTTTAGGTAGTGACCAAAAGGACAAGATCGCGGGTACGAGCGGCTGAAATGAGTTTTCTTCGTAGGGTGGCAGGGCTGTCTCTTAGAGGTAAGGTGAGAAGCACTGTCATCCGGGAGAAACTCTGAGTAGAACCGCTGCGCCTCTGCATTGAGAGGCGCCAGATGAGGTGGCTTGGGCGGTGTTCAAGGCACGTCTGATCGGTAGGAGGGACTGCGTCTCTCGGACGTGGCCTGGGAACGCTTCAGGATCCACCGGGAGGAGCTGAACGAAGTGGCCAGGGAGAGGGAAGTCTGGGCTTCCCTGCATAGGCTGACCCCGAATAAGTGGAAAAAGATGGGAAGATGGTAGTTATCCAAGATCATATTTTCGCAATTTCATCAATTAATATGACATTCATTATTTCCTATTGTAAGTAATTAATTTATATTTGAATTATCACTTGTCTTATTTATACTTTCCCATGCACCATCCAATTAAATAAATAAAATAATATGATTTTTTTAATATGATATTATTTTCATTTTTCCTTCTGATTGAGTTGGCTTTTTTCAGGAAGTCCTGATGTCCTCAAAGTATCCCAAAGACCTCTTCCTCCACACACGACTCTTCAGCATGTTTGGTCAAAGGTCAACTGCTCGTGCACATTGAGAAGATAACAAGAAGGAGACAATAAATTATACTTTTTCTTTCCTGGTGTCCTACTTGCAGGTTCTTAGGTAATGGGCTGCTAACGGCCAGGGACCATGAACAGTGGTATAAACAACGACGCATCATGGACCCCGCCTTCAGCAGCCTGTCAGTTCTTTGCAACACTTATCAGACTATTCATTTATAACTTGATGCATGGCTGTACAAATAGGGTGGGGCACACTGACCATGTGAGTGGAAATGTACGAATGTACACAGGAAGTATTTGGGATATCACTAAGAAAGCCAATGTCAGGCATCTCTACAGAGAATTCATTCACACCATATCTTTTACATGTTGACACTTAGAATGTTTGGTTTGCTTGCATGAAAACGTTCAGCATGCTTGTGTGCGCAGGTATCTACGCAGTCTCATGGGGACGTTCAACGAACGAGCTGAGGTGCTGACCACTAAATTGTCGGAGGTCGCCGACAGAAAAGCGGAGGCCAACATGCTGCAACTCGTCAACCGCGTCACTTTAGACGTCATCATCAAGGTAGCTAGCTCGCCTGGCAGGTTTTTGTATTCAATCTGATAAAGTGAAAGATGTTTCTGTCTGATGATGGTCAGGTTGCCTTTGGTGTGGATTTGGAGCTGCTGGAGAACACTTCACTGTTCCCCAAGGCCATCGAGACGTGTCTGAAAGGGATCGTGCACAACATACGTAGCGCCTTCTTTCAGGTACGACACAACACCGCTTAGTGTTGACTTTTTGATTCTGTTTTGGTCCCTGAGCACAGCAGAGCTGCCTTTTTAGCAAGCTGCTTCAACACTGTACATTTTGCAAAATATTTAACCAAAAAAGTCACATTTCACTACAAATATTATAAAACATGACATGAAAGTAAACACTCCTCTCTCATGGTGTCCAAATGATCCTAGGAGCTAAGTTGTCAGGGGCAAGACGAAGAGCTCCTAGGTGAGGAACCAGACAAAGCATAGCTCAAATAGACCCCAATGATGAGCATAATATATGCACCTACTTTTCCCTCACCTAGATGCGGTCACCTGGGCCCCACTCTGGAGCCTAGGGGCACAGTGGCGAGTGCCTGGGAGCACAGCCCAAAGAGGAATCATTGGCCCCCCCTCGAATGAGCTGACTACTCATGGGAGGGACTAAAGGGGCTGAGTGCAGAGTGAGATGTTTGGCAGCCAAGAGCGGGGACCTTGGCGGGCCAATCCACAGCTGCAGAAGCTACCTCTTAGTACATGGAATGTCGCCTCTCTGGTAGGGAAGGAGCCTGAGCTAGTTTGCAAGGTGGGAGAAGTTCCGGCTAGATATAGTCAGACTCACCTCAACGCATGGCAAGGGCTCTGGAACCAGTCCTCTCGAGAGGGGCTGGACTCTGTAATAACTGTAATAACTCTTATTCTACTCTGGCGTTGCCCGCAGTGACAGGCGACGGACAGGGGTGCCAGTTGTTGTTGTTTGTCCATTGTCCATAATGAACACCATGTTCAAGCAGTACACTGTCATGTCACTGTGTATGGTGGAGATGGTGTGCTGCTGATCTCGACTCGAGATTCTGTGGACCGGTAGAAGGAATACTTCGAAGACCTCCTCAATTCCACCGACAAGACTTCCAATTTGGAAGCAGCGCCTGGTGACTCCTTAGTGGGCTCTCCTACTTCTGGGGCTGAGGTTGCCGAGGTCATCAAGAAGATCCTCTGTGGCAGAGCCCCTTTAGGCCCTGGTGTGATCCATCTATCGTGGGATCACACTCCTCAGCCTTCCCAGTAAGGTCTATTCAGGGGTTCTGGAGAGGTGTATCTGCTGGATACTTGAATCTCGGATTCAGGAGGAACAGTGTGATTTTGGTCCTGGTTGTAGAACTGTGGACCAACTCGACACTCTCAGCATGGTCCTTGAGTCGTGCATGGGAGTTTGCCCAAACAGAAAGGCACTTGGAGAAGGCAGTCGACCGTGATCCTCAAGGGATCCTGTGGGGAGTACTCCAGGAGTATGGGGTGTCGGACCGCCTAATTCGGGGAGTTCACTCCCTGTATGACCGGTGTCAAAGCTTGGGGTTGGACTCCGCCAGGGCAGCCCTTTGTCAATGATTCTGTTCATTTCTTTTATGGACAAAATTTTTAGGCGCAGCCAGGGTGTGGAGGGGATCCAGTTTGGTGGCTGCAGGATTGGGTCTCTGGATTTTGCAGATGATGTGGTCCTGCATCAGAAAATCAGGGATCAGAAAACCTCCAAGTCCGAGTCCATGGTTCTTGCCTGGGTGGAGTGCCATCTCCGGGTTGGGGATTAGATCATGAGATCCTGCCCCAAGTGGAGGAGTTTAAGTACCTCGGGGTCTTGTTCACGAGTGGCGGAATGATGTAACGTGAGATCGACAGGCGAATTGGTGCGGCAGCTTCAGTGATGCAGTCTCTGCATCCGTGCGTTGTGGTGAAGAAGGAGCTGAGCCGAAAGGCAACGCTCTCAGTTTACTGGTCGATCTACGTACCTTCCTACCCTCACCTAAGGTCATGTGCTTTGGATAGTGATCGAAACAACAAGATAGCGCGTACAAGCGACTGAGTTTTCTCCGTATGGTGGTGTCCCGGATGCCTCCCCCGGGAGGTGATCAGGGCCTGCCCACCGGTAGGAGGCCTCGGGGAAGACCCGGGACATGTTGGAGAGACTATGTCACTCAACTGGCCTGCGAACGCCTCGGGATCCGCCGGGAGGAGCTGGATGAAGGGAGCAGGGAAGTCTGGGCTTCCCCCGTGATCCCATCTCGGATAAGTGGAAGCAGAACATTTTAAATAATCACTTTTGACAATTAACCGTCTATCTTGATCGTACTTGAAGTGTTTTGACCTTGGAACATTCCAGCTCTACCCCAAGAACTGGGCCTTTGTCAAGGAGGTGAGGGAAGCTTGCAAGCTGCTGCGCTCCACCGGCGCCCAGTGGATCCACAACAGGAAGGTGGCCATTGAGAGCGGCAGAGATGTGCCTAAAGACATCCTCACGCAAATCATCAAGACGGCCGGCAAAGGTTGTTCCATAAAGTGCATCAAATAAAATAAAAAGCACGGCGTGTACAGAACATAAACTCCACTCTTATGTCTTCATTTCAGAGGAAAGCATGACCAAAGAAGACGAAGAGTTCATGCTGGACAATTTTGTCACCTTCTTCATTGCGGGTGAGACTTTTTATTCTTCATGTTTCTTGTGGCTCAGTCCACATGCATCCCATAATGAATCCATTTGTCACCTTCCAGGACAGGAAACCACGGCAAGCCAGCTGGCTTTCTGCATCATGGCGCTAGCTAGACATCCTGACATCCTGGACAAGTGAGAAGAAAAACACAAGCAGACAACAGAGAAATACCACAACTGTGTCTTGGACTTGATGTTTTGTCTGCCAGAGCCAAGAATGAGGTGGACGACGTCATTGGGATGAAACGTGACATCAGCTACGACGATCTCGGCAAGCTAGTTTACCTTTCACAGGTATGCCTTTTATTCATTTAAATGTTCAAATGAGTAAATACGTCCCTTATGTGACTCATGTCTCAGATATTTGGAAGTTCAGGAGGTCATTTGAGCCTGAACAAGCATTGGATAGATTTGGCTTGTAATTCCTCTCTTGGCCACAATGGCCTCATTTGGCCACATCAGTGTGTCATTTCTGTATATGATGCACCAATTAATGGTACCACGTAAATAACAACCATAGAAATGAAATTGTCATGCTACCTTCTAGTTAACGTCCTAACACATTCTTTGTCCACTAAAGGTTCTAAAAGAGACTTTAAGGTTGTACCCAACAGCTCCAGGAACATCCCGTAATCTCCTTAACGACATAATCATTGACGGCATCCACGTACCAGCAGGCACGACCGCCGTTGTAAGCCATTGATTGACATGAATACACAAGTGGTTCGAAGAACTAACCGCTCGTGTCGTTCAGTTCAGCTCCTACGTGTCCGGCAGAATGGACAAGTTCTTCAAGGATCCGCTGGAATTTAACCCCGACCGCTTTCACCCCGATGCTCCCAAGTAAGTCACCTCGGATCAATAAACACCACAGCAATAAACTCATAGGATGGAACTCAAATCATGTCATAGTACAACAAACTATCTACTTTTAGCACTAAATACTTGTCATTTTCCCGCAATACTGTCTTCAAATGATCACATGAATATAAGGCAGGTTTGTGTGGAAGTCTTCACATTCACTTTGAAAATATGGGACTTTATTCTCAAAGGTAAAAACGTATTTTAATCATAATATTACCATCCATCCATCCATCTTCTGCTGCTTATCTGAGGTCGGGTCGCAGCAGCCTAAGCAGGGAAACCCAGACTTCCCTCTTCCCAGCCACTTCTTCACCCGAGGCGTTCACAGGCCAGTTGAGAGACATAGTCTCTCTAACATGTCCTGGGTCGTCTGCGAGGCTTCCGACTGCTCGGACATGCCCTGAACACCTCCAGTTGAGGCATCTGCGAGGCATCCTGACCAGATGGCCAAGCCCCGCCTCATCTGGCTCCTCTCAATGCGGACAGTGGTTCTACTCCGAGTTTGTCCCGGATGACCGTGCTTTTCACCTTATCTCAAAGCACGAGCCCAGCCGTCCTACGGAGAAAACTCATTTCGGACACTTGTACCAGCAGTCTTGTCCTTTCGGCCACTGCCCAAAGCTCATGACTGTAGGTGAGAGTAGGAACGTAGATCGACCGGTAAATTGAGAGCTTTGCCTTTGGGCTCAGCTCCCTCTTAATCACAACAGACCGATGCAGAGTCCACATCACTGCAGACGCCACCACCAAGTCGCCTGTTGATCTCGCGTTCCATCCTTCTTCCTTCACTTGTGAACAAGACCCTTAAGTACTTAGACTCCTCCACTTGGGGCAAGATCTCATCCCCAACCCTTTTCCGGGCGAGAACCATGGACTTGGACTTGGAGGTGCTGATTCTCATCCCGGCCGCTTCACACTCGGCTGAGAACTGATCCAGTGAACAGATAATGAATCAATAATGAACAGAATCGATGACTACCCCTGGCGGCGTCCAACCCTCACTGGCAATGGGTCCGACTTATTGCTGGCAATGCGAACCAAACCTTGAAACCGGTCATACAGTAACAAACAGCCTGAATTAGGTCCCCTTATTCCTGGAGTATTGCCCACAGAAATCCCAGAGGAACACGGTCAAATGCCTTCTCCAAGTCCACAAAACACATGTGACTGGTTGGGCACTCTCCCATGCACCCTCAAGGACCTTGCTGAGAGTGTAGAGTTGGTCCACAGATCCACGACCAGGCCGAAAACCACACTGCTTCTCCTGAATCAGAAATTGAAGTATCTGGCGGATCCTTCTCTCCAGAACCCCTTACCAGTCCTTACCAGGAAGGGCTGAGAAGTGTGATCCCACGATAGTTTGAACACACTCTCTGGTCCCCTTTCTTAAAAAGGGGAACCACCAACCCTGGTTTGCCAATCCAGAGGCACTGCCCCCAACGTCCACGCGATGCTGCAGAGTCGTGTCCACCAAGACACACCCACAGCATCCAGGGCCTTAAGGAACTCCGGGCGGATCTCATCCACCCCCGGGGCCCTGCTACCAAGGAGCTTTTTGACAACCTCGGCAACTTCAGCCTCAGAGGTAGGAGAGCCTACCATGGAGTCCCCAGGCGCTGCTTCCTCATTGGAAGATGTGTTGGTGGGATTGAGGAGGTCTTCGGAGTATTCCTCCCGCCAGTCCACTGCATCTCTAGTCGAGGTCAGCAGCACACCATCCCCACCATGCACGGTGTTGATTGTGCACTCCAGTACTTTCCCCATCCCAGGACGGTGGATGGTGATCCAGAATCTCTTTGAAGCCGTCCGGAAGTCGTTCTCCACAGCTTCTCCGAAGTCCTCCCATGCCCGGGATTTTGCCTCAGCGACTACCAGAGCATCTTTATGATTTAATTTTTGGGTGTTTCTACAAATGTGTCATGTTCTTTGCTTTGCTGGTACATTTCGTGCATTTTGGTAATGAGCATAGAATTTGATACTATAGTTGAGCATTTCAAAATAAAAACAAGTGGCTGCATTGGGCTGAAAGTGGTAATACAAAGGCTAATGGGACGTGTTTTCAACTAATCCCTGATGTGTTTATCAAAAGCTTATTCACAAAAACGTCCGACCAATGTCAATGAGTCTTATTTACTAGCTATTGAAAAGTTCCATCTGCAGCCACTATTTGCAAACAACTGAAAAACGAATGCCGACGCAAACATTCAAAAGTTGACTGCAAAAAAAAAGAAATAATCAAATCATGCATCACATTACTAGACCTAATAAGGGACTAAACTATATTTTATGTTACATTTTCAAAATGGTTTTCATGAATGAGAACGTATGAGCCCCTGGAAATCCTGCATGGAAGTATAACTGAAATGGGACGCTGTGTAGGGCCACACAGTGGCCTAGTGGTTAGCATGTAGGAGATTGGCAAGATCTGGGTTTGAATCTCCGTCGGGCATCTCTGTGTGGAGTTTGCATGTTCTCCCCGTGCATGTGTGGGTTTTCTCCGGGTACTCCAACATTCCAAAAACATGCATGTTAAGTTAATTGAAATTTGTCCATAGTTATGAATGTGAGTGTGAATGACAGTTTGTGTATACAGTATGTGCCCTGGCGACCAGTCCAGGATATACCCCGCCTCTCGCCCGAAGTCAGCTGGGATAGGCTCCAGCATTCTCATGCCCTAGTGAGAATAAGCGACATAGAAGATGGATGGATGGATGGGACGCTGCGTGTATCTGCATACTGTATATCTTTATTTCACGTTAAAATGCTGTATAACAGTGCGAGATAATGGTGGACGTGTATTAACAATTGCATCTATGTTTATCACACAGATGTGATACTACTACTACTACTAATACGCTCTTCAAAACTAGAATGTTCTCCTTGATGGTCCCTGACAGCGGCACAGTAATGTAGTGTCATATTGTTTTACAAAGTCACAGCTTACCATGCATGGAGTTTCTCTTCGCGTTCGTCTCCCCCGACAGCGGAGTGAGTGAGAGAGAGCGGCAGAGCGAGAGCGCTGCTGTCTGTGTGTGAGGGGCAAAGTACTCAGGCAGCGAGCAGACAGCAGCGAGAGACACAGGCAGGGAGCGACACTCTCCGGGCAGCAAAAAGAAAGTTAATATATCAGTTACATATTCACCGATATCGATTAATCGGAAACGTCATAATCGGCCCGCGGATACATTAGCCGGGCTCTAATATCGACCATGTTGCTAAATTGTCAACACTCATCTCTTCTATGTATGAGGTGTTATGAAACGGAACCGGTGATCGCGGGTGCTTGAGCAAAATGCAATCAATAGAACTGCTCTGTGATTAAGGGTGCAGACAAGTCCCAACGTCTACGTGGGTTCATGTGACAAATCTTTAGATGTAGAATGACTACAGCTTCTGCTTGGGCACCAACAAGTTGCAAGCAGCTGTTTTACTCCCATGGAAAAAAAATCCACGTGTCACTCACCAACGCTGTGAACACCAAGGTAGGTTGGATTGCAAGGTGTGCCTAAAACATTTAATGTACACTTCCAATAATGCCTTGCACACTGCCACTTCCGTATTACTGTATTATCATCATAGTAGCCATGCCATACGTGCTGCTCTTACAGCTTTTCTCCAAATGAGAAATCTTGTCACGTTTCTCATGAGATCTCATCCCCTAATTACAAGTCTTTCCTCATACAAGTCTGACTTTATTGTCATAATATTAAAGAGTTTTTCCTCATTTTACAACTTTATTCTTGTAATATGTCATTTAAAACATAAATGAGTAAACTTAATTTTTGCAATTGTATTATTTTCTTTCATGTGTGGCTTTTCCTATGCATGGTATGTTTTTTTTATTTTGTTTCATCAGGCCGTATTACTGCTACTACCCCTTCTCCCTGGGCCCACGCTCCTGCCTCGGACAGAACTTTGCTCAGGTGATTAAAACCCCCAACATAAAACAGAGGCAGTGATGCAGTGACACAACATGACTTGTTTGTGTGGACAGATGGAGGCCAAAGTGGTGATGGCCAAGATTCTGCAGAGGTTTGACTTCACCCTGACACCCAACCAGAGCTTTGACATCCTGGACATGTTCACCCTGAGGCCCAAGAGCGGGGTGGTGTGCTCCATCAGACACAGGAAGGACGGTGCATGAATACCTGCCTCTTTCTGTGCAAAGAAAGGAAACATTCATGACACTATTGGTCAGCGTGGTGCAATTAACTTAGAATTAACATTGCAATTAACTTAGCAGGATTGTAATCAAAATCAATTATTATTTTTTAAATTTCCTTTTTCAAGTCAGCTCACATCAAACCAAAAACTCATAAAAAGTAAAATTACACTTTATAGTGAACCTAATGTTTTTTTATTTTTATGTTTTTTTAATTTTGCAAATTTCTTTCATCAAATGGAGGATCTTGAATAGACTTTCTTATCAGCACATATAATTGTCACAATAAACAATATAATACAGTTGTTGAGGTGAAAAATTGACACAAGCCTTAATGTTCTTTTTGTTCAGCAGTGGTTTTATTCTTGCAACTCTGCCATGCAGGTCATTTCTTTCTTATGGTGGAGTCATGAACACTGACCTTAACTGAGGCAAGTGAGGCCTGCAGTTCTTTGGATGTTGTTGTGGGGTCTTTTGCGACCTCTTGGATGAGTTGTCACTGCACGCTTGGATTCATTTTGGTTGGCCGGCCACTCTTGGGAAGGTTCAACACTTTTCCATGTTTTTGCCATTTGTGGAGTTGCGTTGTCATTGACTTATATTTAAATTTGTTTGATGATCTGAAACATTAAAGTGTGACAAACACGTAAAAAAAAAAAAAAAAAAGATCAGGAAGGGGGCAAACACTTTTTCACACCACCTTATGTACTTTAAATCAACTTTATGTACTTTTGGTAAGTCCGCCCCTGCATTTGAACCCTGCCATTCAATGCGGTCCCTGACCAATACAACCCTGGCCTCAACTGGGCCTTGACTGCACCGACATCAACCAGTGCATTTTAAAATGGACCCTGTGTTTCACTGGGAGCCGGTGAAGAGCTGCAAGCAGGGGGTGTTATGTGGTCCCGACTTTTAGTCCCAGTCAATAGGCGGACTGCTGCATTCTGCACCCCTGGAGCAACGAAGGGAAGACTGGTCGAGGCCCATGTAAAGCCAGTTGCAACAGTCCAGCCGTGATGTGTTGCTTTCTCCAAGTCTGGAGGTGCTCGGTGTATTCTGACCCGACTAAAAAGCTGGATTTTACAACTGCAGATATTTGCTTGTCCAGTTTCAAATGAGCGTCAAGGGTGACAGAATGAGGCAAGTGGGCCAATTGCGCTCTTAACACCATTTCAAATATTTGGGTCACCAAAAACTACAATCTCTGTCTTGCTTTGTGAAGAAATTTGCTGGCGTCCATGCTTGGACGTCTTTGGTACATTTAAGAAGGGGCTGGATGCAGTCGGTGTTTGAGTGGTTTGGATATTTGGGGATCATCAGCAAAGCAGTGGAAGGATATGTTGTGCTTTCTGAGGATGACTCCCAGGGGAAGTAAACGTAAAGAAACTGGGTGGGCGCCAGCACCGAGCCCTGCTGCAGGCCACAATTCAAAGAAGATGCAGAGGCGTGTTGGCCAAATTTCACAGGTAGGAGAGTGTCATGATCAACTACTGCGTCGAAGGCTGCGGTTCGATCTAAAAGCAACAGGACAGCCGTTTTTCCAGAGTCAACAGTTAAAAGCAGATCATTAACAACTTTTAAAAGTGCCGTCTCTGTCCTGTGGCGACATTTGAAACCTGACTGGAATTTCTCTGTGATGTCGATTAACTCAAGGTAGGACAGTAATTGGCTGTGAGCCATTTTTTCCTAGATTTCTGACAGGAAAGGGAGTTTTGAGCTGGGCCGGAAATCACATAGTTCTGCAGGGCCTGTCATCGCAGCGCGCCTTCCAGGTGAGTGGGTTCGGACCCACGGGTGCACGTGCTCGTGTGCGTGTTGACGTGCGATTCTTCTCTGCAGACGTGAGGATTGCTGGTGCTGTCCGATACAGTCAGTCTCGTCCAACCAGTAGGAGGCCTCGGGGAAGACCAAGGGCACACTGGGGGGACCACATCTCTCAGCTGGCCTGGGAACACCTCAGGATCCGCCGGGAGGAGGTGGACGAAGTAGCCAGGGAGAGGGAAGTCTGGGCTTCCCTGCTTAGGCTGCTGTCCCGGCGACCCCAGAAGATGGATGGATGGATGGATATTTTCATGTAAAAATCCACATAAAATAACTTCATCTCTAATGAAGACATACAATAATTATCAACTTCAAATGTCTTCATTTAGAAGTAGAATATGTTTTTAAATGCAAATTTATTGATAAACTCGATTTAATATTGTTTTTCTGTGGATTTATTTTTACATCCTGTCTTTCAGTGTACACCTATATTAAACCTAAAGTACCCCTATTTGAGACCCTCACTCTAGTGTATAATATCTGTAACTGAATGCAGTATTTTAGTATCTTAGACTGAAACAAGCACTTGTTGCAAGTACTGATAGTGACCACTGAGTGACGCTGTTTCTGTGTATTTTTCTTGGGACATGTTCAACTACAGCAGTGGCCACCAAACTTTTGAGCCCTTGCAAGATCTCTGGTCTCGGCCATGAACCTGCACGAGATCTACCCCTAGATCTATAGATACCGCAAGATCTATACATATATATACGTATTATATTGTAGAAAGATTTTTAAAGTAAATTAAAAAGTGATAGCTATATAAATTGTGTTGTTATTGATTGTTGGCATCAACATTTCAGCTTTTTGTCATTGTTCCTTTTACTCTATTTTTATATATTTTTTTATTTTATTTTGTTTCTGTAGTGACGTAATGACAAATGAGCTACGGTTCGCAGATGGCCACTGGCACTTTGGCAAGGCGTACTGGTGTGTTCGGTGGTCAAAGTGCGTGCCTGTTGGTCACTCTCCGGCAGGGGAGGGCACTGACGCAATCATTTTTTTTGTAATATTCTCGCTAGGCCTGTCATGATAATTGATAAATTCATTAACCAAATGATAAAAAACACAAAGTCGGTCATTTTGCTGGCCTCGATGAATTGACACGTGCATGCGTGTTTCTCTCTCGTCTCTCTTTACCGCACAGGCTGGTTCACTCTGCACATCGGTGACGTTAGTTTCACGCTGGCAGTTGGATATTCGTGCAAGTTGTGTGTAAAATAGGGACAACAGCCATGGCTTAAAGGCACTCGATAGCTAGCTAACTTAGCCATAGTCAAAACATATTTTCAACACACATCACACTTCCGGCTTTCAAAATAAGAGCGATAATAGTGATAATAAAATAAGGGTGTCATAAAGATGACTTACATTAATAAAGCTGTTACAATTGCATCTGCAATTTTATTTAAACTCTCTTGACATTCCAATTACAATGTTAAATATTTTGGAGAAATTCAAGTTTATTGCTTTGGATATGATGTACTCGCACTATTAGGCCATATAATAATGAAAAAAATGTTGTCAATAATATCCATTATCGACAATAATTTGTAGGACAATTATTGTCCTGCAAAATTTGTTATCGTGACAGGCTTAATTCTCGCGATCGACCGGCAAAGTCCCAAAGATCGACTGGTGGCTCGTGATCGATGGGTTCGTGACCCCTGGACTACAGTATACTGTACTTTTATATCAAGAAAACGTTTTTTTTTTTGTTTTTTTTTACTGAGCCTCAGCCTGACGTGTCAGTTTGTAAAATACTGTAGTTTCTTATCAAATAAAAGATATATACATGTATATCTAGAAGACAGCTTTATTGTCGAAGTATAAGTTGAATTACGGTTATGATGGAGCTCTGGTTTTTGCATAGTGATGGGACACTCGTTTCCTTTTACTGACTTGGGTTTTTATTAATGACTTAATCGAGTACTCACAGCGCGCAAAAAAACTAAAACTTCCCATACCATGGCCCGTTGCAGCGATACATCTGGATGTAGAAGCTCTGCCCCTTAAACAAATGCAAGAAAATGGACCAAATTTAATAAAGCGCCTTTCTACAAAGTTTCTGGAGTCTGGTTTCACCGCGGGAATCAACGGTATCAATGCCACAAATGAAACAAATTCTGTTGGTAAAATGATGTTATACTGGCCAAATATAATCAAAATAATTTTTTCTGCCTTACCCGTGAACGATAATCCCGTGAGATATATTTTGACTGTAAACTGGTTGCTACAATTCCATGCAGAACATGAATTAGGAATCTTCGTCGTTCTCTTTTGCCGCATCTAATATGGAGGTGACGTCGTCGGATGATTCGGCGCTCAATGCGGCGTCTAAGTCTCCAGAGAACCTCTCACATGCGCAACAAGTCCACTTACCTGAATCAACTAAACCAGTGAGCCCACGTCAGCCTCAGGATACACTTGTCCGCACCCTCATGCGGCGTTAGTGAGCCACCAGCTCAGACGGGAACAGGAAGTGGAAAGGAAAGCTGATTGAGGAAAGGCTGTTGCTTTTTCCACGGGGTTAATACATTTATACAAATGCAGTTAGAGTAACAGTTGCACAATTATTGTCATGTTACGTAGTTTCCTTTTTAATTTAGCTAGTAGCAGCATGGTAAGTGAACAACTAAACAGAGACAAATACCCGCAAGTCCCGGTTGCCCGAGTTTTGAACGACTCGGTCAATACTCGACCATCACTACTTTACAATAACAAAGCACTTTAAATTCACCCTTGGTCCGAATGTTTTACGTGGGTGTGTACATTTGACCGCAACACTTATCAGATCGTTGTGGCCCCGCCCCTTTAGTCTTCTTTTACACGGACAACTCAACTGCAGACGGACTTTTGTCGATGCAAAAATGTCCTTTTTGTACTCTGTTTTCATCCTGGCACTTCACGTGTTGGGCATCCTGTTGGTGTTGCTGTTGGTAGCCTTCCTGGGCTACTGCGTTTACATTAAATATGTGCACATGAAGTATGATCACATACCTGGACCACCGCGGGAAAGGTAATCGTTTGTTTATTTGACCTCAATTCACCTCAGCTCACCTTTCATCTTTTTGTAGTTTTCTGTTTGGACATTCCCCTACTTTGTTGAGGACGATGGCAAAGGGAGGAAACGTGCATGACCTCTTTCTGGAATGGTAAGCACTTTTTCTATATGCATATACTGTACATACACTCCTTATTGTGTTAAATGTTGTCTCTTTCAGGGCAGAATGTTATGGCTCCGTGTACAGGATGAATATCTTACACTATGTACTTGTGTGCACCACCAGCCCAGAGGCCATCAAGGTAATGTTGATATGTTTATGCCTGGATAAGATTTCCTTTCAATTTGAATTGAGGTTGCAAAGAGGAATTAGAATTGCAATACAGATAGTTGATAATTTGGGTATTGCAGAATCATGCTTTTGCATTGAAATATTTTTTCTTGTCAACCTCTTGTACACATGATATTTTCGGCACAGCAAATGTTAGTCACCGACAATGAAGAATAAAAGCACCCTTTATAAAACATTATTTCATTTGATGTATTAGAACTTCCAAATGATATAAAATATTTCATTTCCCAGAATGCTTTGCTTTATCCAAGTATTCCAATTGTAGGGAATTTGTGTGGTACTTTGTGTTTGTAAAAGTATTTTTAGTATTGAAGCTAAAACCTTGGTTAAATGAGGCATATTCTTCGTGGAATTGCAATTGATTTAAGTCCACTTCCTGGAATTCTATTTCAACATCCTGTGGGGCGGAGCCAGTTCAATTCAAAGTGAGGAATATGGTAGTAGTGAAATATGTTTTATTAATTAATAAATACTTTAATTGTAGTTATCCAAGATCATATTTTTGCAATTTCATCAATTCATGTGAAATGAATTATTTCCTATTTTAAGTAATGAAATTATGTTTTACTCATTTATTGTCTTATCTGTAATTTTCAATGCACCATGCAAATAAATGAATAATCCATCCATCTTCTTCCGCTTAACCAAGGTCGGGTCACGGGGGTAGCAGCCTAAGCAGGGAAGCCCATACTTCCCTTTTTCCGGCTACGTAGCCCAGCTTTTACCAACAGATCCCGAGGCGTTCCCAGGCCACTTGAGAGCCATAGTCTCTCCAACATGTCCTGGGTCTTCCTCGAGGCCTCCTACTGGTCGGACGTGCCCTGAACACCTCCCCAGGGAGGTGTCTGGGAGGCATCCTTACCAGATGCTCGAGCCACCTCAACCGACTCCTCTCAATGCGGAGGAGCAGCACTCCTACTCAGAGTTTCTCCCGGATGACAGCGCTTCTTAGTTTATCTCTAAGGGAGAGCCCAGCCACCCTAAGAAAAAAAACTTAGTTCTGCCGCTTGTACGTGCAGTCTTGTCCTTTCGGTCATGACCCAAAGCTCATTGACCATAGGTGAGGGTAGGAGCATTGATTGACCGGTAAATTGAGAGCTCAGCTCCCTCTTCACCACAACGAACCGATGCAGAGACCGCATCAATGCAGACGCAGCACCAATTCACCTGTCAATCTCACGTTCCATCCCATCATTCCCTCGCTCGTGAACGAAACCCCTAGGTACTTAAACTCCTCCACTTGGGGCAGGATCTCATCCCCGGCCTGGAGATGGGCCCACCCTTTTCGTTGGACTTGGAGGTGCTGATTCTCTTCCCAGCCGCTTCACACTCGGCTGTGAACCGATTCAGTGAGAGCTGAAGATCACGGCCTGATGAAGCCAGCAGGACCACATCATCTGCAAAAAGCAGAGACCCAATCCTTCAGCCACCAAACCGGATCAGCTCTGTGCCTAGAAATTCTGTCCATAAAAGTAATGAACAGAATTGGTGACAAAGGGCAGGCCTGGCGGAGTGCAAACCTCACTGGAAATGCCGGCAATTTGGACCAAACTCTGACACCACCCATTCAGGGAGCCAACCGCCTGAATTAGGTGGTCTGGTACCCCATACTCCCGGAGTACTACCCACATGATTCCTCCAGGAACTTGGCTGAATGCCCTCTCCAAGTCCACAAAACATATGTGGACTAGTTTGGCGAAATCCCATGCACCCTCAAGGACCCTGCCAAGTGTGTACACCTGGCCCAGAATCCCACAACCAGGACAAAAACCACACTGCTCCTTCTCAATCTGAGAGTCAACTATCCCGTGGATCCTCCTTTCCAGAACCTCTGAATAGACTTTACCAGGAAGGCTGAGGAGTGTGATCCCACGATAGTTGGAATGCCTTAAAAAAGGCCAGCACCCGAGTGTCCAAAACATATGGCCGCAAGTCCGACAACTCGACCACAAAGTGTATTATCAAACTGCGCCCCAGGGTGTCCTGGTGCCAAGTGCGTATGTGGACACCCTTTTGCTTGAACATGGTGTTTATGGACAATCTGTGACAAGCACAGAAGCCCAATAACAAAGCACTGCTCGGGTTCAGATCAGGGGGGCTCGCCTGTTCCTCCCAATCACGCCTTTCCAGCTCTCACCGTCGCTGCCAACGTGAGCGTTGAAGTTCCCCAGCAGAACAAGGGAATCCCCAGAGGAAGACTCTTCAGTACTCCCTCTAGGGACTCCAAAAACGAAGGCGGAGGGAAACCACCCTCTTGTTCACAAGGTTAAACTCCAATGTACAGGCCCTGACCCGAGGCCCAATTGCCACCACTGCCTGTCACCTTTCACTGCTGGCAACACCAGAGTGGAACAAAGTCTCTTGCCATGTTGCCTCTTTGGCCTGTGCCCAGACGGCCCCCATGAATTAATAAAACAACATGGAAAGTATTTTTTAATAAATGCCATGAAACAATTAAAAAGATCATTCGATTAAACAAAAATCAAATTGGTCATGAAAATAATGTATGATATTATTTCCTTTTTCCTCCTGATTGAGGTGATTGTTGGCTTTTTTCAGGAAGTCCTGATGTCCTCAAAGTATCCCAAAGACCTCTTCCTCCACACACGACTCTTCAGCATGTTTGGTCAAAGGTCAACTGCTCGTGCACATTGAGAAGATAACAAGAAGGAGACAATGAATTATACTTTTTCTTTCCTGGTGTCCTACTTGCAGGTTCTTAGGTAATGGGCTGGCAACGACCAGGGACCATGAACAGTGGTATAAACAACGACGCATCATGGACCCCGCCTTCAGCAGCCTGTGAGTTCTTTGCAACACTTATCAGACTATTCATTTATAACTTGATGCATGGCTGTCCAAATAGGGTGGGGCACACGGACCGTGTGAGTGGAAATGTACGAATGCACACAGGAAGTATTTGGGATATCACTAAGAAAGCCAATGTCAGGCATCTCTACAGAGAATTCATTCACACCATATCTTTTACATGTTGACACTTAGAATGTTTGGTTTGCTTGCATGAAAACGTTCAGCATGCTTGTGTGCGCAGGTATCTACGCAGTCTCATGGGGACGTTCAACGAACGAGCGGAGGTGCTGACCACTAAACTGTCGGAGGTCGCCGACAGAAAAGCGGAGGCCAACATGCTGCAACTCGTCAACCGCGTCACTTTAGACGTCATCATCAAGGTAGCTAGCTCGCCTGGCAGGTTTTTGTATTCAATCTGATAAAGTGAAAGATGTTTCTGTCTGATGATGGTCAGGTTGCCTTTGGTGTGGATTTGGAGCTGCTGGAGAACACTTCACTCTTCCCCAAGGCCATCGAGACGTGTCTGACAGGGATGGTGCACAACTTGCGCAGCCCCTTCTTTCAGGTACGACACAACGCCACTTAGTGTTGACTTTTTGATTCTACTTTGGTCCCCGACTGCTGCAGAGCTGCGGCAGTGGCTCAGGAGGTAGAGTACTTTCAGAAACCGGAAGGTTTGTGATTCAATCTCCGCTTTCTCCATTCCAGTCCCTGTTGTGTCCTTGGGCAAGACGCTTCACCCACCTTGTCTCCAGTGCAGCCCACACTGGTGTATGAATGTGAATGAATGTTTGGTGGTGGTCAGCAAGGTCTGAGGCGCCAATTGGCAGCCATGTTTCTGTCAGTCTACCCGAGGGAAATTGTGACTACAGATGTAGTTTACCACCACCAGTGTATGACTGTGGAGTGTGCAGCTTCATCATTTAACCAAAAATGTAATCATAAAGACAATTACACATTTCATTACAAATAAAATAAAACATCACATTAAAGTTAAAAATGTTTTTAAAATAATTATAAATTACATTAAACATTAAGTATTTGGAATTAACTTTAAAATCCCCCCCAAAAAAAGAAAAATGTATTTACATCGCAGTGGTCCTTTGGTGTTGAACATTTTAAATAATACATTTTGCAATTGAATTTTTATGGTTAAATTATTATTTATAAGGATAAAATTTGTGACTGGAAAATACATACTCTGCCTCACGCTTGTAAGACATGATGAAGGGAAAAAGTTAACTAACAGGACCGAAAGTAACTTATTAATATGCACTATTAATAACTCATGGTGGTGTGTACATAATCACAATACATCGCAACACAGAGACTGGATAACTAAGTCATTTCAACAGCATTAATTAACAGTTTGTCTTGAATGTACTTAAAGTGTTTTGACCTTGGAACATTCCAGCTCTACCCCAAGAACTGGGCCTTTGTCAAGGAGGTGAGGGAAGCTTGCAAGCTGCTGCGCTCCACCGGCGCCCAGTGGATCCACAACAGGAAGGTGGCCATTGAGAGTGGCGGCGACGTGCCCAAAGACATCCTCACACAAATCATCAAGACAGCTGGCAAAGGTTGGTCCATGAAGTTCATAAAATAAAATAGAGCACAGCGTGCACATGTAACACTGCAGAGAATGATGGGCCAACTCATCTCCCGTGCAACATATTTATTTTTGCAAAAGCTGCAAAACAAGGAAATATAGATTATTCGTGGGCACCTTCGATGTGTGTCTGCACACGTCTCATCACGTACTGACTAACAAGTTTTTCTTCTAGTATTACAATAAACAAAACAACACACGTTACGGTATGAGCACATACCTTAATCAACTCAAAATACAATGTTACAATGTTTTTAACCATTGTTTCCAATCACTGTTTTATCCTCTTTTCCATTACTCTCATGAATTGTATTTATTAAACTAAATCTATGTCCAACAATATACCCTTTTGCTGTATTCTCATTGTAATCACTCTGAATGAAACAAACATTAAGTATTTTACACTTTCTATGACCATACAGAAATTACATAGTGTAGCTTTAACTTCACATTCACATGTGGGACATCCTTTCTCCATCACAGCTTCCTGAATGAATTAGCAATAGCACAGCACATGTGCTCTTTAGCCTAGCTTTGCCTTATACTTAGCTTAGTATTTACAGGAACACAAGCATCACATGACAATACATGTTCACTCTGTTTGACAAACGTTTTGGCTGTACATGTATTCACCTGACTCATGTGCGTCCCTTAACAATATACACGTAGAATTTGGTCATTCACACATTGCCATGGACGACGAGTCCGCCATTTTCGGTACACAACGAGGAACTCACTCTAACGAGCTCATTAACGTGCATATTCACTCTTTAGCTTGACACCTGTTACACTCTAAAGCGCTAATTAACTGTTACAACTGCTGTCTATTACTTATATATGGTTTACAAGTCGTCTTACCTGAAAAACAAGGAAATATAGATTATTCGTGGGCACCTTCGATGTGTGTCTGCACATGTCTCATCACGTACTGACTAACAAGTTTTTCTTCGTCGTTCACCAGGACGTCAGCTACTGATGTACATGGTACCCTCTGCTGGCGGAAACCTATATTACACTAACAGCATATAAACAGCAATAGACATCAACAGTGGCTCTTATAAAAAGTGACTTTAAACATCAAAATTATAGTGCCACACACAGAACATAAACTCCACTCTTATGTCTTCATTTCAGAGGAAAGCATGACCAAAGAAGACGAAGAGTTCATGCTGGACAATTTTGTCACCTTCTTCATTGCGGGTGAGACTTTTTATTCTTCATGTTTCTTGTGGCTCAGTCCACATGCATCCCATAATGAATCCATTTGTCACCTTCCAGGACAGGAAACCACGGCTAACCAGCTGGCTTTCTGCATCATGGAGCTAGCTAGACATCCTGACATGCTGGACAAGTGAGAAGAAAAACACAAGCAGACAACAGAGAAATACCACAACTGTGTCTTGGACTTGATGTTTTGTCTGCCAGAGCCAAGAAGGAGGTGGACGACGTCATTGGGATGAAACGTGACATCAGCTACGACGATCTTGGCAAGCTCGTTTACCTTTCACAGGTATGCCTTTTATTCATTTAAATGTTCAAATGAGTAAATACGTCCCTTATGTGACTCATGCCTGTGCTATTTGGAAGCTAAGAAGGTGGTAGCATTGGATAGATTTGGCTTGTAATTCCTCTTTTGGCCACAAGAGGCATCAGAGAATGACTCACCAAATAATGGTATCACACAACAACCATAGAAGTGAAACTGTCATGCTACCTTCTAGTTAACGTCCTAACACGTCCTTTGTCCCCTAAAGGTTCTAAAAGAGACTTTAAGGTTGTACCCGACAGCTCCAGGAACATCCCGTGATCTCCTTAACGACATAATCATCGACGGCATCCACGTACCAGCAGGCGCCACTGCCATCGTAAGCCATTGATTGACATGAACACACAAGTGTTGTGGAAGAACTAACCGCTCGTGTCGTTCAGTTCAGCTCCTACGTGTCCAGCAGAATGGCCAAGTTCTTCAAGGATCCGTTGGAATTTAACCCCGACCGCTTTCACCCCGATGCTCCCAAGTAAGTCACCTTGGATAAATAAACACCACAGCAATAAACCAATAGATTTACCACTAGATACTTTTCATTTTCCCACAATACTGTCTTCAAATGATCACATGAATATAAGGCAGGTTCGTGTGGAAGTCTTCACATTCACTTTGAAAATATGGGACTTTATCCTCAAGGATAAAAAAATATTTGTAATCATAATATTACCATTCTAAAAATACTATAATTACTATTCTAGTACTACAACTGTTTTTCAACTGTTTCACTACACGAAGGTTTGTTTTTAATACGGGTGTCACGAGACACCCAGCTAACGAGACGAGATTTGAATGAAATTACAAAGGAAATTATTTGACTGTACAATGCCCTGCGATTGGCTGGCGACCAGTCCAGGGTGTACCCCGCCTGTCACCCGAAGTCAACTGGGATAGGCTCCAGCATGCCCCCGCGACCCTAATGAGGAGAAGCGGCATAGAAAATGGATGGATGGATGGATGGATAGATTATTTGACTGGGCAAAGTTTTTTTGTTTAACTGAGTCACAAAACAATGCAAGTGCGTTTTGAAATGTTTATTGTCCCACAAATTGACGCTCAAAGATATTGTCGACATTTTTTTTTCACCTCTGTTGAAATAATGATAATAATAATAATAATAATAATAATAATAATAATAATAATAATAATACAGCTCATTGTTTCTCCCTAAAGCGATCCTTTTGATATTTACAGTATGTCTTCAGCGGCCAAATCTGGTTCTTGCTAGCAAATTATGCGTATTGTGGAAAATCAATTACTACGTAAAAAATACATGATATTAAATGCTTATGATTTAAGTGGATTTAATTAAATCCTCAATGAACAGCAAACAAAGACCCATCTCAATAGACAAAGTCAAATCTCTGCCTGCAAATGTCTAACTATTTACAATCAAACACAACATCAACAAAACACCACTCGGTAAAACAAAAATTAAAAAGTGCAAAAGAAAAAGGAAAAGCAGCATCCATGTCTACACATTCCACTCTGCCTCTGTACTGTCCACTGCGTTAAAATGTGTAAAACTTGACTCCTTTTTCTGACACTCATGTTTGTCCTTACCTTTTCTAGCGCATGTGTCGCCATAACCTCTGCTTCTTGACCAATGACATTCGCCCTTTCACAGAATAAAAGACGAGAAGAAAAAAAATCCGCTCCCGATTGGCTCCCAACGACGCGAGCCCGCTCCTGTCGTTCATTTCAAAGAGCCGGACGGCTATGGTGCTGATTGGTTCGCGACTGACACATCACGATTGCACACTGCCACTTCCATATTACTGTATTATCGTTCATAGCAGCCATGCCGTCTTGGTTGGCTTCTGGCTGTCCTGTTCTCACCATGGAGCTTTTCTCCATACAAGAAACCTCCTCACGTTTTAATCTCTATTTTATTTTATTAAAAAGTTTTCCAAAATTTTTCCTCATAATATTACAACTTTATTTTCTTAATAATATGAACTTTTTTTTGGCAAAAATACTTTCTTTTTTTGTACTATGGTAATATATTTTTCCCTCTAATATAATGACTATTATCATATCAGGACAAACTTCCTTGGATAAAAGCAATCCTTATTTTAAAATCTTAAACTCTTTGCTCATAAAAGTCAGACTTTATTGTTGTAGTATTAAAGCTTTTTTCCCTCATAATATTACAACTTGATTCTTGTTATTAAAAATATATAATAAACTTAATTCTTGGAATTGTAGTAGTTATTTTCTTTCATGTGTGGCTCCTTCCTAAGCATGATTTTTTATTTTGTTTCATCAGGCCGTATTACTGCTACTACCCCTTCTCCCTGGGCCCACGCTCCTGCCTCGGACAGAACTTTGCTCAGGTGATTAAAACCCCCAACATAAAACAGAAGCAACGATGCAGTGACGTAATGTGAGTTGTTTGTGTGGACAGATGGAGGCCAAAGTGGTGATGGCCAAGATTCTGCAGAGGTTTGACTTCACCCTGACGCCCGACCAGAGCTTTGACATCCTGGATGTGGGCACCCTGAGGCCCAAGAGCGGGGTGGTGTGCTCCATCAGACACAGGAAGGACGGTGCATGAATACCTGCCTCTTTCTGTGCAAAGAAAGGAAACATTCATGAGTTCACGCTATTGGTGAGCGTGGTGCAATTAATCGCAATGTTAATTCTAAGTTAACTTAACTTAACGCATAAACAGCAGAAGCATGTATGGAAACTTTATTAACATCAAAGAATATTTGAGTCAATTCAAGGAACCTTTCAAAGTAATAGCAATCTCAGAAACTTGGATAATGCCAACAAAGGAATGGACTTCAAGCTGGAAGGAGGATCAGTCATAATGCCAAGTAAGAACATACAAACCCTTTATTTTTTAAATCACAGATATTAAAATTTGCAGATTTACGTAGTATTCTTTCAAACCGCCAGAATAATGCATAAAGTTAATAATAAATTGCTACCCAAAAACGTCACACAGTATTTCTCTGTCAGAGGGGAGAAATATGATCTTAGAGGAAAATAAACTTAAAACATTTATAGGTGAGAACAACGCTGACAACCCACAGCATTTCTGTACGTGGAATTAAATTATGGAACGGATTGAGTAAGGAACTCAAACAAAGTACAGAGATGAGCGAATTCAAAAAACAATACAAGCAGTTGATGTTTACTAAATACAAGGCAGAAGAGTCTTGATCATCACAATGATTGTTCTGTCAGGTTCGTTTTTTTTTGTTTTTACTGTTATTTATTATTTTTTATTACAATGATTATTATATAAAACATGGCATGGAATACAGGAAGTGAACTACATGTACTGTACTAGATGTGGAATGGATGGGGGGGGGGGGGTAGGAATAAATAAGCTTTGCTTCTTCCTACTCCTTTTGGACATGTGGAAGTGTGAAAGGATGATTCATGAGATGTATTCCATTGTAACCTTCATGTTCAAATAAACTAAACCAAACCAAACCAAACTTAGCAGGATTGTAATCAAAATCAATGATTATTTGTTTTATTTCCCTTTTCATGTCAGCTCACATGAAATCAAAAGCTCTTAAAGCTTAAAATGACACTTTATAGTGAATATAATGTTTTTTTTTATTTAGCAAATCTCTTTCATCAAATGCAGGGCTTGAATGGACTTTCTTATCAGCAAATATAATCGTCAGAATAAACAATATAATATAGTTATGTTAATAGCTTTGACCTCCACTATTACAATTCCTAGGAATCTAGGAACCTTTTGATTGTAACAATCATTGAAATAATAGTTTTCCTCTCAAAATGTTCTTTAAAAAAAGAAGTTTGCTTGACCGGTGCAACTTCCCTTCAATATAGTTTTGTTCAAACAAAAATACTCCAAACTAGGGATGCTCCGACCGGGGTTATGATGCCGATACCAATCACATCGATGAGGTGTATGCTATTATGGTATACTATTGGCTATGTCAGGGGTCACCAAGGTTTTTCTTGTGAGTTTTACTCAATGAAAATGGCCAAGAGCTACTCATTTTTGTAACATTTATTTCCAGAGCTTATTTTAAACCCAAACAAAGTGAATATGCTTGTTTTACCGGAACATTAACAAAATGCTGGTGTCCACAACTCACATTTTGTATTTCAGAATGCATTTCTTTCTAGTGTTCTCACGTTATCAACTGAAAACCTGAATGAAAAGCAGGCTTGCAGGCACCTCGTGTGGGGCTCACGTTGGTGACCCCTGGGCAATATGATAAGAAAGGGGAACCATCAAATTTAGACAAAAACATATTTGACTTGCTTATTCAAAATCACTGATGAAACTTAGAGGATCAGGCGCCTTCTTTAAGGAGACTTTAAATGCGAGATCAGATTAATTGAGCTCAGGCAGGACCCCCATGCAGTCGACAAATCCAATCACTTTTCCAGCTAACCTCCTTATGGGCGCCACACACAGGAGGCGACATCGCCTCTACTCCATCCATTTTCAACGGAACCTGCGCGATAGGGCGATTATCGCATGTCACCGCCCAGCCAAGCGACGCTCGAAACTCGCCAAGCGAAACTCGTGCGCATGAAAGTTTGTGTTCGTGCGTGTCATCGTGCGCACGCTGGCTTGTGACGCGATGCCAAAAAGTTGAAACATTTTCAACTTTTCATCGCTGTCGCCCAGACGAGGACCAATCAGCAGGAGTTTCATCGATCGACCAATGAGCGGACAGGATGCTAATTAGTTCGCTATACTTGCAGTGTCAGATTTCCCGGAGCTATTTCACATTTCTAAAAAAGAATATAGAGATATAAACAAAAAAAGCGCCATGGGAACTCGTCTGTGCCGGAGTAAACATATCGGGTGAGTTTACATTCATTTTACACTGACATTTATGTAAGTTTATCTTTAATACTAGCAAGATCCGGTATTAGTGATGTGAACACGTCGCTCACGGGCATCGCTGGTCACAGACACTTGTCGCCTCCCGTGTGCATGGTTTGCCACGTGTTGGACTGGTCGCCAGCCAATCACAGAGCACATATAGACAATCATTCACACTCACATTCATACCTACGGACAATTTAAGTCTCCAATTAACCTAACATGCATGGTTTTGGAATGAATCCCGATCTCCTGTGTGGCCAACATGCTAACCACTCGTTAGCACGCCCCCCCATGAACGTAACTTCATAAACCAAGTCTGACCTAAAGGCATTAGGCATTGCTTTTTTGTTTTAAAGACAAAATGTTACTGGTAATAAGTGTCAAAGTGGGTCCCTTTTCAGCGCCATACGGGATGCGTACTTTTGTTTCTAAATATGGGACAATTCCATTTTTCAAGGAATAGGTGGCAACCCTATCTGTGCTACAAACAGATGAAGATCTCATCAAGGATGGCTGGCCTGAAGACACCTGGTGAGTTCTGCTGACACAAAACTGAGCCTTATTGTCTTAATCTGGTTATCCAAAGATCCTTGTATATTTGGACCTGTACTATTTGTTATGTGCATACTAATCAATGTCTTTTCTAACATGATTCAAGTTCCATGTGGACAAACTGTCCTCAGCCTCATCCTAATTCACCCTTAATCCAAATCCAAATCATGTTTTATCCCAGCCCACAAATGCTTTTTTTGCTGTTAACCTGGAACACTCATGCTGGGGCTTAAATGGGGACATTATTTTAGGTGTGAAATTCACATGGATTGATCAGAAGTTGCTATATTTATTGCAATCATGTATATGTGTACTATGCATGTGTGTCAGTCATCCGTCAGACTATTATTTAATTATTTTCTAATGATCTGTGTGAATGTTCACTCTAGTTTTCTCAAAAGCACCACGTTCAGTAGTACGAGCAAAGTTTTCCAACTGACTTTGCATCACCAGCCATATTAGAAGCAAGCAGACGAAGAAAAAAACAGAAAACGCCAGCAGTGACCAATGCAACACGAGCCATTTACAGCTCTGTCTGGTCAAATGCATCACGTAGATAACGAAACAAGATCACCAAGTAACTTTAGATACGAGCTGAGCTGAGGAAAACCTAAAAAAAACAAACATCCGGAGTGAAGGCAGTGACCAACGCGACACGAGCCGTTTTCAACTCTGTCAATGCACCGCGTACTCCTCTCTCTGGCTGCAGGGAGTCTGTCTTAGGAGGGGCGGTCACTGTGTGTGACTGGCCAATCACAGAGCGTGAAGGTGAATACATAAGTAGTTACCCAATGACGATTTTCCTTCATCACGATTACGGATAATGACGAGCTGTACTCCTTTCATGCTCTACTTGGCAAAAATGCATCTAATTAGAATAGCAGATTAGCTTCCTGAATCTTTGCAATTAAGTTAATGAATGACAGTGCATGATCATTTTACATTGGTTAAAAAATAGCTATTGATCCTCCACACTCTACATACATTTTTATCAACCATTTCTTTTTGGCAAATTACTCCTGGAGTGTTCTAATGAGCAAAGCAAACACAAGAATATACTTTCTAGTTAAGATTTGTCAATAAAATGATGTTCACAAAGAAAAAATAACTGTGTAACGCCGGTCCGTAATAATGTATTTAATCATTTCAATTGATAAATAGTTGATAAATGTACAGAGAGTGGTAAAAGCAGCACATAAGATCATGGGCTGCCCTCTCCCTTCCCTGATGGACATGTACACCGCCTGCTGCCTCAGCAGGGCAAGCATACTGAGCGGCCACCCTGCTTGAGCTGTTTGACCCGTTGCCCTCAGGACCCTGAGCCCAAAATAGGGCCATCAGAACCAGGACCAGCACACTCAAGAACATTCACTCATTTTCTATGCCGCTTAATTCTCAGTAGGGTCGCGGGGGTATGCTGGAGACTATCCCAGCTGACTTTGGGCGGAAGGCGGGGTACACCCTGGACTGGTTGCCAACCGATCACATGACACATATAGACAAATAACCATTGACACTCACATTCATACCTATGGACAATTTAGAGTCGTCAGTTAACCTAATATGCATATTATTGGAATGTGGGAGGACGCCGGAGCACCTGGAGAAAACCCACGCACACACAGGGAGAACATACAAACTCCACACCAGGGGTCACCAATCAACGCGTCAGATAATGACGTTTGCGCATTTGGAAGTGAGACCTGAAAGCAGTTTTGGACGGCTCTGTACGCTGTGTTTTACTGAATTCTTTTTTAACACCAACTTCCACTGACATCAATGCAACTCGGACTTTTATGTCTTCTATGGGCATGCCCAGGTACAACGCTGTAGACCTGTCCTCCTCCCAATCTCCTTCGCTCTGTTCACCGTGTTAGCAATGGCTCCCTGGAAATGTTTGTTCGGGTGTGCCTAAAGAGGCAAGCATCAGGCAGAAGTAGTTGCTGATTCCCGGGTCACCAACGTTTTTCCTTTTGAGAGCTACTTTTACAAAATGAAAATGGCCAAGAGCTACTCATTTTTGTAACATTTATTTTCAGAGCTTATTTTAAACCCAAACAAAGCGAATATGCTTGTTTTACCAGAACATGAACAAAATGCTGGTGTCCACAACTCACATGTTGTATTTCACAATGCATTTCTTTCTGCTGTTCTTTCATTATTAACTGAAAACCTGAATGAAAAGCAGGCTTGCGGGCACCTCATGTGGTCGTGGGGGCTACCTGGTGCTCGCGGGCACCACTTTGGTGACCCCTGCCCTAGAGGAAGTATTAGAGAGTGCTCCCTCACGGGATTCCATTGTGCTGCTCGCTGCTCTTGACTTCCAGACGGCTTAAAAGAGGAGGGGAAAGAAGTACCCAGTCAACACTATAAGGTGGGGATGGTGTGCTGCTGACCTTGACTCGCGATGTTGTGGATTGGTGGAAGGAATATTTCGAAGACCTCGTCAATCCCACCAACCCCCCAGAGGTGGATGAGATCTGCCTGGAGTTCCTTAAGGCCCTGGATGCTGTGGTGGACTGACAGACTGGAGTGGTGTTCCTCCCTTTTTAAATAAAGGGACTGGAGGGTGTGTTCCAACTATCGTGGAATCACACTTCTCAGCCTTCCCGGTAAGGTCTACTCAGGGGTTCTGGAGAGGAGGATCCACCGGAAAGTTGAATCTGGGATTCAGGAGGAGCAGCGTGGTTTTCGTCCTGGTCGTGGAACTGTGGACCAACTACTATACTCTCTGCAGGGTCCTTGAGGGTGCATGGGAGTTTGCCCAACCAGTCTACATTGGAGAAGGCATTCAACCGTGTTACTTGAGGAATCCTGTGGTGAGTACTCCGGGAATATGGGGTACCGGACTTCGGGCAGTTCGCTCCCTGTATGACCGGTGTCCGCATTGCCGGCAATAAGTCGGACTCGTTTCCAGTGACGGTTGGACTTCTGCCCTTTGTCACCAATTCTGTTCATTACTTTTATGGACAGAATTTCTAGGTGCAGCCAGGGCGTTGAGGGGATCCGGGTTGGTGGCTGCTTGATTGGGTCTCTGATTTTTGCAGATGATGTGGTCCTGCTGTCTTCATCGAGCCGTGATCTTCAACTCTCACTGGAACCGATCCAGTGTGAAGCCGAGTGTGAAGCGGCTGGGGTGAGACTCAGCATCTCCAATTCGGAGTCCATAGTTCTCACCCGGAAAAGGGTGGAGTGCCATCTCCGGGTCGGGGATGAGATCCTGCCCCAAGTGGAGGAGTTAACTACCTCTGGGTCTTGTTCACAAGTGAGGGAAGGATGGAAAAGCGAGATTGACAAGAAAATTTGTGCGACGTCTGCAGTGATGCGGACTCTGCATCAAGCCGTTGTTGTGAAGAGGAAGCTGAGCCGAAAGGCAAAGCTCTCAATTTACTGGTCAAGCTACGTTCCTACCCTCACCTATGGTGATGAACTCTTTGTAGTGACCGAAAGGGTAAAATGAGTTTTTTCCGTGAGAAGCACTCTCATCCGGGAGAAACTCCGGAGTGCAGTTCTCGTCCGCACTGAGAGGAGCCAGATGAGGTGGATTGGGCATCTGGTCAGGATGCGTCCCAGATGCCTCCATGGGGAGGTGTTCAGGGCACGTCCGACCGGTAGGAGGCCTCGGGGAAGACCCAGGACACATTGGAGAGACTATGTCTCTCAACTGGCCTGGGAACACCTCAGGATCCGCCGGGAGGCGCTGGACAAAGTAGCCAGAGAGAGGGAAAGCTGGGTTTGCCTGCTTAGGCTGCTGACCCTGCTTCCCGACCTCGGATAAGTGGAAGAAGATGGATGCATGGATATTTCCACCTAAAAATACATATAAAATAATTTAATTACAAATAAAAACATACAATAATTATCAATTTAAAGTGTCCTTTTATAGGATTAGAATAAACATGTTCTTAAATACATTTCTTTTAATAAACTTGATTTAATAGGCTTTTTACATCTTGTCTCTCAGTGTACACTTACAATGTACTTGAAATCTCAGTATGCTCGTTTGAGAACCTCGCTGTGGTTTATAGTAATATCTGTAATTTAATCTCATCTCTAATCTAAGGCAGGTATTCATGCACTGTGCTTCCTGTGCCTGATGGAGCACACCACCCCGCTCTTGGGCCTCAGGGTGCCCACATCCAGGATGTCAAAGCTCTGGTTGGGTGTCAGGGTGAAGTCAAACCTCTGCAGAATCTTGGCCATCACCACTTTGGCCTCCATCTGTCCACACAAACAAATCATGTTGTGTCACTGCATCACTGCCTCTGTTTTATTTTGGGGGTTTTAATCACCTGAGCAAAGTTCTGTCCGAGGCAGGAGCGTGGGCCCAGGGAGAAGGGGTAGTAGCAGTAATACGGCCTGATGAAACAAAATAAAAAAAATAAAACAAATCATGCATAGGAAGGAGCCACACTTGAAAGAAAATAACTAATACAATTGCTAGAATTAAGTTTTTCTTTGTGAAATAAAATGGCATATTAGAGGAATAAAGTTGTAATGTTATGAAGAAAAAAGCTCTAATATGACAAACCTTTGAGGAAAGATTTTAAAAGGAAAGATTGTCTTTATCCAACAAAGTTTATCATGTTATGATACAGTCGTGCCTTTTTACAATATTCCAAAAAAGAAAGTTACCAAGTATTTTTGCCAACAAGTTCACATTATTATGAAAATTAAGCTGTAATATTATGAGGAAAAAACATGTACTTTTATGAGAATAAATACCACCCATCTATCTTCTTCCGCTTATCCGAGGTTATGTCGCGGGGGCAGCAGACTAAGCAGGGAAGCCCAGACTTCCCTCTCCCTGGCTACTTCGTCCAGCTCCTCTAGGCGGATCCCTAGGCGTTCCCAGGCCTGTTTAGAGACAAAGTCTCTCCAATGTGTCCTGGGTCTTCCTGAAGGCCTCCTACCGGTCGGACGTGCCTTGAACACCTCCGCAAGGAGGCGTCCAGGAGGCATCCTGACCAGACACCTGAGCCACCTCATCTGGCTCCTCTCAATGTGGAGGAGCAGCGGTTCTACTCTGAGTTTCTCACACCTTATCTCTGAGGGAGAGCCCAGCCACCCTACGAAGAAAGCTGCATAAAGCCATCTTGTGCTTTCTGTCACTACCCAAAGCTCATGACCATAGGTGAGGGTTGGAATGTAGATCCATTGGTAAATTGAGAGCTTTGCCTTTCCGCTCAGTTCCCTCTTCACCACAACGGACCAATGCAGAGTCCACACCGCACCAATCCGCCTGTCGATCCATCCTGCCCTGACTGGTGAACAAGACCTCGAGGTTCTAAAACTCCTACAGGGATCCAGTGAGATCCAGTGAGAGTTGAAGGTCACACGGCTTGATGAAGCCAACAGGACTGCATCATCTTCAAAAAGCAGAGACCCAATCCTGCAGCCACCAAACCGCAACCCCTCAACGCTCTGGCTGTGCCTAAAAATTACATTACCTCTTTGGACTGTGCCCGACCGGGCCCCATGGGTGCAGACCCGGCCATCTTGGTCCAGCATTATTTCTCTTCAAATAAATACTTTTTAATAAAATAAGTTGTAGTATTATTAGAGACAAATCTTCTCGTTATGAAAGTGACACATTATTGTGACTTACTTGGGAGCATCGGGGTGAAAGCGGTCGGGGTTAAATTCCAGCGGATCCTTGAAGAACTTGGCCATTCTGCTGGAAACGTAGGAGCTGAACTGAACGACACGAGCGGTTAGTTCTTCCACAACACTTGTGTGTTCATGTCAATCAATGGCTTACGATGGCAGTGGCGCCTGCTGGTACGTCAACGCCGTCGATGACCATGTTGTTGGGGAGATCACGGGATGTTCCTGGAGCTGTTGGGTACAACCTTAAAGTCTCTTTTAGAACCTTTAGGGGACAATGAAAGCATTAGGATGCTAACTATAAGGTAGCACGACAGTTTCACTTCTGTGGTTGCTACTCGTGTGGTACCATAATTTGGCGAGTCACTCTGAGAAATGACTCACTAATGCCTCTTGTGGCCAACAGCGGAATTACAAGCCAAATCTACCCAATGCTATGAGCTTTTTCAGGCTCAAATGACCTTCTTAGCTTCCAAATAGCAGAGACATGAGTCACGTAAGGGACCTATTTACTCATTTGAACATTTAAATGAAAAAAAGGGCGTACCTGTGAAAGGTAAACTAGCTTGCCGAGATCGTCGTAGCTAATGTCACGTTTCATCCCAATGACGTCGTCCACCTCCTTCTTGGCTCTGGCAGACAAAACATCAAGTCCAAGACACAGTTGTGGTATTTCTCTGTTGTCTGCTTGTGTTTTTCTTCTCACTTGTCCAGCATGTCAGGATGTCTAGCTAGCTCCATGATGCAGAAAGCCAGCTGGTTAGCCGTGGTTTCCTGTCCTGGAAGGTGACAAATGGATTCATTATGGGATGCATGTGGACTGAGCCACAAGAAACATGAAGAATAAAAAGTCTCACCCGCGATGAAGAAGGTGACAAAATTGTCCAGCATGAACTCTTCGTCTTCTTTGGTCATGCTTTCCTCTGAAATGAAGACATAAGAGTGGAGTTTATGTTCTGTGCACGCTGTGCTCTATTTTATTTTATTTTATGCACTTTATGGACCGACCTTTGCCAGCTGCCTTGATGATTTGTGTGAGGATGTCTTTGGGCACGTCGCCGCCACTCTCAATGGCCACCTTCCTGTTGTGGATCCACTGGGCGCCGGTGGAGCGCAGCAGCTTGCAAGCTTCCCTCACCTCCTTGACAAAGGCCCAGTTCTTGGGGTAGAGCTGGAATGTTCCAAGGTCAAAACACTTTAAGTACGATCAAGATACACTGTGAATAGTCTGATCAGGGCTTTATGCTGCCAATTCCGATACCAATCATCCATGAGTGAAATCATCCAATACCGATCACATAGATTGAGTGTACATTCTAAATTTACTATTGGCTACATGATATAAAAAAAGGAACCATAAAATCACCTTCATTTTGACAAAAACGTATTTGACTTGCTTTTTCCAAGAGAACATATTTCACCGGTGAAACTTACAAAGGATGAAACACCTACTTTAAGGAGACTTTGGGTGCTTGAAACCTGGTGTCCTTCACCGCCGACAAAGGTCTGCCATCCAGTCGGACGAATCCAACCACTTTTCGGGCTATATGCCTTAGACCTCCGACTGCCACGCACATACGGGCGACTGTCCTGCGCTAGCCACATTAAATGTCGCCCGACCGATGATCACATCGCAAGCGTTGAAAACTCACCAGAGCCCGCAAAGTGCCCGCCCCCCAAATGCCGCACCAAACTAAAGCTTTTTAACATACCACCCCTGTGAGATATTTTTCGTGGCATGTTTTGCACGGTGCAAAATTTATATCACTCTCATGATAGGTAAGTCCCACACGGGAGACATGATTGTTTTGGCTTTGGTGTGCCTGCGCAGTGTGGGGGGAAAGTGGGTGAGAGATGCTCGCTACAGGCTGCATGCTGCGGTACTACAAGCCTTGGGGACCAAAACAGAATCAAAAAGTCAACACTACGCGGCGTTGTGTCGTACCTGAAAGAAGGCGCTACGTATGTTGTGCACCATCCCTTTCAGACACGTCTCGATGGCCTTGGGGAAGAGTGAAGTGTTCTCCAGCAGCTCCAAATCCACACCAAAGGCAACCTGACCATCATCAGACAGAAACATCTTTCACTTTATCAGATTGAATACAAAAACCTGCCAGGCGAGCTAGCTACCTTGGCGATGACATCTAAGGTGACGCGGTTGACGAGTTGCAGCATGTTGGCCTCCGCTTTTCTGTCGGCGACCTCCGACAATTTAGTGGTCAGCACCTCAGCTCGTTCGTTGAACGTCCCCATCAGACTGCGTAGATACCTGCGCACACAAGCATGCTGAACGTTTTCATGCAAGCAAACCAAGTGTCAACATGTAAAAGGTATGGTGTGAATGAATTCTCTGTAGAGATGCCTGACATTGGCTTTCTTAGTCTTCTTCTTCTTCTTCTTTTCCTTTCGGCTTTTCCCTTCAGGGGTCGCCACAGCGAATCAATTGCCTCAATCTAACCCTGTCTTCTGCATCCTCTTCTCTCACACCAACTACCTTCATGTCCTCTTTCACTACATCCATAAACCTCCTCTTTGGTCTTCCTCTAGGCCTCCTGCCTGGCAGTTCAAAACTCAGCATCCTTCTACCTATATATTCCCCATCTCTCCTTTGGACATGTCCAAACCATCTCAGTCTGGCCTCTCTGCAAAACCTCTCCAAAACCTCTAACATGTGCTGTCCCTCTGATGTACTCATTCCTGATCCTATCCTTCCTGGTCACTCCCAGAGAGAACCTCAGCATCTTCATCTCTGCTACCTCCAGCTCTGTCTCCTGTCTTTTCCTCATTGACACTGTCTCTAGACCAAACAACATCGCTGGTCTCACCACAGTTTTGTACACCTTTCCTTTCATTTTAGCTGAAACTCTTCTATCACACATCACACCTGACACTTTTCTCCACCCGTGCCATCCTGCCTGTACACGCTTCACCTCTTTTCCACACTCTCCATTGTTCTGGACTGTTGACCCTAAGTACTTAAAATCCACCACCTTCTTGATCTCTTCTCCCTGTAAGCTCACTCTTCCACTTGGTCCCTCTCATTCACACACATGTACAGTACTCTGTCTTACTGCGGCTAACCTTCATTCCTCTCCTTTCCAGGGCAAACCTCCACCTCTCTAGCTTCTCCTCCACCTGTTCCCTGCTCTCACTGCAGATCCCAATGTCATCTGCAAACATCATAGTCCATGGAGATTCCTGTCTAACCTCGTCTGTCAGTCTGTCCATCACCATAGCGAACAAGAAGGGGCTCAGAGCTGATCCCTGATGCAGTCCCACCTCCACCTTGAACTCCTCTGTCACACTTACAGCACACCTCACCACTGTCTTACAGTCCTCATACATGTCCTGCACCGCTCTAACATACTTCTCTGCCACTCCAGATTTACTCATACAATAGCACAGTTCCTCTCTGGGCACCCTGTCATAAGCTTTTCCAGATCTACAAAAACACAATGCAGCTGCGTCTGGCCTTCTCTGTACTTCTCTATCAACATCCTCAAAGCAAATACTGCCTCCGTAGTACTCTTTTTTGGCATGAAACCATACTGCTGCTCACAAATGCTCACTTCTGCCCTTAGTCTAGCTGCAACTACTTTTTCCCATAACTTCATTGTATGGCTCATCAGCTTTATTCCTCTGTAGTTGCCACAGCTCTGCACATCTCCCTTGTTCTTCAAAATGGGCACCAGCACACTTCTCCTCCATTCCTCAGCCATCTTTTCATGATCTAAGATCCTGTTGAACAACCCAGTCAGAAACTCTACTGCCACCTCTCCTAGACACTTCCAAACCTCTACAGGTATATCATCAGGACCGACGGCCTTTCCACTCTTCATCCTCTTCAATGCCCTCCTCACTTCATCCTGACTTATCTTTGCTACTTCCTGGTCCACAAAAGTCACCTCTTCTAGTCTTTGTTCTCTCTCATTTTCCACGTTCATCAGCTCTTCAAAGTACTCTTTCCATCTTCCCATCACACTACTGGCACTTGTCAATAGACCTCCATCCCTATCCTTAATCACCTTAACCTGCTGCACGTCCTTCCCATCTCTGTCTCTCTGTCTCGCCAGCCTGTATAGACCAGTCTCTCCCTCCTTATTATCCAACCTTGCATACAAGTCATCATAAGCCCCTTGTTTGGCCTTTGCTACCTCTACTTTCACCTTACGCTGCATCTCCCTGTACTCCTGTCTACTCTCCTCAGGCCTCTCAGTGTCCCACTTCTTCTTAGCTAACTCTGTATACACTCCTGTACCTCCTCATTCCACCACCAAGTCTCCTTGTCTACTTTCCTTCCAGATGCCACACCAAGTACTCTCCTACCTGTCTCCCTGATCACATTAGCTGTAGTTGTCCAGTCATCTGGAAGCACCTCCTGACCACTCAAAGCCTGTCTGAACTCTTTCCTAAAAGTCATGCAACACTCTTCCTTTTTCAGCTTCCACCATTTCGTCCTATGCTCTGTCTTTGTCCTCTTCATCTTCCTCCCCACCAGAGTCATCCTATACACCACCATCCTATGCTGTTTGGCAACACTATCGCCTACCACTACTTTACAGTCACTGATCTTCTTCAGATGACACTGTCAACACAAGATGTAGTCTACCTCTGTGCTCCTACCTCCACTCTTATAGGTCACCCTATGTTCCTGCCTCTTCTGGAAGAAAGTATACTTTGTGATATCCCAAATACTTCCTGTGTGCATTCGTACATTTCCACTCACACTGTCAGTGTGCCCCACCCTATTTGTACAGCCATGCATCAAGTTATAAATGAATAGTCTGATAAGTGCTGCAAAGAACTCACAGGCTGCTGAAGGCGGGGTCCATGATGCGTCGTTGTTTATACCACTGTTCATGGTCCCTGGCCGTTACCAACCCATTACCTAAGAACCTGCAAGTAGGACATCAGGAAAAAAAAAGTATCATTTATTGTCTCCTTCTTGTTATCTTCTCAATGTGCACGAGCAGTTGACCTTTGACCAAACATGCTGAAGAGTCGTTTGTGGAGGAAGAGGTCTTTGGGATACTTTGAGGACATCAGGACTTCCTGAAAGAAGCAAACAATCACCTCAGTCAGAACAAAGGAAAATAATATCATACATTGATTTAATGACCAATTAGATGTTTTTTTAAGCTAATTACCTTTTGAATTATTTAATGGAAAAACTCTTTTGTACCCGCGATCTTGTCCTTTCGGTCACTCCCCAAAGTGCCTGACCATAGGTGAGGGTAAGAATGTAGACTGACTGGTAAATTGAGAACTTTGCCTTTCAGCTCAGCCCCCTCTTCACCACAACGGACCGATGCAGAGTCCACATCACTGCAGACGCCACACCAATTCGCCTGTCATCTCGCATTTGATAACTAGTTGTTCCTCGTTCATGGTGGTTAATTGGTTCCAGACCCAACCACCATAAGGGGGTAAGTCACTGTTGATGTAGTACACTGGCGATGGGGCTGTTATACAATTTCATGCCAAAAAGTTCAAACTATCCCTTTAAAAAAAAGGTCAGTGTATCATCCATCCTCACCATGACCTTTGTCACTTGATTGATCTACAGGGCAGCCAGTCAGACATGCATCTGGCATGCATACACATACAGTACACTCCTGCACGACTGCTATCTTTGTTTACACCACATTGTGCAAGACTTACGCGCAGGCTACGGGATCTCTGCAGGGACACGAGACGGCCGCCGCTTTAAACACAGCAAGCTACAGCGCTAACTCCAGTTTATTTCTTCTCAACTTCAGGGTTTGAAAGAGTATGAGGAAGAAGGACAAAGTAAGAAGCAAGAAAACATCACACTTCCCCACGGAACGAGAGGAGAACTTTTTTTCCACTCTGCTGACTCCATGCAGTGCAAGTTAAGGTCATGTAATGTAAGCTAATGTCTCATCTCATCTCAACACCAGCAAGACAAAGGAGATGATCATTAACTTCCAGAGGAAAACATCTCACTTCACACCGGTGAACATCCAGGGAGCGGACATAGAGTTGGTAGACAGCTACAAATTCCTGGGTGTTCACCTTAACAACAAACTGGACTGGTCCGTCAACACCCACGCCCTCTACAAGAAGGGCCAGAGTCGCCTCCACCTGCTGAGGAGACTGAGGTCCTTTGGTGTGTGCAGGACTCTCTTACGGACCTTTTATGACTCTGTGATGGCCTCAGCCATCTTCTATGCTGTGGGTTGCTGGAGAGGGGGCAGCACGGACAGGGACAGGAGCAGGATCAATAGACGGATCAGGAGAGCGAGCTCTGTCCTGGACGGTCCTCTGGACTCCGTGGAGGAAGTGGGGGAGAGAAGGATGTTGGCTAAGCTGACATCCATCATGGACAACACCTCTCACCCCCTACATGACACTGTGGGTTCCCTCAGCAGCTCCTTCAGCAGCAGACTGTTACACCCACGATGTAAGAAGGAGAGGTTCCGCAGGTCCTTCATATCGACCGCTGTCCGGCTCTACAACACCTGCACCACCTGAACCATGTCGTAGTCACTATGTCACTATGTATTCTTTAATTAATAAAGTACAATACAATACAATACAATAAATGTAACATTACTGACGCCTACTGACCAATATGACTTGTCTTTCAATATATATTTTTTTACTAATAATAGTCCATAGTCATCCCCAAAATAACAATCATTTATTAATTTCCGAAAAAACGGCGTAAAGTGAGGGAGCCATGTTCAAACCGCAAAGTGGCGAGGGCCGACTGGATGTTTAAAGTATTTCTTAGTTAATAAAATATATTTCACTATTATCATATTCATTACTTTAAAATGAATCGGCTCCGCCCCACAGAATGTTGAATTGGAATTACAGGAAGTGGACTTAAATTCACTGCAATTCAGAACAAATCCTTATAGCAAGCTAACAGGAAGAATATGTTTAACGGCTTAAATACTACAAACGCAAAAATACTGCACTAATCCTCTCCATTTGGAATACGGTGGCACCATGGTTGACATCATTAATCTGTTCCAGAAGGACCGACTCAAACCAAAACGGACTCTAACCGAAGCGAATTTTCCAATAGAAAACAATGTAAATCCAATTAATCCGTTCCAGACACCCCAAAATGTAAACAATAATTATAGTTTTACACGCACAAAATAATGCAAACGCAGGGTTTCCCGTAGGATTTTTCTGCAGCTGTGGTGGTGGGCTGCATAGGAGGGCGGACTGTCACTGCTGTATCGTACCGCTGCTGCGTCTGCAATTTTTAAAATTATTTATTTATTTAAAAATGATTATCTATTGAACTTTTTTCAACAACCAGCAGAACATGAACCAAAAACATTGCAAAACTGTTTATTTTAATGGCAAAGTTGCTGAGAGCACTTAAAGTGAGTCTAAAATGTCAAGCCTCCTTTTGTTACCTGACCTATTGAGTCCGATAGTACTACAGTATGAGACTATTACTACAAAAGTACAACATTTTGTACCATTTGACACAAACCTAAATTTAATTTGATGCCTGTTTTAGAGTAATATGACTACATGGGAAATTAATTGTTCAATAATAGTTTCATTTTTTTATTCAAAATAACACAATTAACAAAATAAAAATAACTATTTTAATATTTTTGTTGTCAAAATGTGTGGCATATAAAGAGTATAAATTGCACTAAAAATGGCACCCACGGTCCACAGTGCATTGCAAGATCACGTGCAAGTGATCCAAGATGGCGGTGTAAACAAACCTCACGCCATTTTGAATACCACCCAAGTGGGCGAATGTAAGCCAAGGCAAACTTGCAACAAAAATTTGGGAGGTTAACCAAAAAACGGGCTAACCGGGGCGGATGTTAACCGAGGTACCGCTCTACTGTACTTGGATAAAGTAAAGCGTTCTGGGAAGTGAAATATTTTGCATCATTTGAAATCATCTGTTTTATAAAATGGTGCTTTTAATTGTTGATGAAAACATCATGTGTACATGAGGTTGATAAAAATAATATTTCTATGAGATACCGTGAAGGACATAAGTATTTGACCCCTTGCTGATTTTGCAGGTTTGCCCACTTACATAGAATGCAACGATCTATCATTTTAATCGTATGTACATTCGAACAGTGAGCGTAGGAAACCCAAAGAAAATTCCAGAAAATCACATCATATGAATTTATAAAAATAGATAACTAAATGATGACAAGAAATAAGTATTTGACCTCCTACCAAACAGCAAGTCAATATTTTGTAGAAAAGCCATTATTAGCCAGGTTCAGAGTTGAGTTTTAGCTTGTCGAGGTTCATGGACCCAACAGTAGCCCATGTTACTCTTATGATGATTACGTTATTGTTGTTCTGGCGATCTTGATTGGTGTGTGTGCCCTACTGAACAATTACTAACACCTAGTGGCCAATGTCGAATACTACACTCACAATTAGAATGCTTTTTCTGCCTTGAATAAGTACAATTTGCACTCAAATATGCATTGTTTTTACTAATAACAGGCTGTATTCAACCTCTAAAAAATGATCATTTATGAATTAATTTGTGAAAAACTGCAGTAGAGTGGGGGCATGATGTACAGTGGCGGGTAGACCGTATAACTTAACATAAACATATAAACATTACCTTGATGGCCTCTGGGCTGGTGGTGAACACAATTGCATAGTGCAAGATATTCATCCTGTACACGGATCCATAACCTTCTGCCCTACAAGTGACATTTGACACGTTAAGGCATGTACAGTATGTATATGCATATATAAAAAGTGCTTACCATTCCAGAAACAGGTCGTGCACGTTTCCTCCCTTTGCCATCGTCCTCAACAAAGTAGGGGAATGTCCAAACAAAAAACTACAAAAACAACAAAAAGAGTAAAGGTGAGTTGAGGTGAGGTGAGGTGAAACAAACGTTTACCTTTCTACAAAAAACTACAAAAACAACAAAAAGAGTAAAGGTGAGTTGAGGTGAGGTGAGGTGAAAGCAAACAAACGTTTACCTTTCTCGCGGTGGTCCAGGTATGTGATCATACTTCATGTGCACATATTTAACGTACACACAGTAGCCCAGGAAGGCTACCAACAGCAACACCAACAGGATGCCCAACACATGAAGTGCCAGGATGAAAAGAGAGTACAAAAAGGACATTTTTGCATCGACAACAGTCCCCCTGAAGTTGAGTTAGTCTGACGTCCCGCCTTGATGAAGAGGAGGAAGACGAGAGGAGCGGAGCCACAATGCCCTGCTGGATGTTACTGTAAAATGTGCACGTGTGTACATTGGGTAAAACATTTGGACCAAGGGTGAATTTAAAGTGCCAGACTGCGTCATGGCCGTAATTCAACTTGTGCTTCCGCAATGGAAATGTCTTCTAGAGTTATACATTTTGTATTTGATAAGAAACTACAAGCCGACACCGTCACTGAGGTTAAGTAAAACTGTTTTATTAATTTTAAAGTACAGTACATAAGAACATGAACATAAGATAAATACACAAAGTAACAGCGTCACTCAGTGGTCATTATCAGTAATTGCAACAGGTGCTTGTTTCATTCGAAGATACGAAAGCTGCAGATAATCAATTGCCCAGGCTGGTCCTGATGGTTTTCTCTGTGGACAGTGTGCTCTTGTCCGGTTTGGTAGCAGAGCCAAACCAAACTGTGATGGAGGTGCAAAGAACAGACTGCATTATTGCATTAAGGAAGCTTGTTAGCAGTTCCTAAGGCAGGTTGAACTTCCATCCTCAGCTGCACCTTTACTGATTTGTGTTCTGTGTGGGACCACTTCCAGTCCAGGGAGATAGCATGACTGTCATAACACTGGACATGTTGTGTTTATGTTCATGAAACAACTTTGACACACAACTAGTGTTTTGTGCTGCAACACGTGGAGACACAATCAGGTCCTCAATAGTCTGGCAGCAGCCCTTGACAGCAAGAAGAACGCCATCAACTCCTTGCCCTTGAGAGCTGCCAATACCATCTCTGTGCCAACATTCGTTCGAGAGGAACAGAAACAGACTAAGCACCCCGCTCCCAAACCAGGAACTGGACAGCTAGCCACAGCCCGGGATTGGAAGAACATTATGGGTCCGTGTAGCGGATGAATGTCTTGCACTACGTACGTGTGTGCACCACCAGCCCAGAGGCCACTAAGGTAATGTTTCTACTCTATGTTTGTACAAACCTACAGAGGTTTTGCCTTTAAAGCAAGTATAGCGACTATCCTGCCCTTAAAGGAAAGATGCACTTTTTGGGGAATTTTGCCCATCATCCACAATCCTCATGTGAGACATGAACACACGTCTTTCTCTTTTCTGTGCGTAGTAAAAATATTAAAACTAGGGCTGTCCAAGTTAACGGAAGTTTCCTTTAATTATCACTATGGTATTATATCACTATCACTATTTTATTTAATTATCACTATCATATTATATGACTATCACTATTTTATTTAATTATCACTATCATATTATATGACTATCACAATTTTTTTTTGACGCGCGGGTAACATTCGCAAGTCCTGTTTGACCCTCGTCCCATACTGTACTTTCAGGAAGTAGCAGTGACTGGAGCCACGAGCTGGAACAAATATGGAGCAGAAATGGATAGAGAAGGTACTGAAGGGCCAGGCCAAGCGGTAACGAAGGGACACAATATTAACATCTGTTTTCAACCCTTTTTTCAAAGATGCATATTTTACGGTTCCTGTGGTGAAAATGGTGTTCTTTTTCTTTCATATTGTAGTTAAATCCCTTAATTATGAACATGCAAAATGGCAGGCCATTTATGCTGCTCAATTTTTGTTGGGGAAATTCTGTAAAAGATGAACACTTACCGCGGTAATTAATATCATGATTTTATTCAAAGTCTTCTCTTAACTCAGTAATTACAAGCATCTTAGGCTCAGACTAAGCAAAACCTTGCAGTCAGTACTTTGGCATGTCACTGAAGCTGTGATTTTTTACTTTTTTTTAAGTTTTGGTCATCGATTCGAACACAATAGGATTCTAGCTGACTCTGAAAAAACCCTGGGCATTTAACCACATTTCAATTGCAACAAAATATCATGGATCACCTATCAGCTGAAAATGTGTGAAGTTCTTTATCTGATGACACTGAAAAGTCCATGAACTAATTTTCACAGTTTTTTTCTCTCGCTCTAGTAGCTCTACAAGTACAATTCGTTGAACGATCGCAAAATCATCGGCACTTAAACTTTACAGTGATTATGAGTGTGTCTTAAATAGTGAACCCATGCATGATGATGAAAAAAAGCATCACTCTTAGGAGATATTTGAAGCCTAAAACAACTTTGTTTCTCCTATTAGACTGCAAAAAAGTATTTTGCATATACCATGTGCTGAATTTATTGACTCCAAACTCATGTCCCTCCGTTACCGGTCAATATGACTTAACTGGCACAAGATGGCGTTGCACTGCTCCCTTTACATACATACCTGTATAATTCCTCGTACATTATTAACAGTCTCATCACGGTACATGCAAACATATTTACATAGTGCATTTTAGTCACATAGCTCAATTTAGTGTTCCACCCACCTGAAAACAGGACATATTAATGAGACACAGCCAAATTCACGTCTGTCCATCGTCTTGCTAAGCAGAAAGAGGAAGTTCGCCAAGCGGACCAAATGACAATGCACGCCACACTGCCCCCTGCTGGCGAGTGCCCATTACTACCCCCGTTATGTACAAAATAATTTCTTTTTTTATACAAACATGGTGGAAACAAATCAATTGTATTCTGCAATATTGCACACAGTGGTGATCACACTTTAGTGGGTATCACATTTATCAAAATTCTGGCACTTGCAACATTCTTTGGCTTCATTTTGGCTTATTTATATCGCAGTGAAAAGCAAAGGAAGGCAGAGACTTGAAGTGAGTGACGAACACTTCATTTCAAACAATAACTCACAGCAAAACACAACGGTGGTGTCCGTGTTGATCTCACTACCACATCGTGTCTTTGGCAACAATCATGTCTTCATTAAAGGTAAAAGTAGCCTTAAATGTTCAAGTATCAAACTATAAAAACATGTTTTGTGTTAACATTTTTGGCTTTCTGGAACAGACTAATTGTATTTACATGATTACTTATGGGAAAATTTGATTTGGTTTAGAGTCAGTTTCAGTTTCAGAGTCAGACCGTCTGGAACAGATTAATGACCCTGACCAAGGTTCTACTGTAGTACTACTTTCAGTAGTAATTCAAATATACATCCCTAGTGGTCATGTTTACAACTAACTGCAGAACCTCAGCTGATGATGTACAAGTCAGTGTTTTGGATTTTGAAATGATACAGAATAAAGATGCCGTATCAAAAGCATTAGCTGTTTTGTGTTTTTAACATCTGAAAATCTCCCCTGAGCTGTAGAAGAGCAAGCTTTGAGCAGGGAAATTTTCCTCTGGGTGTATGTCTCACTTTCACCATTTCTCCTAAGGCATTTTTAGGAGAAACATATGAGAAATATTTTTTGACCAAATAGAAACTAAAATTATGGGTAAGTCGTTGTTTATATACTACACTGTTGATGGGGATGTCATAGAACTTCATGTCAAAAAATCCAAAGTATCCCTTTAATAAACAGTAGTTTACTTTCAATTTAAAATCTGCTTGAGTTTTGGCACACATTCTGAATTAAGTAGATGTAAACAAAATAAGCATGGGAATGTACTTTCAATGTTGTAATAAAATGGTTCAACATTCTAGAAACGTTCTGTGAATGTTTTTGCATACATTAGCAACTAACATTCTGATAACAAAAATAGAACTCCACACATTAACAAAACATTCCAAACTAACATTTCGGAAATATGGTCAGAACGTGCAAATAACATTCTTACAATGTTAATATGTTAACTGGGTCCTTGCCGCATTGACTTCACATAGCAGCATAGAAACGAACGCCTACACCTAGCGTTAACTTTTCCATACTCAGAAATAAAAAACACAGAAGCAATAGCGACAGGTCCACAAAATGACGGACCTCGGTCCGGATCCAGACCCAGTGATGGCCCTTCACGGACCCGTGACCAATTAAAGAGAATGGAAACTACGGTGGTCTAGGTCTAGGTCTAGGTCTAGGTCTAGTGGCACGGTGGTCTAGTGGTTAGCACGTTGGCCAATACAGGAACAGCCTGGAGATCGGGAAGACCTGGGTTCGATTCTCCCCCATTTCTGTGTGGAGTTTGCATGTTCTCCCCGTGTGCGCGTGGGTTTTCTCCAGGCACTCCCACATTCCCAAAAAACATGCAGGTGAGGTTAATTGGCGACTCTAAATTGTCCATAGGTATGAATGTGAGTGTGAATGGTTGTTTGTCTATATGTGCCCTGTGATTGGCTGGCGACCAGTCCAGGGTGTACCTGTCGCCCGAAGTCAGCATGCCCCAAGTCTGGTGTGGAAAGCGCGGAAAATAACGGCGCTTAGAGCCCAGTATGGAAAATCTCAGAGAATCATAACACATTCATTTACAGCACAACAAGGCGCAAATGAGTGTTCACGAAGGATTGTGTGAATCCGTGCCAAAGTAATTGTGTTGTCGGGTGATGTGCATGGTCTCATTACATTTGATATTCATATGAGCTCGTCTGTTTGATGCAATTTAAGGCAAAATAAGGTTCGGACCTTCGCTGTGAAAAAAATTGGACCTTACTTAATTTTAATTGAAGACCTCTAGTGTACTTTGTATACAGGGAGTGTAATTGTATCCCCTCTTTGTTTTTGTCCTTATCCGATTTGTAATACTTATTGACATAAATAATATTTTTACATGTTTTAAAAAAATTTTTTTTACTAAAACTGACTAAAACGTTTTTAGTTTTTGTGGACTAAATCTGGACTGAAACTATTACACGTAGAAATGACTAAAATGTGTCTAGAACAAAAAGCATTTTCATCCAAAAAACTAAGACTAAAAATGACTGCCAAAAACAGCACGGGTCTATTGTGGCTAATTCTGCAACTCAAGCCACAACACAATAAATAGTAATGCAATCACGGGACTCAAGAAGGTCACAACATCCATCCATCCATTTTCTATGCCGCTTCTCCTCATTAGGGTCGCGGGGGTATGCTAGAGCCTGTCTCAGCTGACTTCGGGCGAGATGCGGGGTACACCCTGGACTGGTTGCCAGCCAATCGCAGAGCACATATAGACAAACGACCATTCACACTCACATTCATACCTATGGACAATTTAGAGTCTCCAATTAACCTAACATGCATGTTTTTGGAATGTGGGAAGAAACCGGAGTACCCACACACGCACGGGGAGAACATGCAAACTCCGCACAGAAATGCCCCAGGGGAGAATCGAACCAAAGTCTTCCCGATCTCCAGACTGTGACTGTGTGGCCGACATGCTAACCACTAGACCACAGTGCGGCCAGGTCACAACATAAATAATTAAAAATTAAACAGGTAATGTTACATTATTATTTCGTAGTGGGGAATGTGCAGATCACATGTTGTTAATTGGTTGTTGCTTATTGTTCAGTGGAGAATAAATGCTTTATGGGACTTATTCTCCAGTCCTGTCTCCTTTTCAATCATACTGTCCACATTTGGTGATCCTCCACGTGAGTGATATGTCCACCGACAACAGCATGGCCGTACCGGCGCCGCTCAGTGCTAACGAGGCACCTAACACCGGTGCTATAGATGCCCGTCTTTTATGAACACAGCACATGTCTGTGGTTTCAAAACATGGAAGCCCAGTTTCAACTGTGAGGAATAACACAGGACATGACAAAGTATTTCCACGTAGTGGCCGCGCTGCACCTTCACTTTCTCTCATACCGCAGCAACGGTAGAACGCACAATTTGAATAGTTTTGAAACTGTGACTTTTTCATACAATGCTATACTTTGAAACAGGTAAAAGTCTGGCCTAGGGCGCCACTTTGGGTAGAACCGGCTCTGGTGTACACATTTTACTGTAACACCCAGAAGGGTGTTGTGTGTCCATCCCCCCTTCTTCTTCTTCAAAACAGCCGGACGTCAGACTAACTCAATCAACTTCAGGCAGAGTTTTGTTGAAGAAAAAAATGTTTTTGTCCTTTCTTTTCATCCTGGCACTTCATGTGTTGGGCATCCTGTTGTCGTTGCTGTTGGTAGCCTTCCTGGGCTACTGTGTGTACATTAAATATGTGCACATGAAGTATGATCACATACCTGGACCACCGCGGGAAAGGTAAACGTTTGTTTGTTTGTTTGCTTGATTGACCACAACTTATCTCAACGCACCGTTACTCTTTTCTTGGTTGTTTGTCTAGTTTTTTGTTTGGACATTCCGCTGCTCTTTTGAGGATACTTGCAAAGGAAGGAAACACGTATGACTTATTTCTGGAATGGTATGTACTTTTGCACTGCACTTGTTGTATATACAAATACATACACTGCTGATCAAAATCTTAAGACCAGTTGAAAAATTGCAGGAATTTGCATTTTGCACATTTGGATCTTAATGAGGGGCCGCATGGTGGTCTAGTGGTTAGCACGTTGGCCAATACAGGAACAGCCTGGAGATCGGGAAGACCTGGGTTCGATTATCCCCTGGGCATTTCTGTGTGGAGTTTGCATGTTCTCCCCGTGTGCGTGTGGGTTTTCTCCGGGCACTCCGGCTTCCTCCCACATTCCCAAAAACATGCAGGTGAGGTTAATTGGCGACTCTAAATTGTCCATAGGTATGAATGTGAGTGTGAATGGTTGTTTGTCTATATGTGCCCTGTCCAGGGTGTACCCCGCCTGTCGCCCAAAGTCAGCTGGGATAGGCTCCAGCATGCCCCCGCGACCCTAATGAGGATGAAGCGGTATCGAAAATGGATGGGTGGATGGATCTTAATGAGGTTTCAAGTAGAGCTACAATATGCAAAAGCAAGAAGGGGGAGTGAGACAAAAAGAACTTTGAAAAAGTAATTTATTGAAAACAACAATTAAACTGAAATAGGCTGTTTATCACCTGATCAAAAGTTTAAGACCATCGCTCAAAAAATAACAAAAAACTCTGCAAACCAGAACAAAAAATGTTCTCAGTAGGACTCAGTAATGAGTAGCTCACCCATTCTTGTTAATCACTTCAAAAATTGGTTTGGGCATTCTTGATGCGAGTGTTTCCAGGAGGCTAGTGGGAACATTGCTCCAAGTGGTGAAGATGGCTTCACCAAGGGCATCAACTGTCTGGAACTGATGGCCATTTTTATAAACTTCCTTTGCCATCCATCCCCAAATGTTCTCCATGGGATTTAAACCAAGGGGAACATACAGGATGGTCCAAAAGAGTGATGTTATTCTCCCAGAAGAAGTCCTTGGTCAAGCGAGCATTGTGAACTGCAGCATTGTCCTGTTGAAGAACCCAGCTGTTACCACACAGACGAGGGCCCTCAGTCATGAGGGATGCCCGCTGCAACATCTGCACGTAAGCAGCCGCAGTTTGACGACCCTGCACCACCTGAAGCTCCAGAGTTCCACTGAATGAAAAAGCACCCCAGATCATGATGAACCCCCCTCCAATGATCCGGGTAGAAAACATCTCAGGTGGGATCTCCTTGTCATGCCAGTAACGTTGGAAGCCATCTGGACCGTCAAGGCTAAATTTTTTCTCATCAGAGAATAAAACTTTTTTCCACCTTTCAATGTCCCATGTTTGATGCTCCCTGGCAAAGTCTAAACGGGAAGTTTTGTGCCGTTGAAGGAGACGAGGTCTACTTAAAACCTCAGTAAGATCCAGATGTGCAAAATGCAAACTCAAGCATTTTTCAACTGGTATTAACATTTTGATCAGGTTTGTATGTTCATACATACACTCCTTAATGTGTTAAATGTTATAACTTGTAGGGCAGAACGTTATGGATCCGTGTACAGGATTAACATGTTGCACTACGTACGAGTGTTCACCACCAGCCCAGAGGCCACCAAGGTAATGTATATACAGTACTATATGTTTGTACAACCTTATAGGCGCTTCCCGCCCTTAAGCGATGGGTCGTTCATGACTCTTGGAGCTGGCTCTTCGAAGTGAACGAGCTGTTGTTTTTTTCTCGTCTTTTTTTCTGTGAAAGCTGCATGTGTTTGGTCAAAATGTGCGGTGTTGTGTGTGTGTGTGTGGACACTAAGCAGAAGTGGGAGGAGTTGCACACACACACAGAAGCTGGAAAGGTGAGCAAATGAGCAGCAGGAAAGAAAAGCGGAGACTTCTTGACTGCCATGGGCTGGCAGAGGCCTCACTCCACTTAACGACCGCAAAAGACTGAAACTATTTTTGTTTGGTCGTGCCTGTACCTGAAAAGACATACACTTTGGATGTTGCACCATTCCGTCAGTCAAGAGCTGTCCTATCTTGTCTTTAAGCATGAACTGATGGTGGTGAAACTTCTTCTAAAACAACCTGAACAGTCCCGTTGCCATCCTTCCAATGCCCAACCAATCACATCATTCATCCCTCACTTTGACACATTTGACGTCAGTATGCCCTAAAACATTGAAGGAGACGAGGCTTCGAAGAGCTTTTTTCTTCTTAAAAGCCTTTTCTGATAGATGGCATCTGATGGTTACTGGACTGCAGTCAGTGAGAGTTGAGTGGTGTAATGATATTTATTACACACAATGGAAAAAGATACAAAGGGGAAAAGCAAGGTAAAAGTCCAACACAAAACACCCGGAAAGCTCACGGGGAAAAAAGGCAAGAACTAAGGGAGCTACCAACACACACGGCAGAGGAAACTAGCAAAAGGCAAACTCAAAAGCACTGCTGAAACCCAAGCAGGCAGGATTAACTTAGAGAGGTACTCACACTGCTGGAAAACACGCTAAGCAGGGGTACAGGCAGAACAGCAAACAGCTGAGACTAGGCAAGGCAATTTAGTAGCAAAATGAGAATGCTGGAGAGAGCCGTGGATGACGTGAGTCTGGCAACAATCTGGCGAAGAGTCGTGGTGAGCTTGCTGCTTAAGAGTCGCCGCCAGATGGGATGCAGGTGCGTCAGTTAGCTCGTGATAGGCAGGAGAGGGGCAGCAACACAGTGCACAGAACGTGACAATAGAGATATAAAGAAAATAGCAGTGGCATGGGAACTCAGCGCCAGAGTAAACATCGGGTACGTTTACATTAATTTACACAGACATTTATGTAAGCTTATCTTCAATACTAGCAAGATCCGGTCATGAACACCGGACGCTTTTCCTCCTATGAACTGCTTTGATACTTCCAAATTCCCTCCAATCAAAACCGTGGGAGACTTGTACAATTCGCTCTGGATGTGAAGGCGTCGCTCACTAGTGTAGCTGCTCACAGCTTGTGGGGTCCCGTGTGCAGGGTTTGCTATGTGTTGGTGATGAGTTTAGCCAATCGCAGTTGTTTGTTGCCTCTCATGTGTGGCGCCCATTACTGTGTCCGACCTCAGAAGCACTGGCGCACTGCG